>NW_020448309.1:1412335-1549069 GCF_003343035.1 Apteryx rowi
CCGGAGTCCCCGCTGAGTTTCCTGTGCGGGGTGCGATTTGTTCTGGCGCCAGCCTTCTCCCTTCTGTGCAACGTGCAGAAATGGCTCCGGAGCATTCATTTTAGGGAAGAGAAGAAAGCGCTTACTAACACATGTGGAGCTGGGTGGAGAGGGGGGACGGGCATGAAGCAGAGGCTCTAGGCCCCAGGCCTTTTGGTAGCGCCCTCGGTTGCATTTGCCATCTGATGCATCCCGCGGTCCAGGCCTGGCCGGCATGCAGAGCTGGGCGCTGGTGTCCGCAGCCTCCTGGGCGCAGGGTGGCCGGGCCCGGGCAGGGCGGCCGGGTGCCTCTGCAGCAGGCCCGGCAGCAGGCGGTGGAAGGCCTGGAGCCGCCAGGCCAGCCCTTTCCTTCCTCTCCGCTTCTCCATCCTTCCCTTGGGGCAGCACGACCAGGGCTGGGTGCACCCGGCTGTCTGTGGCTGTCTGTGGCTGGGCACTCGGAAATGCCCCAGGAGGCTCCGGGATGCACGGCTTGGATCCCTTCTTCTTGCAGGAAGCTGGGAGGGGAGGTTATCCCAGGGGCAATCGCTTTATTTATTTATTGTGTTTCTGGTAGCTGTGTGCAGCAGTCCTTGCTGCAGCCTGGGCCACATCTGGAGGAGAAAATACCTGGACAAGATTTGGGGAGCCAGTGTTTTCTTTTGGAACCGGGGTGCAGGTTGGGATATTAGCAGTTGTGGAGCTGCAGGTGTTTTGGAGTGCGGCGGGTCTCTCGTCTGTTTTAGCTGCCTGGTTTTGCTTGTTTTTGTGTCACAGAGCTGTAACAACGTTTGTGGGGTTAGGACTTAGATGGAAACTTCTGTGATCTTCTTTGGAAGAGGTGCTTTGTCATTGCTGCTGATCTGTGCTGGGCAGAGCAGTGAACCTGCGGTCTGGGGGACTCGTGTCCTCTCCCTCTGCCCAGCAGCCCTTCCCACAGGGTAGCCTGCCTTTTTGCCGCTGGTGGACCGTGCTGGGTGTGGTCTTGTGATAGATAATCTTTTACAGGGAAGGGGTTTGCAGAGCATCACGCTGCTGCGGAGCACAGGATGCAGGCTTGGAGCAGCTCAGTGCACAGGGCTCAGGTACTGTGAGGAGCAGGGTGGAGGTTTTCCTCTTGGTGTTTCTTGTGGGTCTTGTTGGTCCAGGCTGGTTGTTGTTATTTTTGCTTCGATGTCTCTGCCTTCCCTGATGAACGCTCACTAAAAGTAACTTTTTGTGGCAGTGTTCAGTCCCAGGAGCTGTGCCCATTCCCTGCACGCCTGTGTGGAAGCAGGAAGAGGGGAGAGCATGTGGCTCCTCCAGTGGCAGGCTATACTCCGAAACTAGGTGGTGGCACCTTGTCTTTGTGGCCTGAGATGACCCGGGCCCTGCTGGCTGCACAAGGGTAGCACTGTGATTGCCATTTGCGAGTGCATCCTTGTGTGGTGGAAATTTCAGGCTATCTTTCCTGGTGGCTTGGGCCTGACCTTTCCCAGCACATTGTCTTCCTGTGTAAAATAGCACCTTGCTGTGCTACCTCATCTGCAGGGCAAAAAATTCCCCTGGCATCAAGGAGCTCTTCAGGTGGTCCTTGCCAACAGTGAAGCAGTAATTGTGGGGACTCTGAGCTGTAGACACTAAGCCGTTGGGGTCATTTCGCCTGCAGAGATGCTGCTGGGATGCTCTGCGAAGTCTCGCTCACTCCTTGCTTTTTTGGGCTGGAAGTTGATTATTCTCACCTTTTCCAGACATGATGCTGCATGGTGGGAGCTTCTTGCTAGCAAATGAGGTCCCAGATAGGAAGGTCTCCATCATGGTGGAGGTTTGGGTTATTGCTCTGTTGGATTTCATTGAGAGAGGCCGAATGCAGATGAGGATCTCTGGCTCTTCTAGTTCTCCAGACTGCCTCATCACCTCCCTCGTGGTCCCTGTCATGCATGTTTTCCTTGCATGTTGCTTTGCTCTGTGGCTTAGCTCCAAAGCAAAGCATGTTATTTCTGCTCACTCTAGGCCCTGAAAGCTGCTGTGCTGCCAAAGGTGATTTTGCAGTTACTTTGGAGACTTTGGCACTCTGCAGCTGCCTTCACGAGGAGGATTTCCCATGATGCTGAGCAGTGCAGAAATGGAAAATGAAGGAGCCCAGTCCTTCTTGCATCCTGTCCTTCCTGAAGAGCCTTGTGGCAGAGGGAGGAAGGCCTAAAATGTACTCGCTGGCCTTTAACTTTAGACTTTCCTGATCCTGGGCCATTTTGCTGTCAGCCTCCGCTGGCTTGGGAGCACTCTCAGCAATTGGATCTTGTGCTATTTCTTCTAGCAGACTAACCCACATCAAACGTGGGTAATGCAAAGTTTTGTGGGTCTGGGACACTGACAATTCAGAATCATCACATTCAATAAGTAACAGTCCTCATGGGGGCTATTTCATCCCTGCCATTTGCATGTTTAATTCTCTTTTTCTGCAGTCACATGCCCGAGGTTGGCCAGGGCTGTGCCAAGCGTGGTCTAGAGGATGCTCTGGACCTGCTGTTCTCTGTTAATGGCAACAACAGCTGCATTAAAAAAAACAGTAGGAGGTAATTTACCCCCTCTTTAAATAACAAAATAAGCTTTAAAAAGTGATAGAGCTTTCTCCAAAACCTGATGGGCTGTTTCAGTTGTGGGGGTGGAAATCAGAGGGGGAAGGGATCATCCCTGCACCTCTTCTCTGGCAACAGCTCTTTCATCAGCGCAGCTTACCTTTCACCATGGACCATGTCTTTTTCTGATGCTGACTCTGAACACCTAGTTGTGTGTGTAGCAGATGTGGCTCAGCAAGAGTGTGGGCTTTGGTGGGAGTCTCATATCAGCAAATAAATGGTTTGTACCTTGGAATTTTTGTCATGTGCAAGACTCCTGTGTGCAAGACTCTTCCTACTTAGTTTATATTGCTGAGGTAGGGAAAAGTGACATCCAGTAATTACAGCAGCTCTCAAGGGAAATTCTCCATGCATGGGTTTAAGCAGGCTTCATATTCCGCTGGTATATTATGAGTTGGTGCTTTCATGATTGGGTGTGTAGCGTCCTTGCAGTGCAGTCAGCCAATCTCAGTGTATTGAACAAGATGCTCAGTGTCTGCTACAGATTTGCCTCTATCTGTAAAGTTATTTGGAAAATTCAAATTCCATGGCAGGTACATGCTAAAAATAAGCACTGACCTTTGAGAAAATGTCCTGTAAATGAGGTCTTCTCAGGTAAAATTAAAAAAAAAAAAGAGCACCAAAAATTCCAACCAAATAATACTGCATTAGAAATGTTTGAAATGTCTATTTTTAAGGCGATACAACAAAAGTGTTAGGAAGGGAAATAGATAGCTGTGATTCAGGCTTCTTAAAAAAAAAATAAAATCCAAACTCCTGAAAAATGTCAGATTTACGAGTTGTTTGAGAGATTTCCTGAGAAATCTCTGAGGCCCCAAAAATCCAGGTGACATTCTCCAGGCTGAAAAACTTTGCCGTGGTTTAGAGGAAAGCACACAATTAGGCTTAAAGCAGAAAGCTGGTGAGTTTTTCTTTACATTATTTCATAATAGTGGCAACTTGTAACTTAACAGAAAGACGGAGCTATTACAAACATTCCTGGCGGTTGCCTGGGTGATATCTGCTGGCTGGAGGGTTCAGGACTGGATTTGCTCCGGAAGTCTTTGTGTTGTCTTCGTCTTCTGGAATTTTTGGCTACTGTTCTTTACCCTGGTGCAAAAAACTAATCCAGTTGACTGAGAAGTCTGATGGTTTCCTAGAGAACAGCCCAGACCTGTGCTCATGTCCATCGTTCTTGCCAGGTGAAGCATTTGCTGAAGGCAGCTGCTATTGGTGGCTGACAGAAGGGGCTTGTTGTAGTTCACAGGGGCGATTTTTTTTTCACAACCTAATTTTTTCTTTCCCTAGCTGCAGGGAGCTGAAGCATGAAGTATTGTAGGCTGTAAAAGGGTGTAAAATATGTTCTAGTCTTGGTTTTAATCAGAAACTAAGGGTCTTTTTAGCTACGTTTTGCCTGGAATAGTCTTAGGGTAAAAAGGGACACAAATGAGACTGGAGAGTATTGGGACCCCCTCAGTGCATGTTTAGAAACCCTTCAGTGCATGACATGTTTAGAAAAAGAGGGCTTTTTGCTCATTTTGAGTCAATGTTGCAGATCTCCCACTTGCACTAATGAGTCTTCCCAAGGGAGCAGAGCAGAAGAAACCTGCTAAAATATACACACATCTCTCAGGCTGTGCTCTTGCTGCTGGAAACCTTGCATGGAGACAGTGGCATGGTCTGTGGATGCCTTTGGTGCACAGATGTCAAATCTGTTTGGTGTGGTGGGCCAGATGCAGTGTCTTGGCACTTGGGCCTTGTTCAGGAAGTTACTGAAATAGATGCTGTAAAGGAAAACGATGTTAGCCATATAAGCGGCACCAGATAAGATGATGAATACCTTGGCTGTGCACACCCGGGCAATGCCAGCCCATCTTGGGCAGCCGGCCACCTGTCTTTTGGTCTGTGCAGTAAACGGGAGAGCACATCCAGACTGTGGCTCAGACCACGGAGTTCAATGCCTGCTCTGAACCATCCCCTCTGTTGGCCAACTAACCATTCTTTGCAGGATGTGCACTTGGGAGCCTGAACTTGGGGGGGGCGTTGACATATCCTGGTCCTACAGCATCTCTGAAAATTGCTGAAGAAGTAAAGAAGAGAGTAGTTGGTAGCGCCTCTGCTGAGGGAAAAGCAAGGAGATCTCTCTGTACTCCATTTTCGCCGATCTAACTGGCACCTGTGTCTCCCAGTAACTCTGGACTGGCCAGAGACATGGCCCCTTGCCTGGAGCCCTGGCAAGGCCAAGATACAGGTGGGAGTGGGAGGTGGGTTACTGCAGCGAACTGTTGTTCTGACTGCTGATCTGGAGTCTGGGGCATCTGACAACTCCTTTCGCACCTTAGCTTCATAGCCCAGAGGGTGGTAAGTTTTGGAGATTTCTTCATTCTTCTAGACGAGAAGATGGAGCTGGCATGGGAATAGTATTACCTCGCTGGTGCAAGCTCTTCCAGTATGACCCGTGAGAACATGGGTAGTGCAGTTTCCTGGGATGCCTAAGTGTGAGCCTCATTATCCAGAGCAGAAATTTAAACAGATTTAAAGTGATTTACCAGGGTCATCAAGACAGACAGTGACAGAATACAAATAGGAGCCAGACTTCTGGATCTCATCTTCCTGTCACCTACCATCTCCTCTTCATTTGGTGAGAAACCAGAAACAACCCTGTTTCTTGCTTTTCCTGAAGAGCAGCATGCTATAGAGCTGTGAGCTGACCTCTGTGGCTTTGGTGCCCCAGGACTTGGCCTGGGGGACAGATGCCCTCCACCTGGCAGCCACAATGCTGGGCGCATCTCTCTCCAGGGTTTACAATGTGTGCCAGACCCTAAGCGAGCGTTGTCCATGGCTGCACCTGCACTAGCTGCCTCGGCTCACTGCAGTGCGTAACTGGGCCTTTTGACCAAGTGAGTCTCTGTGTAGCCTGTATGGATAAAGCCGCTTGGATTGCTTTGCACTTCTTCCCTGGATATTGAGGCTGGTAGGGTAATTCCTGCTGCACCTCACTCTGGTTTCAAAGTGTCATGCCAAGAGGTGTGAACGTCCCATCCCAGAGCTGAAGTGCACTGGTAACCCTGTGTGATGGGACCAGCCTGCACCATGGTTAGCCCATGTGATGTATTTTGGGACTGTGGTATATCTGGCCTCAGTTTCCCAAGGGAAAACATGTAGATGCTGTGCAGTGAGCCAGCCATGGAAACATCTGTCTCGCTGTGTGTGTGAAGTAGCATGAATCCCGTTCACTGTGTGAGAACAGCATTGCTGAGTTAGAGCAACGGGATGTCCAGAAAACCCAGACAAATGAACATAGTCCTTGAATTCCCCCCCGTGGCAAAACCCGAGGCCCGGATGTACCAAAGTCCTTCTAATTAAAGAGTGTTGTAACTATTTTTTTTAATTAAAGAGCAAAAGCTTAAAAGGAAGCACCAGCAAGAATGTAAACATTAATAGCTTCAGAATGATACAAAGTTAAAAGGCAGCATAAATGTAGAACAATTTAGGTCTCTGATCCTATCCCTCACAGTGCAGGGCCTACCTCAAAGATGCATCCAGCTTCAAAGAGCTGAGGACTGTGGGGTATGGCAAGTTCAATTGGTGCTTTATCTCTCCACGTGGTCCTTATGGTGACTCCTCATTTCTGCTCTGGTTTCCCTTGCCTGAGAGGTCACCTATGGATGTATCACCACATCTCCTGTAACTCTTTCTTTAAACTATCACTCTTTTGTCCCATGGTGAAGCCATACACTACTTGAGAAGATGCTGGGGATAGCTGACTTCATTTCCTCCTGTACTTTGCAGAAAGTTTTGGAAGTGGGATTTTGAGTGATGAGCAGTTGTCTGATGGCCCATTGGCCTTTGGAAATGTGCAGTCAGGCAAGGTATGAACTCAAAATTTGGCATCTGTGCCTGATTGATTTAATGTGTAGACACATGCTCTGTTAGAGGGACAAACGAGAAATATATTGCAAGTAAGTTCCTATATAGGCAAGCTTGAACTTCAGCCATGTACATGGCATTGCAACTGCAAGTGGGCATCAGGTGACCTGAGGAGCAGGAAGATGGATGGCCAAGGAGCAACTTGCTGTATTTTCTCTGACTCCAGCAGCAAAGTCTACTAGCTACAGCATTATGAGAGATTTTTTTTTTCCCTATCTTTTTTCTTTGCTTCCACTGCCTCTCCTTGCTGAACTCTCCAGATCCTCTTGCCTACATATGCACAAACATTTCCTTTCACAGCTGCCCAGTTCAGACAGCCTCGAGCCTGCACATGTGATTCTCATTCACATCTGCAAAGGACTCCTGCAAGACTGACACAGGGCCTGAGATGGAGACAGGGAAGTACAGAGAAGGAAGAAACTTGCTGTTGAAGCAAGCTCTGCTGTATTTCTGTGCGGCCTGTTCACCTCCTGCTTACTCAGCCCGCTGCTTGGTTCCCATTTTTGTTGTTCTTGGGTTTCTGTTAGTGAAAAAATCGAATGCAGTCCTCATTTCCTCTAAAAATGGCGAATGTGTCAACATCAGTCTAGCTCCAGGCTTCGTTATGCCTGCCTTTTAATTATTGCCATTATGCAGATTTTTCCTCCTAATTGACTCTACTTCTCATGAGCAGCAGCTTCCAGCAGGTGGAAGAGTTGGTTTCTATGGGTACTGCTTAAATATTTACTTTGGTCTCATCTTTACAGCCTCAGAGAAAGTAAAGGTTTTGTTTAAATTCAGTTTTACCTTTTTGAATCTTTTAGAGCACATGATATACTCCAGAATATAAAGGAAGTAGCTAGTAGGAAGTAAATGGTCAGGCTTCCTGCAGCCCCAGACAGACTTGTTGCCCTTCTCTGTTGTAAATTTAAGCACTGCAGTGACTGCAGTTTTTCTACGGAGATCAGATGTAGACTTGTGCTTGCTGGTCCACATGCTGTCTGTTCCTTGCGTGATCCTTGGGGATAAACTGGATCCATGTACAGGACTGGGCAAGAAAGTGCCAACTGGAATATAGGGATAAACGAATTGGAGTCGCTCTGTATTTTCCATGTGGTTGTGAACTGTGCCTGCTGCAGACATATGTTTCCTCTTTCAGACACAGAAAAGCAAAGTGAAGCTAATACTTGATGAAACACCTCTCCCAGACCTGCCCCTGAACAGGCTGCCATGAGGATAGGTTTGTGTCTTCCATCAACAGTGGTGTTGCTTCAAAATCCTGGTTATTACTTCTGTTTGGCTATTCTGGGATTCCCTGCAGCTTCACCTTGACTAAACTTGACTAAGGAAGGAAAGCACAAAGTCTTGTGTTCATGAGCATGTTACTCAGAATTAACAGTCTTGATGCAGAAGTGATGATCTAGCAGTAAGTGCAGGGCTAGACTGAGTCTTTTGCAAAAGGAAGCAGCCCCAAAACTCCTATGAGGAAGGCTGCTGCAGTGCGTGCTTGCTAAACTATGGGCCTGTGGCAAAACAGCCAGGTAGTGCTGTCCTCTGCAGGGACTGCAAGTGCCTGTAAGATGTGAATAATCTCAGGTCTGCTGCTGGTTGCTCCAGCTTTGGCTGGAGAGTTATGACCAATTCTGGGAAGTGTTCTTGGGGGGAAAATGGGTATCTAAGGGCAAAAGTCCAACTGAGAGCAGGGCAATGGCTGGAGGCCTCCAAGAAGGCAGACCAGTGAGGGTAGAGTGAAAAAACTGGGGGTTACAGGTCAGTGGTGGAAGACCAAGGGAGACTGAATAATCTCAAAGATGAGAGGCCAAGCTGGTCCAGCACTGAGTTGGTATGAGGTCTGGTGCTGCCTCCAGCTGGCTGGAGAGGACCATGGAGAGGAGACTGGATGGATGCTAGCAGTGTTGGAGCAGAGACGTGGAGGTATTGTAGGTTGCAGGGGAGGAGAGGTAGGGGTAGATTAATAACTACGTCTTCTAAAGCCTTCAAGGTCCCATCATGTGAGTTGGGGAGCCTGATCTAAGGCCACAGATCAGTAGTACCATGTAGCTGGCTTGCTTGGGTCCATTGTAGTATCTGGAGAGATGCAGTGAGTAGCAGAGAGGCTAGTTCTGTTTCCCTCAAGTAGGAGACAGAAAACAGGGAGTCCTGCTAAGTCGGGACCTTTGTCTTGTCCCAAAGGATCTGGACACCTCAGAAGACATTGCCTGCTCTCCCCATGTTGCAGGGTTGGCTTGGGATGTGCTGTGTGGGGTGGCTCTGCTTTGGTCCCATCATGCATCATTCCCTAAGGCTGCAGGAGAGGAGCGAGCATTTCAGGTTTGCGTCAATTTTAACCCTTCTCTCAGTGCTGTACATGCATCTAGAGGCTTTTGCTTTCCTCAGAGTTTCTGTAACAGGCTGTATGCTGAGACTGAGGAATGCTGATGTCTTGGTGCTGGCAGCAATTGTGTGTTTCCAGCACTCCTAAAGCCTGGGCCAGGAGTGAGTTGTCACTTTCTGAGCACAGCAGAGCTGCCTGTGATTCATTTGGCCGCCACCTCTGTCCACCTGGCTGGATGCTGCATTGTTGTGGACTTATTGTGAATGAGGACAAATGCTCATAAATTTGTAGCCAGTTAATGGATTTTGTCTGGAAGGAAATGGGAGCAAACATCGCTACTGCTATTGTTCAGAGATGCTCAGAAGGTGTTCTTTCCACCTTGCTGTCCTGGGCTGTTTGGATGAATGTCTGCTTTCAAATCAGGTTTTGGAGTAAACATGGGCACGAAGTGGCAAGATTTTATCCCCTGCTCTGACTACACCATGCAGCGAGCTTCTCATTCCCTTTAACCTGCTGCACTGAGGCTTAAGCAGATGTTGTGCATCCCCAGGGAAAGGGGTTTGGAAAGATCTGGCTCTCCTGGTGCATCTCTTCTGCTGTAAGCAGGGTTTCTGCACAGACAGACGACATAATCAGGTTTTTGCCTTAGACAGGATAATGGATCAGAGGAGTCCAGTGCAGCTTCAGCACTGTGGTCCTTGGTGTTTTGGACTGTGGTTACTGTGTTTTTAAATTAAGAAACAAAACCAGACCAAGGATTTTCTCTTTTATCGGAGAAGCCTCATTTTCCTGAAAGAAACAGAGCTTCAATGATACCATGTTCTTTATCTTCAGTAGCACAAAAAGCCATTAGATGCATTGCAGGGAATAGGATGAAGTTGTCCTGAAGTGCACAGTGTTTTAGTGGTGTCTCTGGGTTTACCAGCAATATCAGTCACCTCGGCCTCTCACCTTGACTTCTGGATCAGCAGAAGTATTGCCTGGCTACAGTCTGCTGGTTTGTCCTGGGGACTAACAGAGTACCTTGGAGATAAGGGCCTAGATGTTGAACTTAAGCCTCTGGGAAGTTGGTGAGTGTGGCACAGTGCAGTTTTGTTGTGTTGCAGCAGCTTGCATCGCAAGGTAATGCAGTGAGGTGGTTGCTGCCCATGGGGTTTCCAAAGTGCTTTAAGCCTGGGATATTGAATTTCAGCGGTCAAGCTGAGAGGCGATGCAAAGCCAGACTCTGGCCTCTTGGCCAGCAGAAGTGGTTAGCATCCATTAATTGCAGGTGTTGTCACTTGAAATCTTAGCATTGCTGAGAAATATGCCTAAACCGGCCTGGCATGGCCACCCAGGGAAGGTTTTCTTTTAGCTGTGTGCTTCAGGATACTCAGCCAGACTTTTTTGCACAGGCTAAACTTCTGCAAGTTTGCCATTCGTGACCTAGTATTATCAAATATTGGGCCAGTACCAGGGATAAGAGGGGACTGGTTGTATATGTAGCAGATAAATCCAGTGCATCTGACTTTGCAAGTACAAAGCTGGCTTGCTGTTCACCAAAACTCTTCCCGTTTCTTAGTTAAGCTTCAGTGAAGGTGAATGCTATCTCTTAGCAGAAAATGAGCTGATCAGGACTTTCTGTAGTTCACGCTATTTCTGAGTACAATTTCGATGAACAGAAGATGCTGGGGTACTTGTCCCCAGACCCGGAAATTTGTGGTTATTCATTTCTGTGTTGATTTGCTTGCAGCAGTGATGTTAGGCTCTGGATGTATATATTGAAACCAAAGTGCATTGAGGATTTTGAGCAAAAGCCCAGATCGTATTTTTCTCAGATTTGTGCAGCTCTTCCTCCTGGCTGTCCCAGTTAAGCCAAGGTCCCTCTGGGAGTGGATCCATCCTGAGTAGATCCTCGGTAGAAGGGAAATTAAAGCCTCTGTTCCCCAGGTCGATGTGTCTGGTCCTTCCCTGGGAGGATCAGAGGGCTGTGCTGTATTTGGGAGGGCCCTGACCCTTCAGATGCCTCCTGCAGGGTCCTCATGCGGCTTGGGGACATGGGGCTCCACGGCTGTAAACCCTGTGATGCTCAGAGTCCTGAAGAACTGTAAAACCCTTAGTCAAAAGGAAATGTTTTAAAGGCCTGGCTTGAACATTGCTTTTCCCCGTCCAAATGGGCCAGTCCAGGCCCAAGTGCAGCTGTTTATTCCGCGGAGCACTCTCCTCTCCCCTGGGAGTACTCAGAGTAAAATGCCTATCCGCGCGGTAGAGCAGGGCTGTCACAACGATCGCTTTCCTTTCTCGTTATGAGGAATGGCTCATCTTGTCAGGGATGTGAAATGTGCTTGAGTAGCTGGAATGAGCACATCCAGCAGGGCTAGCCTGATCTCATTTGCCCATCAGAAATGACAGATGACATAATGGGCTTAAGTATAAAGGGAAATGAGTTCAGAAAGAGCCCAGTTCGCATGTGTTCCTAAATGAAGGAAATGCATGATGGTTTGCAGCTCGGATACTAAATATGCTTGGGGGGGAACAGGACAGAGGTGAGGCTGCTTTAATGTGGCCAGGGTGATTGTGGCTGAATGGTGGCTGGCACTGCTCTAGTTTATTGTGTTCTGAACATATCACCAATCCATTATGTCTTACAGAATACATGTGTTTTTAAAAATCATTTTTCCCAATGCTTTAGATTTTTTTTTTTTTGCCTCTCTGTAAACATTCAGAGGGCTTTGCATGGCAAGAGTGTTTCTTGGCTCCCAAAAGCTTCTGTGCTAAGCTGATCAGGGAGGCTAGATGTGGAGATTATGGATGAGAAATTAAAACCTCTACATTTCTCTTTGTGTTTAGAACTCGAGTAGGTTTTCTTCAGAAAACTTGGTAATTTCTAATATAGTGGGGAGACAGGAAAAAAGTTGAGACTGGTGAACTTGGCCTATGTGAAAGTCATCCTGTATCAATTCCAAAGTGTCACATTTCTGACTTGGCCTTTTGGGACAGTGCGAGTGGGTTTTGAACTGGCCACTTGGTCATGAGCGCGTTGGAGGCAGGAGTGGGGCTGCCGCTAAGGGCGTGATTTGAAGCAAGAAACAAGGCAGTCCATTGCGCTGATTTTGTCATGATTGCAGACAAGCCCGGCTCTCCAGCTCATGAGTGTCTCCACCCTCAGGCATGGCCAGCAGCTCTGTGGCAAGTGGAGCTTGCAGGTGATTGTCTGGTTATGTCTAAAACTCTCAAAGGAGCATTGAAAAACAATCCTTTTGCCCTGCACAGAGTATGTGGGTGTGTTTGGAGTCCGTTGGTGCTGAAGGGATGGCCAAAAGCTTGGCTGCTTCCTGGGAGCTGGGTAGTTATTATCTCTAGCACCGACTCTGTCCCTGGGATCCCACCTTCTCCCAGCCCCAGGTTCCCACCTGGCTGTTTTGTTCCCTTAATAGGGAGGCAGGTCTTTTTGCTGGATGCATTCCTTGCTCCTTGTGCAGAACCATGCTGGGCCATGCCAGCAAGGCGGGAACAGCTGAGGGATGGGGGCAACATAAGTGGGTTTAAATAGCGCCTTTTTTTTTTTTTTTTTTAATGTGAAACAACACCCTGCATCAGTCTGGGTACCACTGCAGTGGAAGGAAGGACTGTTGTGGCAGCAGGTCTGCCTGACTGGAGATGCGCTTGCTTCCATCCTTCATGAAGTGGCAGAGGTGACTCCTGGCTCTTGTAGCTGCTCCCTTTCCCTCCTGGAAGAAAAGTCACTACCACGTGTAAACCATTTTCAAAGCGGCCTATGCACAACTAGCAATTTTCACAATGTGGTTTGGGATCCCCTGATGGAGATGTCTAATTCTTCCAAGAGCTGGGCCCGAACTCTGCTAGTGATTGCTGTGTGATTCTTCCAGAGCAGTGCCACTCAGAGCCTGATGATGCTTTAAAACCTGGATTGTAAAGCTAAATTCAGTTTTGGACATCAGTATGTGAGAGACATCCCCTAATCTCAACCAGTGCTAAAGGAATTCCTGTCCGCTTTCCCCTCCTCTCTGCCCTAGTCTTTCCCAGTCACTCATCCTAGAAATGGTTTTTGACTTTTGACTTTGAGACCCCGTTCAGCAGCAGACCTTGCTTTTTGAATGCAAAAGGGAAATGAAAAAGGGAAGCGGCGTGTATTGCAGAACCTTTGGAAAAAGTTAGGAAAACCCTGCCAACTTGCTGACGTGATGTGTCTAGAAAAGTTGGTGGCTAAAGGCGCTAAATTCTTTTTATCAGAAAAGGGCATAAATTGCTTTCCCTTTCTGCAGGCTGTGTTGCTGGTACTGCTTAACTGGAAGAAAACCTGGAAAAGCCCTAGCAAAACAGTGTTTTTAAGCCTGTAAATCCCAGGAAGAGTAGTTGGGATGAGTTCTGCCATGTGTGGTAGTACCTGCACATTTCTGACATTTGGTGACCGAAAGCTACAGTGTCGCCTTTTCCCTCCCACTGGAACATGGAGGGGAAGTTGCTCTGTTCACAGAGCAGAGCAGCCATTTGCTGTTTCTCTTTAAAAGATATATCTCAGGCTCTAGGGTTTCATCATGCTTGTCTTTGTTTTAGACAGATTTTGTGAATAGATCTCGCTGCTGAAAGTTGCCTCAGGGCATTTGTGAACCAGGGTTGGTTTGATTAGAATTTTAGTAGTTTACCAGGATGTAAAAACTTCCTCCTGGAGCCCCTGATTTCCACCTCCTTGAGAATATCTTAGAAAGCTTGACTGAAAAAGCCTTTCCCCATTTGAGTGTGTTTTCTTTCTGCTGCTTGGGATATGGTATTTTCATTTGCTGTTGTTGGAACTTAAAGGAAGACTGGGCTTGTGATCCTCCCCTCATTTAGGAAATGTAGTGTTGACTGCATCATTTTTGGCCAAGGGAATCTAGTCTCACAGAATCGCAGAATGGTGAGGTTGGCAGTGGCCTCTGGAGATCATCTAGTCCAACCCCCCTGCTCGAGCAGGATCACCTGGAGCACATTGCCCAGGACCCTCTGCTATTCCAAGCAAGTCTTTTCTACTTTGGTTTTGCTAGCATCCTGCAGCAGTGAGTTTCACTTTTTTTTTTTGTGGGCGGGCATAAAAAAGCAAAGAAAACACTATTGCAGCAAACAGATATGCAAGGCACAAACCCTCCTCTTGAATGAAACACATAAGTGCTGAATTTCTAGTGCTGGCAATATAAATGTCACCCTCATGACACAGCTGAAGTCTAGACTGATCAGCCTGGGCAGCTGTGTTTCTGAGGAGCGAGCTAGCCCTTCTGGAGATGGACACGTCGCCTGGATTTGCCTGGTTCTCTCCTCCACCTGGGATGACATGGGTGTTTAGGTGTCCAGAGATATGGAAGAGAGTCGGTGCTGGCAGTCTCCTGTTCTGAGACAAAAACTGTTTGAGACTGGCACCGCTGGAGGTGTCCCACCAGCTCTGCCTGGGGCTCTGTTCTGGCTGCTGTCGGTTGAGTTCAGAGCCTGCAGCTGTGCTGTCATATGGGCTTAAAAGGTCTGATGTCCAGCTATTGCTTTGCTGTAATAAATGTGGGCAAGGGAGAGCGTGAAGGCGCGGGAAGGCTCATTGCCTCCTACCATGAAGGGATGTCTTCGTTAAGAGTAGCGCCGCACTGCTCCTGGCTGCCCTGAGCATCCCCCTGCTCTGCCCGTACCCTGCCAGTTAACCCAGCCGCCAGTACTTGCAGATCTTGGGAAACATCTCACAGCTTTGGGGCTTGACCAGAAAACTCTAGAAGAGCAAATGGGCTTTAAAAGGAGAGCAACATCCTCTCCTTTTGGCTGTAGCATTGGGCACATGACCTGAAGAGCCAGGATCTCTCCTAAGGCAGCAGAGGGAGGACTCCTGCTCACCACCTTTGACAAGACTAACCTAGTTTCACAGCAGCATTGGAATGCTGGAAATCTGCAGCAATTTCATGCTTCTGCCTGACACTTCTGAGAGCGTCGGAGCCAGCCATGAGAATTGTCCTGCCCTCCCTGAAGGAAGGTTTGGGGAGGAGAAGAAATCTCAGCAGCAAGGAGAAAGCTCTGTGCACTGTGTGGGGGGAGAGATGGAGCCCTGCAGCTCACTGGGCTACCAGTTCTCGCTGCTGGTGGCCAGTGTGTGGTGTGACTCACACAGGTCATCATTAGTCAGGATTTGAGGGCAGAAGGACCCCGGCTGATGAAGTGGGACCATACTTGTGGGCTTGTCGCTATCCTACCCAAGTCAAGGGCACTTAAAACTGTTTCATATGGGTGGGAAACATCTAAAAACCCTAGTTCTCCGGACCCAGGTGGGAAAGGCTCTGCATTTCAGCACAGGCAATTAATTTAGATCTCCTGCCTGCATCTCTCGTATGGACAAAGTACGTGAGGTGTAAAATACATGAACAGACATGCTGCCAGCTATGAACGAAAGCAGAAGTCACTCTCTTGTAGGCTGTGCCATAAATTTTCCAAAGCAGGAGATACATGGAGGCACTCAAGGCTTGTAGCTAAAGAGGAGCTCGATCCATGCTGGTATCGCTGGAAGATATTTCTGCTTGGCGAAGACTAAGGAAGCTGTGCCTGGGTGGCTTCACCCCAAGCCATAGCCAGCGAAAGCAGTGCCAATCATTGCTGGCCTATTAATAGGTAATGTTGGGAGAGAACGATTTCTAACTTGGCGGTTTTCAAAGCTGATAGTAGGGCAGCCTGCTTGGAGTTGCAGGGTCAGCTCTGCTCCAGCACAGCACAGCCTGGAAACCTCCCATTCCACTTGCAGAAGAGGAGCAGGGATTTTAGTGAAGAAGCTTTTGTGTTTTTTAGCTGCATTGCTTGGAGGCAGAGCAAAGGGCCGAAGCAGGGAACTCAGGGTGTTTGTGCAGGGAAGAGCCACAGTGGGATTTGGTAGGAGAAGTTCAGAAACAGCAATGCTGTGATTTTGCTGGCTGACTGGAACACTTGCATTTTCTCTGTATTAAGTAAAGATTTTAGCCTTTTCCTGCAAAGGGCTTGGAAATCTAGCAATGAAAAGGACCAGATTAGACGAGCAAGATTACATTTCCACCTCCACTGCCCTGTAGAAATGAGCTGCTAGTTGTAGCATGTAGGTTTATCCTGTGATGGAGAACTGCCCTTCTGCTTTCCTTTGAAATACTTCCTTAGTGGGGGTTCAGAGCTGGCAATTCACTGCAGGGGAGAGCTGGCCTTACTGCTTCAACAAATGCATCCAGCCAAGGACATTTCCCTGGGCTGGCCAGGCGTGTCCCAGTCCCTGGCATAGCAGCAGTATTTCTCTCCTGCAGGTATTTTGTCTCCTTTGCACTATTTTTGCTTCTGGTGTGGACAAGAGGTACGGTTGCTCGGTGCCTGTTGCAGGACAGAGCTGACAGAGCATTTGGGATTATTTCTGGCCAGGATATCAGCACTTGATGCCTTACTGTGCTGCTCTGGGCAGGCTGGGGCCCTTGGGTTCATCGTGCGTGGCTCCCAAGCCTCTGGTTCCCTAACGCATCTGACTGTTTGATTTGTTCCTTGCAGTCAGGACAGTTCAATGAAGACATGATCCCGACAGTGGGTTTTAATATGAGGAAGATCACCAAGGGGAATGTTACCATAAAGGTAAGGTGCAGAAGACATTTGCAGTGGGGACTCTGGGGATGAAAGATGGGTTCAAGGGAAACTCACAGGTGCTTGTGCTGGATGATAAAGGGTGCTAGTGGTACCAGCTGCTTGTCTCTGTAGGACTGCAGCTGGGAAGGGCTGCCCATCTAGGTTACTGCAAATGTCCACCAGATGAGATGGCATATAGGGATGTAAGAGACCTAGACCTCTAGTAAGAGAAGCAGGCCAAGCTGCAAAGCTATAGATTTTATTATACTTCTGGCTTGTTAGCAGGGAGGACTACCTGAGTCATGAACATAGTCACCTTGCTGAGGATGGATGGGAGGGTCTGGCAGGAGAGGTCTAGATGGAGGAGCAGTTCACAGCTTGCAATGTTGGTCTCTGTATTGGGAGCATAGGGAGAGGATGTCTCTACCCCTTCGATGTCTTCCTGGCGCATCAGATTGAACTAGGAAGTAACTGTGGGCTAGACATTTTCCTACTGCTCCTTGATTTCAAAAGGTGGTTGGAGCATCTCTGCTTGCCACAGAAGCATTTTAAAGAGCATGCTGTGAGTTTTGAAATGATAAATGCATCAGCAAAAGGCCAATTCCTCCAGGCTCCTAGGGTAGTCAGCACAGGGAAGAGCCTTGCCAGGCTTTAGGGACTCTGTCAGGCTGTTCCCTGGGCTCTCATGCTTGCAGAAAGTGGTGATGACTGAGCAGAGCAGTCTGTGTCAAACTAGCATGATGCACTTGTGGGTTCTCCTGCTGGATTCTGGCTTGGTTCTTCCCCAAGTGTGTAGTTCGCTAAGCCATCCCCTCCTGGGAGTCCTTCGGGGGGACAGCAAAGGGATGCGCTGTGTAATTAGCATATCACTAACACAGCATGCACAGTCCATGCCAGCTGGCCTCTGAGATTCCCCTCTGCCTTCTATTCTTCTGTCCCTGGCAAATGGATGGGCTGAGATTCCCTCCTAGACAGTGGGAGGCCTCATCCCATCCAGATGAGCTGCAAGAAATGCTGGCATGGAGTTGACCTGTCTGTTCTTCTATTAATGTTCTCTAGCTGCATTTGTAGGAATTTTTTGTTTCTCTGTTGAGTTTGAAGCCTCATCGTTAGGTTTAAAGTCAAGGAGGAAAGGATATTTCGCATGTGTGTCTGTGGGATGCTCTGGTAGGGCATTCAGCCACTTTGGGAAGGATTAAAGGCTGGACACAAATGGGAGGGTGGGTGGGCAGTGAGGAGGTTCCCTGTCATGAAGGGCAGAACAGTGTTTAAAACCTTGTTCTCCTTGTCACAGCTCTGGGACATTGGTGGCCAGCCTCGTTTTCGCAGCATGTGGGAGCGATACTGCCGCGGAGTGAGTGCCATTGTGTAAGTATCTCCTAGGAGCAGAAAGCCCTGTCTCCATCACTGATGCATGGGAGGCAGTGCGCAGCCAAGCAAGTGGTGGGGGGAACACCCCTTCGCCCCTTTTACCCCACCCAAGGGTGCCGGGTATGGCTGAGTTGGCTCCTCTGGGCCACTCAGTCAATGTAGCAGAAGCCCAGCGCAAAAGCAGCTTTCACAGCAGTGGCTTTGCTGCCAGCACCAGGAACTGGGCATCCCTGTCAGGAGCAGAGATGCTTCATCCTGGAACTCTGGCATTTCGTGGGGCATTGCAGCTCCTTTGCCACCACAGGCTTTGAGCACAGGGTAGCAAAATGACTTTGATTCTCTCCAGAATAACATGTTCTCTGCTAGTCGTTGCAAGCTCTTCCCTTTAACTTGGCTTCACTTGGCCTTGCTGTATTGCTTGGATTTTGCCTTTCCTTGCTCATTTAGCTCCTGTGTGCTATCCATTAATCTGAAGGGCTCATAAAGGTCGTTTGTGTGGCTCACCCCCTTTCAGCAGGGTGATTTTAAGGGTATTTCCAGATTGCAGCAATTATGTGCTGCTGGTTAAATCTTGTGCTTAGAAAAGGAGTCTTTTTGCGATACTTATTGTTGACTGTTAGCAGTCTCTCTGAGCATGTCCCAGTATGTCCTTTGCTTGTGAATGTTTCAGTCAACTCAGTCCTGGAGAGTCCAGGCCGAAGACGAGTCTGGCAAGACATTCATGGGAATCAAGCTGCATACTCTTAAGGATAAATATTTACTCTGGGAGCTTAGGTCTGAGTTGTCTAAATCCAGTTAGAAAATCAGATTTATGTGGCCTTCACCATTTGAACATGCCCTGGGATTTGGAGGGGTCAAGAGGGCTTGTTTTTTGGTATTGCCCTTCTGAACTGTAGGTCTGGCAAGTGAAGGAGAATGGGAGGACATTCATGTCTTAAAAACAGGAGCTGCCTCTCTGACGGTGCAGCTCAGATGTTCACTCTGCAAATCCCAAACTACTTGCAGATCGCAACTAATGTGCAGGAGAACCTCAGTCCATTTCTGAGTAGTCAGAGATTGCGGGTCAGGGGCATTTGTGCAGCTCTCTGTTTATGCTCAGGCTGTTTTTTCTCAGTTGTTTCTCTCTGAGAATAGATGCCCTGAGTACCTGAGGAGCCGATGATGCCCTGCAGACTGCCCCATCAGTGCTGCCTCTAGGCCTGCAGCCCTTTGGGCCAGGATCCGACACCTGAAGCCGCTTGCATGCAGCTGCTCTCTTTCGTGACTGGTTCTGGTGTGTGGGAGCAGTGCAGAGATCTGTGGGAAGCCCATGAATGTCTGGGACCTGGTACTCCCTCTGCAGATCATAATTGATGCTGCCACGTAGCAGGAGCACATCTGTATCTTGGCCAGTGCTACTCAGGGTTTGTGCTGGCCCCCTGGGCCAGCTTGTTGGGTGTTGCCTGGGGTTTGGGTTTTTCTACTTGCTGCTTCCCATTTAAGGGGCTTTTAAAACTTGATTGAGGGGCTCCTGCACTGATCACTGCTTGTGGGATCCCGAAGGGGGAAGAGAGTGGTGGCTGGTCCTGATCTTGTGAATGGTCAGTAGATTGGGACATTTCCTTGCTACTTGCTATTTTGCAGTGAGCTTAGCTGAAAATGATAAATTCTTGGACAGACCCACGTGCTTGTCATTCTTTTTACTGCCTCCTTCCATAGCTTTCAGTAGACATCTTTCCAAAGTGGCCCATCTTGTTGAGAGGAAATGAAGGGGTTTGTAGTCACCCAGGTTATGCTTTCAGTTTCTTAAAGCATTATGTTTGCATCCAGTCCGTCTTCCACATCTTGAGTATATTTTACATCTCTTTTCTTATGCCTTCAGTCCTCCTGCACTGACTGTGGTGCAACAGGCTTATGGTAATACCTGGGTAATGTTTTTCTTTCATCCTCTCAACACAATAGTGCATGTCTTCCCTTTTTCTCCATTTAAGTAGATAAAGATTCTTTTGCTATTTTTAATTAACTATGCAAGGTCTGATAAAGCTTGATGGTATTTCTCATTTCTTCTCTCTCAGCTTCTTGATCTTTAAAATAACGACTGCTTTGATGATCACTCCTTTGCCTATTTGGCTTTCCTCCTGTCCTTTGCAGGATGAGTGTCTACCCAATAAGATTGAAAGTACTTCTCTAAGTCTTCCTTCATTTTCTTGGATTAAACATTGATAACAGCTAGCTTCCCCCAGGCCTCTTCACTCCTGTGTCTCTGCATCCAAGTTTATTTCAAGGCAGAAGAATAGGTTGCTCCTTCTTCCCAATGAAGTTCTTCCTGTCTCGGGTGCATGTCTTCCTGTGGTCCCTGACTGCTAGCACATCACTTAGTCTCTCCTCTGGTGACAGTCCCATCAGTTGTTCTTACCAGCAACCTCCTAACTGCAGTTTCCTTCTAGTGCTGGAGTGAATCTCTTCCCCATCACATGTTTTTTTTGTCAACAACTCTTCTCATTTTCTCTGCTTATGACCCTCTATGTTGGTCACTAGCCTCACTTGTTCCTCCTTTCTTCACTGCCCCTCTCTTCATTGCCCCTATCTTCTGGTTTTGTCTGTCTGCTCTTAGTTCTCTAATTCAGCAGATATGTCCCTAACAACGCATCTGGCCCTTGGCTGTGTTTGAATGGGCCGCCCTTATCTAGCATGTTGCCCTCCCAGCTCTCTCTGGCACATCAGCAGGTTCCTCTGCTCCATCGTGCCATATCCATGCCTGATCTGTTGTTGACTTTTTCTTGGATCTGCTCCTCCATAAGCAGATGCCACGTGCAGAGGAGCTTCTCTTGGATGCTTGGGGATAATGTTTCTTACAGCTTCTTACAGCTTCTACGGCAGTGCCTGGGAGCCTCTTTGCTAGCTGTATTTATTGGCAACATGACTTTCTTTGCTGTTACTTGCTGACTTTGGGGATTTTGGTCAGGTAGACCTCCCCAGGATTGTGGGGAATGAGTGGTCTCTCTTCCCCTTGGGGGAGACAAGCTGCTCTCAAACCCACAGTTTTCCTTGAAAAGAGGGGTCTTGGGGGAAGGATGCTGGTTATCTACTACCTTCATGTGCTGGATCAGGAACCTGTGGAGGTGGTGTGGCTGGCCATGCGAGAATGAGGGATGGGGTATGAAGGCAGACACAAGGTTTGATGGTGGCATGAAACTCAGAGGCACAGGGATTCCAGACCCTTTGGTGGGATGTGCTGTGCATCTCCTCAGGTGCCTAGGCTCAGGAATGTTCCTTTCTTTGCAGTTACATGGTGGATGCTGCTGACCAGGAGAAGATAGAGGCCTCAAAGAATGAACTTCACAACCTGCTTGACAAGCCACAGCTCCAGGGCATCCCGGTGAGCAATTGCCTGTATAGATTCCTTCCCAGCCACTTGCAGTCCCTGGGCAGGAGGTTGCCAGGATTTGGGGCAAAAGGGTTATTTGGAAAAAAAGCTGCAAAGCAGGTTCTCGATATCAGGTCCCTTTCCCTGCTATACTCCTACATCCTTGCAGAAAATCGTTGTGAAGCTTTCTAATTTGGGGCTGGGGTGGCTGTGGACAGGGCTGGGGAAGCCTGCCCTGCACTGCTCTCTGCTTGGCCATGACAGCTCTGAAGTGGGCAGAATTTAAATAGCATGTTCACAACTGGGAGAGGAGGTTCAGAAGAGATCAAAAAACCCACCATGTGTGAGATCTGTCCTCTCACATGAATTTGCACCTTATTTATGGTAGGACATGAAGGTCTGGTCTCCTAGGAGAGCAAGTGGCTCTTCTGTGAAATTTGAATGAGGTGAACTGTAAATAGCATGACCAACAGCAAGCGCTGGGCACACTACGAATGCAGAGGAGGGCAGTTACAAAGCATCCAGAACTGGCATCCTTTGAAAGGAGCTAATTTAGGACCTTGCAACAGATCCCAGATGTTCACTACCAACTAAATTAAGCACCTGACATTAGGCACTGCATTTGCAGCACTCCTGAGTGCTCTTTCTCAAGGACTTGGGCTTTAAAAGACTACTGCAAATTTAAATTGGGGGATACTGTGTTACTGTGATGCTGCAGAGGCCCTCATTCACCTTGGGAAGGCAGCCACAGCCTCAATGCTGTTCTTGTCAGATGACAGTAGTGTGGCGTGCTCAGGAGAGATGAGAAAGTACTGCCTGATAATTTTCTTTCCATAGCCTGGAGGATGTCTTCATGGTTGTGAAAAGCCTTAAAGTAAAGAGGTTTCAGCGCATAGTGCCAGGTTCTATTCAGGGATAGAGAATACATATAAGAGGAGATGCTGTGTATGAGCTAATGAAGGCTGTTACCTGAAGTGCTCTGCCTTCTTGACTGCTTCTCAAAGAGGTTTTTTTCTGTCTGTGGCATGTCACTGTGAATTGGACAAGGACTCTCACATCTTAGGCAGAGTCCGGTTCCAGGCAGCTCAAAGCAGGGTTCTGTCTGGTCTTGTGGGCAGGGGCTTCAGTGTTCCCCCTTCCTTCCCTGCAGGTTCTAGTCCTTGGGAACAAGCGAGACCTCCCTGGTGCCTTGGATGAGAAGGAGCTCATTGAGAAGATGTAAGTACACTCGGGCCATGCCTGGGTGACTGCTCCGTCTGCTCGGCATGGCCTGTCCTCCCACGTGCCTGGCTATCTGCTTTCCCCGGTGCGGGGAGCGCTGGGGCGGGTGCTGCAAGGCAAAGTGTCCTCTTTGCTTCCCCCCCGTTCCTGCTGTGTCCCCACCCCATAGCGCTCTGCTGAGTGCATAGGTGCAGGACTCCTGCCTTTAGCCACGAGGCTGCTTTGTAGCACCCTGGGTGGTGTCGACGCAGCTGGGTGCGTGAGGTCAATAGAGAAGCTGTGTCTAGCAGAGATTTCTGCTGGCGGGAGGCAGGGCTGGCAGATGGAAGGCCTTCGCAGGAATGCCGGGGCAGTGACCAGCCAAGGCAACGTCTCTGCGCTTGCGCAAGTCCCAGCTGGGGACCTTGAGCTGGAAGAGGAAGCAGAGGCCTTGGCTGCATTCCCAGCTCTGCTGCTGCTCAGGGCCAATCTGCGTCTGGGAGGAGCTGGGCGCCGCAGCCATGCTGTGTCTGAGCACAGCGCGGCTTCTCGTGCCACACGGTGGCGTTGGGGCCCGGCATCACTCCCACCAGCAGTGCTTTGGCGCTATGCTCCATGCTGGGAGCCGAGCTCCTGGATCGGTGCTGCATGCTACCACCAGTCCAGAGGCACCCTCCCGCCCGCTCCACTGTGGGTGCACTCACTCGCCCCGCTCCATCCGTGAGTCCCCAGGCTGCCCCACTGCTTGGTGCAGGCCCTTGTCTGTCGGCAGTGGACTGCCCTTGTAGCTTACAGGTCAAATCCTGCTCGAGTGTGCGAGGGACATTCACGTACCTCTTTCTTGTTTGGGCACCCTTTGCTGTGCTGACACATGGGTTCCTCGCAGCCCTGCCGATGCTGCCTCTTGTCTGGGTCTACACTGCGAGAGGCAAGTCCCTTTCTTGCTGCCAGAGGTCTGGGACACTGCATTCATTTGCAACATCTCTTTCTGCCCTGACCATTTGTGTGGCATCAAAAGTCTGTGTCCACAAGGATTTCCAGCTCTTGGGGCCTGATGATGTCCTAGAGAGGCCTTGGATGAGTAGCTTGGGTCTGCGCATCTCTGCACCCCCTAGCCACCCTCTGGGATCAGGCAGGAGCCATCTCAGTGCCTCTGAGCAGAGATCTCCCTTATTCTGTGGGCACCCTGTGCTTTTCCTGTGCTGCAAACCCTGTGCTGTACCCTCTCCCTGATTACCCTTGCTCCATCTCAGGAGTTCCATGTAACCATGAGTTTTAGGGAGCTCTGAAGGAAGCTGCATAGTTTCTTGGCCTGGTTCTCCTTGGGGTCTGGACCCCTTTGTCCCTTTATTTAGCGCTAGCAGGCAGTTCAGAATGAGCCTGGTTACCCCACGTCATGGTCAGAGCTCCCCCCACCCCCCCCAGCACGCTGGCACTGGCACTGAGTACTGGTGTCCTCATCTGACCCTCCTGAAGTTCCCCAGGAGCATGGGGACCTGTTTGCCTCTTGCAGAGGATCCCTCTTCTCAGGCCCTGGGTTCAAAGGGGCCCTTTGAGTGGCAGCTAAGAGACATCTCCCATTGCTGCTGTGCGCCAAGATGCTTACACAGCCCTTGGGGTCTGCAGCAGGCACTCAGAGCTTGCTCTCTCTTTCCCGCAGGAACCTGTCTGCCATCCAGGACCGAGAGATTTGTTGCTACTCTATCTCCTGCAAAGAAAAGGACAATATTGGTGAGTACTGGCATCTCCATGCCGATGATTGCTGGGTTGCAGGAAAACTCCCTCCTGGGGTGAGCAGGGCAGCCTTGCACTAGCCTACCCCAGGCTGCATTTCCTCAAGTGCAAGAGGGGCTGACAGCCAGAGGGGCAGGAGGTAACTGTCCCTTGCCTTTGCAGACATCACCCTACAGTGGCTTATTCAGCACTCGAAGTCTAGGAGAAGCTGAGATCCTGCAGACCGCAGCTCATATTGGGAAGATGCCATTGTACAAGCCCATGCCCCCTTCTTTCTCCTGCTCTGTCCCTTCAGCTCTCTCTCTAGATGGGTATTTTTAGGGGACCCCAGACTCCACTCGTGTTGAGGTGGAGCCCTTGTTTTTATTGTAAAGAAAATGTTCAACTCTGCCCTTCTCTCCTCTCCTCTCTCTGTCTCTCCCTCCCATTTTGGCAATGTTCTGTTGTTGTCTGTGTATACAGTATATATATATATGTATATATATTTTAATTTTTTAATTTAAGAGATAGCGCTGTTACTAAACTGGGCCCTATGAGCTGTAGGAAGGCTGTGGGCTCCCCAAGGGCGGCCAAGGGTCAGCGCTGTGAGGAAGATGAGCGTGGTGGCAGAACGCAGCCCCTGGGGCAGTGGGCCATGCTGGGCTGCAGACAGGTTTCCTGGTGCTCCCTCGCCTCTTTCCTGGGGGCCTTGCCTGTATCTCCAGGGCTTGGGCCTCCCTGGGGCGATCAGGAGTGCTCCTGCTCTGCCCCTGCCCTGTCTTCACAGAGGAACAGCCCTTCCCCGTGCTTTGGCCTCCTTTGGGCAGGGCTCGCCCTGGAGCGCAGTGGGCACAGCTGGCTGGGGGACGCGATGCCCTCCCTCTCCCCAGGCTCCTCTCCCTGCCCTTGGGGATGGGGATCTCTCATCCCCTGGTAAGATCAACCTCCATGCAGCGTCTCCAGCTCCCCTACTGCTGCCCCGGACCCCCTCCTCACCGCTGTGGGCAACTTCTCTCTCTCCCCTGCGTTTCCTCCTGACCAGGGCTGGGGCAGAGTTGTGTCCAGGGCCTTCAGACTGCCCCATGCTGCGGAAATCTGCTGCGGCACGGTGACTGCAGTTGGGGCCGAGCCTGCCTGGGCCCCCGTGCTCGGGCAGGATGCTGCCCTGGCAAGCCTCGGGGCAGCCGTAGTGGTAACCCGAGTGGCCTGGAGCTAGCGCAGAGGGGCCTGGTGATGCCAGGCAGCCTCCCCCACCGGCAGAGTGTATGGGGCTGGCCCCTGCCCTCTCCCTGCCCCAGCTGCCCCACAGGCACATCTCAGCCTCACGTAGCCCAGTTTCTCCGGGTGGCCCAGCTTGCTTCCTGCAAGCCAAAAGGCATCACCCTACCCCTGGCTAGGGGTGCTGGTTTCTGATTTGGTTGAACACGATGTGCAGGGGTGTCGGGGGGTAGAGAAGGAGGCACTTTTCCTCCTGTGGATGCAGGACCCTGAGAGCTTTTTGGCACCAGCAGCAGTCCCCACTGGGAGTGAGGATGGTGGTCCAGGGTGTGCCCTGCTCCCTATTGCCATATGCTGCCATCCTGGAGCTGGCCCCTGTGCCTGCCTAGGGTGTCCTGGCTCTGGAGGGAGCTACAGTGCCCTTGTGCTCCAAGGGCAGCGAGGTGGAGGGGACAGCAGGGCTGGTGGGTGCCAGTGTTCGGTCCCTTCCAGCACATGGGGAAAGAGCGAGAGGAAATCCGGTCTCTGGGATGGGTCAGAAAGGCTTTGCCCATCTGTGCTGTGTGCTGAGCTGCTGGGTCTCTGCACAGCACAGCCTTGGGGCCTTGCCAGGTTGCTTATGGGCCAGTTTGGGGGTGGGGGGGGACACACAGCTGGGCCTTTTGGTGGGGTGGGGGGTGGGGGAAGACACACTGATGCCAAGAGGTGAGGGTGCTTAAGTGGGGTCACAGCTGTGGCACAGCAGAGGGGCACCTGCCTCTCTCCAGCTCAGGGCTGGAGGGAGAGGATGGAGGTAACCCGGAGGCTGTTGCATTCCCTCCCTGTCTGTATTTTGCTGAGAGGCAGCTTGCAGCCAGCACGGGAGGCTGCATGGTCCCTCTCGGAGCCCTCTTCCCTTGTGCGGACTGGCTCCTGGGGGCGGCAAGGCTGTGGTGTTCTCTTCTGTTCTCATTTTTGCAGAATTGCACAAAGAGAGGTTTCCTTTTTCTTTCTCCTTTTTTTTTTAATTTAATGAACTGTAAAGTGTTGTCATCTCCCCTCTTTTTTTTTTCCTTTTTTTTTTAAGAGAAATTTTGGCTCAGATTTGACCTCTGTTGGGAAATGATTCTTGTAACTGTACAATTTTTTTTGCCTCCTAATAATAATAAATTAACAATTTTGCGTTGGTGGGTGTGGTTGCAGTCATGTTGCTTTCTTGCTGTCCCTTCTCCATCCATCCCCCCTCTATGGGGCCATGTGCATACCCTGGAGCGCAAGGCACAGGCTTTGCCAGTCCCCCTCAGTGTTAATGCTGAGTCTGGGAAACACCAGTGCTCACGCTGCAAGATTTGGCAGGTCTGGATGCCTGCATGACCATGCTCACCAAAGAGATGGTGGAGCCAAGTCTGATGGCTCCAGATGCCTTATGTTCTTGGCCTGAATATGAAGACTGGCTTGGAGATCTCCAGTCACAGTTGTCCCAGCAGCCGGATGTTCCTCTCCCACCACACGCTGTATCCTGAGATGGTTCCAGGGTGCAGCACTTCGATGCCGAGGTTGGAGCCAGGGTTACGAGGCTGCTTCAAGGCTCTCTGCCCCCTTGACCGCACCAGCCACTTGCTCTGGGCAGTGGCCGTCGGTGGGGGGCACCTCTGTGCCATCTGTTTCTGGGGGCTGCCCCGGCTATCTCACTTGCACTGAACACCTGGAGTTGCGGTTTGTGCTTGGTAGCACCCTGCCTGGGTACCTGAGCTCCCAGTGCCTGGCAGCACCCTGATGCATGTCAAGGGAGCTGCCCTCCAAGCAGCTTGCCATTGCATCCCTGTTCCCTGCACTACCCTTATGCTGCTGGCTCTCCTGCACCCATGGAAGTTTCTTCAAGGGTGCTGAAGAGACCCTGGGTGATGCTGCCCAGGGAGGACTGTTGGCACGTCCTACCCCAGCTGGCACTCACGCAGATGGGAACCCAGTGCTCTGGGACCAGGGCTTGGGTCCAGCTTCACCCCTGTGGGCCCCGAGGGGCTCTGCTTGCCTTGGGGGCCGTGTTCCTGCGGTTGATGCAGCGTGCATTGCCCGCAGCCCTTGCTGGTACTGCCCACAGCTTCCCTGCCCCCAGCCCCGGCTTTTCTCCCCAGCTCTTCCTCCTCCCCCTGCGCATCCAGCCGAGCAGGGCTGGAGCAACAAGCCCAGCATTGTTCGCCCTTGGTCCGGGCTCAGGACAAACCGGCACAGAGCGAACCACATGAAAGCAGCCACTTCTCCCTTCCTCCCACCGCCCAGGCCTGCGTGCGGGGGGGGGGGGGCTCACCGCCCCGGGCACCCTTTCCTCCTGCCAGGAACCCAGCTCTCGCCTTGCCTGCTGGATCTCGACAGCGATGCGGAAGGGAGAACTCCGGTGGTCAGTGTGGGCTCTGGACCTCTTTCATCCATCCCTGCACCCGGGCATGGAAACTCCTCTTCTCCCTGCCTCCCCCATCCTCAGAGCTGCGAGAATCGCGGCCCCAGCAGCTCAGGGGGAGGGTGCGGGCCAGGGACTCCCCTGGGGCTGGTGGGGGAGGAAGGGAAAAAAAAAAATCTGGTCTTGTGTTCTCCGAAGAAAACTGGGGCTTTTGTTTCCCTGGCAACTGGGCTGAGAAAGCAAAGCCCGGTGGGTGTCGTTGCCTGTACAAAGCCCTCAGTGAGCCCCTCGCATTCAGCTCCCTTAGCAACCATCTCCCTTTCCCTGGCATTTCGCGGGCCTGGGGGTGGACGCCAAAGGGAGAGAACAAGGAGCTTTAACAAGCTCCGTTGAACGGGGCTGGGAGGCCCAAGTGCGTGGAGGGAGGCCCAGGCACGGCCAGCCGCACGGCCGCTCTGCGCCCAGCCTGCCCTCGGCCACCCCCGACCTGCTCTGGCGGCCTGAAATGCTCCTGAAAGCCCTCACGGGTGCAAAAGTCATGGGCAAGGGGGTGGATGTGGTGCTGAGAAACCCCGATACCCTGCAAGCGTCATCTCAGGACTGTTTTTTACCCTTGATGGGTAAGGTGGAAAAGGCCAGGAACCCTGCTCAGGCCTGCCTGGATAAGAACCGCTTGGCTGCCCCAAACGGAGCTGCGGTCCCGGGGGCTGGCAGTCCCGCACAGCTCCCTGCTTGGCACTGCCCCAAGGCGCTGTGCAGCGCCGGAGCTGCATTGAGGCTCTGGGCAAGAGAGCCAGGGCTTGCACCTTGCTGCAGATGAGCAGGGTGCCTTGCAGGCCGCAGGGTACCTCAGCCCAGCGCTGAGCTTTGCCGGGGCCAGACTGAGCCCTACGAATAGCCCTGAGCCTGGCGCTTCGGAGGGCACTGCACCAGGAGCTGGTCTGGCACCAGCACGTGCAGAAGCGACCCAGAGGGAGGAGAGCAGAGCTGCTGGGGACCTTTCCCCGTTTCCATCAGGTACTGCCCTGAGCCCAGCACGGCTGCTTTCCTGCCCAGCACTGCATGGGCCTCACCAACCCCTTGCACTGGCCCCTTGCTGGGCTCGGGGTGACTCCACCCTGCCTGCTCATGCCCAGCCCAGAGCCCCCCCCATCTTAGGGGAGCAGTGTGGTCACATCCAAACCCAAACCGCTGGCCCTGTCCCCCAAGGGCTTTGGTCTGCAATGCTGGATTGCAGCATGCGTGATGTGCTCTAGGTTACCGATTTATTGAGCTCTTACAGGGCACTGCTTGGATCTGATGGGACACAGTCACTGGGGCCTTCTTCTACTGTGGAGGGGGCTGGCAGGAGGGGACGGAACAGGAGGAGGGCAAGTTATAGTTTCTATATGTCCTCTGCAAGTCACCATGGAAACCCTCCTTGCTGTCAGATGGGACCTTTCCGGCACATCTCTGTTCCCAGGGCAACAACCTCTCTGAGCCAGACCAGGGAGCCTGGACAAGAGGATGCTGGTGTCCTTGGTGGCCTTTTGGCAGAGGCAAGAAGGCCGCCTATGTAGCCACGTGGACTGGAAACCCCTTGCCCGCTGTGGGGTTTGAAGCCTGTGGCGCAGCCCCTGAGCTGTCTCTTCTGCATGCTCCACGTCCAGACACAGGCACTAACGGCAAAATGTTTGATCTTGGGAGAAGGTGGTAAAACGATCTCTACGGCTCCCTGTCAGCACTTAGCAAGGCGTGCCAAGGGCCAGGAGTGGTGGGGGGGACTCCCGGGGCTTGTCAAAGAAGATGGAGGAGGACATCTCTGTTTTGAGCTTGCTGTCAGCACTACCCTCGCTGGAGGTGGTGTCAGGGCTGCATCCCTCACAGCAGCAGCAGCAGCAGTCCATGAAAGCCTGACCCAGGGGTCTGCAGAGGCACAGGAGCAGGACGGGTGTCACAGAGCACTTGAAGAACAGGAAGAACTGGTTGATGAGACTGAGCAGGTCCAAGGTCTGCCTGGACATGTCAGGGGACATGTAGGCCACCACGATGTTGCAGACATTCTCAGGAGTGGTGCAGAGACCATAGATGATGGTCAACCCAATGATGGTGCAGTTCAAGTGACTCTCGCACTGGCTGTGTTTGGCCCCCCGGCACTCAGTCTTCTTCTCGGTGCCGCTGATCCTCCGGGTCACCAGCTGGCAGCTGACAGTGAAGAGGATGGGCAAGCAGAAGTAGCAGCCGAAGTACCACCACATCCGGGCGTTTTGGTAGGTGAGCACCAGGGAGTAGACGGACTCAGGCAGGTGGGATGAAGGCTTCATGGTGCAATACTCTGTCACCATGCCAGACACAGGCGATGTGTCCTGTGCCAGCTGCCACAGCAGGATCTCTGGCACTGACAGTGTCATGGAGCCCACCCAAATGACAGCCAGCTTGGCAATGATGGAATGGCACTGCTCGATGGGCCGGGCACTGGCCTGGGGGCTTGTGGCTGCGTGGAACCTGTCGATGCCCAGCGCACAGAGGCTGAATGTGGTGACCCCCAGTGATGACACCTAGCAAGGGAGGAGGGAAAACAGGTTCACCTCACTGCTGGGACACTGAGATGGGCTCGGCTTTACTAGACTGGTGGCAACTGCTGGGTACCCAAGAGTACAACCCAAGACACCTCCTCCAAAACTTTATAGAAGTCATCCCAGGTTGCAGCCATTTTCCTGTGGCTCCTAAAAAGGCAGTGGATAAACATGTCCCTTGACCAATTCATCCCTGCCCAGCTTCCTTTTCTATGGAAGGGAGAGGCCTTACTGGATGTCCACCTGTCCAGCCAGGATGGGAATGACAGGATTTTCCCTCAGGCTCTTTCTCTACCCTGCATGGCTCTGGGAGAGGAAAAACAGGGACCCATCACCCCCACCAATGCCTTCCCAGGGCCCCCATTGACCCCAGGTAGCTCCTCTCTGCCCTGCTCTGCAGAGCTGCTGTCTGCTTCCCAGACAGGCCAAACAAGTTGAAGCTGCCATTGTCACAAATCAGCTCTGGGCAATTTCCGCTGCATTGAGAATGGCAGGAAAAACATCCCTGTTTGCCAAAGGGAAGAGGCCAAAGGAGGTTGAGGAATCGCTATGGCTCTGGGAAGGCTGGCAAGACATCGAGGATCAAAATCAGCATTAATAGTCCAAGCTTCTGAGCTGCATCATTTCTCTGAGCCAAGTCTCACAGCCCTCAGACTGGGATATGGCAGGGTCACACAGTGGTGCACAGGAGTGCCTCGCCTCCCACCCCAATGGCTGTTCTTGATCTCACAAAGCCACACAACCTCACCCTATGCCAAGGAACATTCCCAGTTCTCAGAAAACCTTCCAGGGCACCACATGATGCCCATGTTGTAGGCCACCAATGGGTTTTGAAAGAAACAGGTCTGGCACCCCCAATGAACCTTCTTCAGTGATCCTGGGCTGGCATCTTTGTAAGTCGCATTGCAGATCACGGTGCCTGGTGCCCAGCATCACAGTCCAGTTACACTTAGCAGCATCACCCTGTACTCAACATCATTAGCTACTACTGGACATTAACTACTACGCTGCAGTCTGATTTACCTCTTGGCTGGTACTTTGGTGGGGATTTAGCGCTGGCCTGGCAATGCTTTCTCACCCAGGCTGAGAGGTCCCTGGGTGCTGGGAGACAGACAGATGAGCAGAGAAACTTTGCAACTGCTTTCTCACCTTGCTTTGTGGCCCAGGCCAGCCCTGCAGAGGCAGGAGGGCAAGGCTGGATTGGCAACTGGACAGCAGAGTGGACATGGCCTCATCTGGGGAATATGCTGGGAACATGCTTCACTGGGACTGTCACATCTATCCTTCATCATGGGGGTTGATGTAGGAGCAGGGCAGGGCTCTGCAGACATGATCCCTCAAGCAGCTCAAGGGGGACTGCAGGGCCTCCATGCCACTGAGCTGTGCTGCTCTAAGTCTGGGCTGGCTGGTGGGGGTCTCTGGGGTGTGATTCCAAGCTCCATGGTAAAGGCTGTGGCCGGTGGTGAGGTGGTGAAGATGCACAGGCTTCACACTAGCTGGCCTCCCCAATCATCCCCAACAACTGGCACAACTAGCAGCCCCAAGGTCCCGTTGTCTGTCCTGCCTCCTCCAGGGACAGAGCTGTCCCAGGGCTTAGCTGGCACTCTGGTGCTCCTTAATTACTGCAGATGGAGCTGCCACCCCCCCCACCAGGGAACCTCAGCATGGACATGGCCACTGAACCCATGTGTGGCTCGGAAACAGGCCATGGCATAGCCACCTCAAGAAGGGGTTTGCTTTGGGGGTCATCCTCTTTCCCTCCTATCCTCACCCAGGGCATTGATCCCGTCTGCTCAGGCAAATGCCATCCTGGGTGCCTGTCCACTTTCCTGGCCCTCGCTGAGTCTTGCCTCTGCCTGACTGTGAGATGAGAGGCTTGAAGTGGGGCAGGGGCAGGACAAACATTTCATTTAGGAACAGGCTGGGGTGGGAGACCTCCAGAAATGAGCAGCTCCTGCTTGCTGAGCAATGAAGACGTTGCTAAGAGACACCGGGACTGCGCGGCTCCACCAGCAAATGCCACTTCATCTTGCTGGGCTGTAGCTTGCAGCTGGTAGCTGTGATCAAGGCAGATTTTAGGCTCTGTCTAGCAGGTTACAAAGGGTGTGGGGACCACCAGCTCAGGCCTGTACCTGCAGGACCCAGTGGCATCACCAGGGTCTCCTGCTGAGGTCATGCACATCTCAAGCCATGAGAGAAGCCCCAGGGACCTCTATGCCTTTGCAGATCCAGCACAAAGGCACTTATGCCCATGAGCTGAGGCTGTCATGGTGCCAGTGGGTGACAGAGCTGCAGGACAGAGCTGCACCACTGGTGACAGCTGCGTCACTCACCTTGCAGCCCTAGCTATGGGGGCCAGGCCAGCACAGCTCCTCACTGCAGCTTATGCCCCTGCCCTGCCAGCATGGGGATAGCTTTCCTCTGCAGGGTTCCCCCATATCTGCTAGGCCCGTGCTGCCCCAGGCACTGGGCATTTCAGGTATCTTTTTGCCACCAGCATCAAGGACCCAACAGCTCTGTGGAGAGCTCTCTTGTTGCTCACCTGGGTTGGTGCCAGAGCCCAAGCAGCAGCTGTGCACACTGCCCAGCATGCCCAGAATAAGTTCTCTGACACAGTACCACACCTAATCCCTGCGCTGGAGTCACCCCAACCTGCATCCACTGTTGGATGAAGCAATAGAGGGCAATCCAGCCAGCCAGAACCTGCTCCCAAAGGGCCCTGCAGGTCCCACTCTGAATTCACGGATTTTAGGTTCCTAGGGCCATCAAGGGGAATTTGGAGGAGGGGATGTGATGGGACATGTCTCCCCAACATCTAGGGAGCATTTCTGGGTTCCTGTGGCAACAGGCTTTCCCAATCTGAGCCCAAAGGTCCATTCTCTGTCCCCCTCCAGCACTTGGGGCAGGCTGCTATTCCTCTGAGTAGCTGCAGGCATGAGTCCTGATGATGGGCACAGACAGGTCTGGTAATGATAGAAAGCCAGATCCCAGCTCAGCATGATGCTAACACCAGTACAAGGTGGGCCTTGGCCATGAGAGCTGGGAATGTCAGTGGTTGTAGGAAGCCTAAGCAGGGACAGGTTGCCCCTTAGGGTCAGGGGTCTTCACAGCCTGATCAGGGTTAAAGTGTGACCCATGGCCTTCATCTTGTGGCTGTCTTTTGTGTGTTATATTGTAGGGCACTGACCATGGGAGTAGACACCTGGTGGGATGGGAGGATTTTAAACTCAGGCTGGCCTGACCAAACCTGAGAGGGGCCCTGGGGACCTGATGCTGCCTCCTTCCAGCCCTGTGTCTGCCACCCTCTTCAGTAAACCATGCTTTGGAGCCCCAGGTGACACGTGCAACCAGCCTGGATCTGTCCGACACGTACGGCCACAGAAGGGAGCAGCCTGATGCCAGACTTTCCCCCAAAATGGGAAAGGCCCTATAATGTTTTTTTTTCTCAGTGCAAGAGACAGACCTGGGCAAAAACGTGCCATCAGGGGAGCTTTTGTTTATTCTGCTTGCCCTCATCAGCATGGTCCCTGCAGCCGTCTCTTAGGGTGCTGGGCACACACCCTGGGTGGAGGACACCCCATCATGCTTGTGACAGGCTTGTGGACAGGCATGGATTCCAACACCTAACCACAGGCTCTCCTGACCCTGTGCTCCACACAGCTGCCCTGTCCACGTGCATCCCCCTGTTCTTGTGCCTGTTTTCACCAGCCCACCACAGCCAGTTCTGGGCCAGCACCCCATGCCACTGGGGTTGAGCCTGCAGGGTGGAGACAGGTGTCAGTTTGGGATAGGGACAGATGGATAGACGGACCCCATGGACAGATGGCCCCATGCTGGCTGGACAAGGGAGGGTTTCACAGGCTCTTTTCAGCCCCAGGACCCATTGCGTTGGTTGCAGACCCTGAGGAAGGGCCCATGGCTGCTGTATTCTCCCAGGTAAATAGTTATCGCATTTTTCCTGGGGCCAGGCAGTTGGAGATTTTAGTACTGGGAACATGGCTGAGCTCCTTGCAGTACCCCATGACAGGGCCTCCAGGGTACACAGCCTTTGTGCCAGGCCCTGACAGCATTAACAGCCCCAAAAGCAGAGAGGACTCAAATCTCTGAGCACTCCAGAGCCCTGTGCAGCCCCTTACCTCCATGAAGGGCACAATACGACAGGACACATCCCCCAGCAGTCTCTTCTTGGTGATCTCATTGAAGATGACCACAGGCAGGCAGAAGAAGAGGATGAGGAAGTCCCAGAAAGCTAAGCTGGCCAGGATGGAGTTCCAGGCACTCTTCATGTAGTAATTGTGCCACACGATGCACATGACAGACAGGTTTCCAATGATGCCCACCGCAAAGACAATGAGGGACAGGAACATCACAGCATAGGCACTGTAGGAGTTCTCTGTCACTGGGTACAAGGGGTTTTGGATTTGCATCCGCTTGTCAGACACTGTGGTGAGGTTGGCTCGGGGCTGTGCTCCTTCTCCATCTGTGGGGACCCCTCCTTGCTGCTCAGATGGGTCTGTGCTGGATGGCACCAGGGTCTTGGTTGGGTGGAGGCTGGCGGGGTTGACAAGCCGCGGGAACTCCACCTGTACCCCCGGCACATACTGCTGAACTGACCTGGAATCCTTCTCTGTCCCTCGGCGCAGCCTTTCTTTTGTCAGACGGACCTCTGTTCTGTCCTGGGCAATCGTCGGCAGAGTCCTTCCTCCATCTGCGCCCTGGACATGAGGGGTGCTGCCTTCCTCAGGCTGCCCAGCTTTGCCTGGCACTGCCACAGCCCCCAGAGCCGGCAGCACCAGCAGCAGGAGAACAAGTGACCATGGCAAAGGCATGGTCCCGTTCTCACTCTCTGGAGAATGCGTGTCCTAGAACACAGAGCAGCCCCAAGCTCAGGGACCCCGGGGCTGTAGGGAGCAAGTGAGCCGTCCGGAGGAGCAGCCTGTCTGTCCAGCTCCAACCGCTGCTCTGGGCTCTCCAGAAAGCTCTGGACAGAATAAAAACCGTGCTCTGGTGCGGCAGTGCCAGGCCCTCTGCTGGTCACGGCTCCACTCCCCGAGGAGGCTGCCAAGCGCTGCAGAGACACGCCAGCATCCAAGGCTGGGCAGCTCAGCAGCTGGTGCACCAGAGGCCCGGCATCAGAGACAAACTGCTGAGCTGAGCCCTTCCTACCACAGTCCCTCCCCTGCCCCCCCCCCCCCAAAAAAAAACAAAACAAAACAAATGGCATTAAGGATGCCCAAAGCCTGGCATTCAGGACTGCATGGCCTGTCCCCTGCTCTACTCCACCTTGCCAGCCCAACTCCCCACAAAATAACCTGGACTGAGGATGTCTTTGAACAGCCAAGCCACCTTGCCTGGAGGCTGGGGAGCTGTGGAGGCCTGGATGGATGGCCCGTGGTGGGGAGGGTGAGGGAAAGGACTGTGTGGCCCCAAGGGAAGCCCCTTGCATGTCCCTGCCTTGGTAGCCACATCGGAGGTGTTAGATCTGTTGGTCTTGCTCTCCCAAGGTTTGCTGCTGCTTTTTCTACTGACTTTCCCCTTGGGATAGGGGTTCAAACAGAATCAAGGGTGACCAATCCCCTGTACCCATCACCTCTCCCCCATACCCATCACCTCTTCCCCATACCCATCACTTCTCCCCATACTCATCTTCTTTCCTCTGTGCCACTTTTCTGTTCCCTTAGGTGTTATCGCTCCCTGTGCTGGTCAGCTGTCACTCACCCATCACTTCTCTGCTGTGCTTTCACCTCTTCTCCATGCCTGTTGGATTAGGGCTCCTCTGGAAATGGCTCACAGAGATCACTGTGTGGGAACTAGCCCTGTGGCACATAGGCAGCGTGCTGGGATGCACATCAGGCTTGAAGCAGCAGGGGCTGCTCAGAAGCTTGGGGGCTTAGTGAGTCTGTCACTGCACGGTGTAGTGTCAGGGGGCTAGGATGCCTTGTCCCACTGCAGCCAGGGAATCTCATTGCCCCCCCACAGCTGGGACTGTGCTGCCTTCTCTGTAAGGACCACGCCCACTTTTCCCTGAGCAAGAAGGGCTGCTTGGCTGAAGTCCTAGGGCGTGGGAACATGGGCCTCTTTCTTACTGTATCACTGGGAGCTAGGGCAACTGGTCCTGCTGGAGCCACAGAGAGGCACGGAAGGGAAATGGAGTCCCAGGAGAGCTTTGACCCTCTTCCCTCACCCAGAGCCCAGATGCTGCTCCTCTCCAGAAGCTGGCAGGGAACAGGACATTTGCTGACATGGGCTTGCAGCAGGGTGAGACTCATGCTCTGCTCAAAATGGCATTGTACTCAACTGTCCCTTGGTCACCAGCTACCTTAGTGGGCCTAGCAGAGACCCCATTGCCCCATAACCCTCCAGGGTGAGGCAAGAGGAATCTTTGCTCCTGAAGCAGCAGATCCAGCCATGTGCAAGTCCTTCGTTCCTTCTGGGCTGGACCTTGTTCTCTATGGCGTGCAATTGTCAATCAACAATAGCCATAGAAAGCCAAGGCACATCAAGAGACTGGCAATTTTGCTTGAAGTCCCTAACCTCTTCAGGACAGCACTTAGCCCAAAGGCTCTCTGGTGTTGGCCCTGCAGGCTGGAGCCGGTCCAGCTATGCCTAGCTGCTCTCCTTTGTCACACTTCTTCTCCCACACCTGCGTGCTGCTTTTTGCCTTGCTAATGCTATGATTTCTGAGCATCATCTGGATATGCTGAGGGGAAAGGGAAAAGAAGGATTTCATGTCTTTCTCAGTTCTACAGATGGTTGACAATGGAAATGCATGAGGTCTCTTCTGTGAGCAATGGGTGCAGCAGGGACAGGCACCTGTGAAGAAATTTCTGACCAGAAGTTAAAGGAGTCCACCTAGAGAAGGGGAAAAGTGGCTCAGCCTGAGCCCAGTGACAGCCTGAGGAGTTGTGCAAGATTTCTGTGGGCTGATAATTGTTTCAGGTACTCTATCTGGATCCAAGTCCGCAAGCAGCCCGGTGGGAAATCTGTAAAGACCAGGGGACTGACCCCAGTGCTCATGAGTGCTCTGGTCTTAACCCAACATCCCATAACTAAAGTGAGCCAAGTGTTATCATGAGTGGGGAACAAACCCCAAATATCTGGTGTACAAAAAAAGCTGAACAGTGGGAGAAGAAAACTAGTCCCTGTTTGCATGGGGGGCACAGTGTTGTGCTTGGATGTGGGGATGGCAGCAGAGCCAGGGCAAAGTAAACCTGTCCAGCCAAGCACTGTTGGCATTTTAATTATGCCTAGTCACTGAAGGATGGATAACACTAATTTGCACCCCGCTGAACACCTGGTGCTGAGCCCAGCTCCTGCTGCAAAGGAGGAGAAATGCAGGAGAAATGGGCAGGTGGGTGAGGGCGTTGATCCCTGCTTCCCTTCCCCCTTTTCTTCAGGGCACAACACCAGTACACCCTGGCATGGCTCTGAGGGAGATCACGCTGTCTGGTCATGGAGCTGAACAAGAACTGAACAGAGGCAGGGCCGGGCCTGGGGCGGGAGCACAGAGGAGGAGAGAGAGACTTTTTCTCCATGCCTACATCAGCTCGGAGGAGGGAGCCCTTGGCGCACTCTTCACCTCTGGAAGGGACCTGGCTGTTGGCGGGGTGCTAGTGGCTGGCACTGTCTCAGCCATGGCGCAACACAGCCAGGTGTTTTCCTGCAAGGAGAAGGAGCTATTTTTAGTTACATTTCATTGCAGTTACACAACAGCTGGGTGTGTCATGGAATTGCTTGAAGACAACAGCAGAGTTCACCAGGGCAAGGTGACATTTCAGCAGCACAGGAATGACCTGGGACAGGTTCTGTCACCAAGAGAATCACTGCCCAAACAGCCTGTCTGAGAAGCTCCTCTTCCTTCCCTCTCTTGGTCTAGGAGTTACCAGCCAGCAGGCTGTCAATGGGGTCCCTGGCTGTCCCCACGCTGAATACCGGCGTCATTTGGGAGCTGCACATTTATCTTCTGCAGCGTCTTATCCAGCCCAGATTCACAGATAGGTTGAGACTGTTTCTCGGGAGATGATTGTGTGTTTGGGTTTTGTAGACGTCTCCTTGGAGGTACTTTATCAGGGTCAGAGACATCAAGTGTAACCAAGGAGAGGTTTTTCCTAAATACCCTCTTCTAGGAATTTCATCTGACTCTCAGCTTTAGATAAGTCTGCATAAAAATCACATGCCACCTAAGATCTGCATTTCTTTACCTGGAGCCTGTCGGGATGGCACACTTCAGTAACAAGTTCAGAAATGTGTGATAGAAAAGGGGCAAAAATCAGAAGTATTCTGAGCCTGTATTTCACCACACCAAATGTATTCCCCTTTTTGGGGCTTCCAAGGCTTTTTTGAACTGTACCTTTGTAGCAAGAGAGCTTTGTTGAAAGCAAGGGCGGTGATGAAGCTGGGGGGCGTAAGACGAATGACCTGTCTGACTCTGTTGCTAGACTGTCTCTCCCTGACCGGAGGGGATCTGGAGGATACCAGCAGCAAGATATTGAAGTGTATGAATATCAGGTGGGACCTCTAGCGTCAGGCAATGAGTTTCTTCAGCTCCCTTGTTCTCTCTGTGGGAAGACCCACTGTCATCCCACTCATGTAATCCAGTGCCACCCCCACAAAGGATCCTGGGAGGGGTGAGTTATATCCCCTCCCATTTTAAATGACATTGTTTGCTGGCCTTGTGATTTGTGGGGTGACCAACTGTAACCCATCCAAGCACTGGAGCACAGCTGAAATGGAGAAAGCTCAAAGTCTGGACAACAATATGAGAACTGTCCCCTCAAGTATAATGCCATGTGCTGAGATGGATGGCTAATCATGTGAAGGGAAATGAGAGTGTCCATGTGAAGTCTGAAAAGCATTTTTCTTAGGACATGACAGCACTAGTGACATCAAGCTGAGTTTGCAGGCAGCCTGAGAGAGCAGGTCTGTGTTGAGGACAAGCTGCTCTGCTTCTCATCATGTGTGTTGCCCCTGCAACTGAACCCTGAGGAGCTCATTCATGTCCTCAAGGAGAAATGGGCCTAGGAGAAACAGTGCTCTCCGGGTGGCCACACTCCTGCTACTCTGCGCAGTGAGGGTTGGTGGGTCTGTCCACTGCTGTGCTGATCCACATTGCTGTGGAGCAACCTCAGCCAAGGGCTATAGGATACTCAAAACTCATCCATCTCACATCCTTCTCTTGGCAGGAACGTGCCCCTAGTCAAACCTGAATGGCGAATTTAAACGCAATGTAGCTCAGCTCTTTCAGAGCCTTGTGTTTCTGTGAGTGAAAGAGAGTCCCCTATGACTAGGAGCAGCTTCAAAAGAATCAAGAGTGGGCACTTTCAGAGTGGATTTCACACCTGATTTTTCACTGTTGGTGAAAACACTCTTTTTATTAAATCACTATACTTGTGAGAAACCCCCCCCCGAAGTTTCAGCCTGTCTGCGTCCAAGCTTAGATGAACTCCTCAGGGCTGCCACAAGCTATATTTGACACCATATAACAAAGGTGAGTCTGTCCTGGCTGGTTGTAGGCTTGGCTGGGCAAGCTGCTCTGGTGAGCTTTCTGCTCCTCCACCGCCCTCTGCCAAGGTTGCCTCTCACGGCGTCAGCATTTCACGTCGCCTGTTGCCAGAGAGACTCGTAAGGTAGACAAGACCCGAATAACCAATGAGAACAGGGAAACAGCTCCCTTTTGTTTTCACCAAACACTCTGGCCTCTGGACTGCATAGGAGCAAAGTAATAATAGGCTCGTACACGCTTGTTTGCTCTGTGCTGTTAACTATGGTTCTTAGGAAAGTGGGGAGAAGGCAGGGAAGGGACATGGTAAATATGCACAGGGCCAATGCATGCTACAGTCATCTAGCAAAGCCTGAGACATATGCTAAGCCAGATCCTGCTCTAAAGGCAGGTATGTGGGAGGTGGGCATGGGCAATGAAGCTCTGCCACATGGTCCTCCAGCCCTTGGCACTGTTGGACTCACCACAGCTATAACCATTCATCCTGAATGAAGATGCTTCCATGAGATTTTTGTGCCCTGAAACAGGATGATAAAACTCCTTGTGGATGATCATCTTTCCAATTCATCTTTTCTCTCCTGTCTTCATGCTGGTGGCAGACTTTCCATCTGAGTATGAGGAAAAACTTCTTCACTGTGAGGGTGACAGAGCACTGGAACAGGTTGCCCAGAGAGGCTGTGGAGTCTCCTTCTCTGCATATATTCAAAACCTGCCTGGACGCGATCCTGTACAACATACTCTAGGTGACCCTGCTTGAGCAGGGAAGTTGGACTTAGATGATGTCCAGAGGTCCCTTCCAATCTCATCCATTCTGTGATTCTGTGATTCTGTGACTCCAGCCTAGTATCCGTGGCCACCCCAATTTCCATGCCTCAAAACTAACTCTCAGTGTGCTGGACCCAGCCCGCCTGGCTCAGTCCTTTAGGATAGCAGTGGTGCTTGGAGTTCCCATCAGTCTCCTACTGGCACTGAACGTGCAAGTTGGTGTATCCCATAATGATGGTGTTTAATGGTTCAGCCCAAAGGTTGGTGTTTTTCTGGTGAAGCAGCCTCTGTTGTTTGATCAGCTGTTCCCAATACACTCAAATCAATAGCTGACTCTGCTAGAAACGACTGTGCCAGCCAGCTGCACAGCAAGAATCATAAAAAGGTTTCTGAAAGCTGCCTGCTGTGGATTAACTGATTCCCTCTCACTACACCCACATCTCCTCTCTGGGAGCTTGTAAAAAGCCTCTCCCTTCTAACCACAGCCATTTAATTGCAGAACTCACTGCGGCCAGCTGGCAGTGCTGAAACAAACCCACACCACCACGGCCTTCCCGTCCACTTGCAGACCTCTGAGCTCTTCTCCCTGTGGGCACGTTTCCCAGTAATGATTAATTTAAAGCATACCAAGAATGCTCAACCCCATTTTGCAGTGGGGAAACCAAAAATGCCGTGGGATTTTCCTTGAGCCACAGCAAGAATCTAGTTCCACAGCAAGAATCTAGTTCCTCACCGGGACCAGCTCAGGGGACCTCACAGCTTTCTCCAGGGCTGGGGCCTTGCCATTAGACACAGACTTGTCTGCACAGGGAAGCATTTTTATCAGTCCATGTGTGCAGGGGCTGTTTTTCTGTTCTGGAGCAGGGGGATCACTTTGTGTTCAGGGGAGAAACTGAAACCCAAGGAGGTTCAGCTCCAGACAAAGACACTTGTCAGTGAAATAAAATGAGCAATTTTCTAGAAGAAGTAAAAGGCCATTTGGAGAGGCCCTGAACTCATCCCCTTTGTTGGAGCCCACTTGGCACTTAGCCTGCAACTTCCCTTTTAATTCATGTAGACTCACAAATGCAAAAATGCAACTTGGAACAAACACAGTCCTAAGTTTCACGTAGAAAATCAACCATTTTCAAATCCTCCCTCTTTATGGGGGGGAGGGGAACAGGGAAGGATGTCTAGTTTCTCCATTTGCCTCAGTTCAGTCCCTCTGACTCTACTACTGATGTTTCAATGATTCCCCCTTTTTATCTGCTTTGGGGTTAAATCTCAGGTTCTATAGCTGCTGTGTGCTCCCACTCCAGTTGTGGCATGCTGAGGCTGAGAGGCTTCAGACCTGTACAGAGCTTGGGTTTGGGGTGCTGGTTGCTTTGGACTATTGCAGCAGCCCCTGTTAAGTCCTAGGGTAGGTCAGGTGGAGCTCAGAGTGTGACTGGTTAAGCCACCATGCTGCAAGGCTTTGTGCTTGTCAGCCTCTGTTTCACAATATAAGGTGCTTTCTGGAAGATGCTTTACATCCCTGACTGTTCTCAGTGAACCTCAATTCCTCCTTCAGCCACGGAGGTTGAAAAACACCTGGGAATACAGCACAACCATGGCCTTGGGGCTGGAGAGTGGTGGGAGCAAGACAATTGCTTGGGAAGATCTGAACTATCATTTTTTAAAGTCACAGGGTCCAATAAAGGTCTAGCTCCACCTGGGAAGCTTTGAGTACAAAGAACCTGCGTTAGTGTAAGAGTCATTATACCTGTCCAGCCTGTCATCCCCACTTGTGTCAGCAGAGGGAGAGGCAGGCTGGGTGTCCTGCAATTGTAATCCACCTGCCTGCTAAGATCAGGGCTCTGGGGAAACACTGATGGAAAACAACCTGTCTTCAGGAAAACAGGTGCCAAGTGGTCCTGTTTGAAGCTCAGCAGTGGCCTCTTCCATGCTCTGCCCAAACCATTCAAGGTCTCAAAGCAAAATCCTGGGCGATTTGCACTTACTGGGGGTATTACATCTTCTCAGTCCTAGAAAGGAGAGATGAGGAAGCTGGAGACAGCACGCTTGTGCAGTCTGTGCTCCTGGCAGACCTGCTCAGGGGTGATGAACCTGCCAGTTCCCAAGGCAGAGAGAGCTGCTTGCCCAAGGGCTGCTGGGCTTTGATGCTGGTAGAGGGACGGTGCCTCTGCACTGCCATTGTGGGAAGGGGTCCATGTCCAGCACAGCGCATGGATGAGCTGGGAGCTGGGAGGTGCTGTGACGCATCTAAGGGGACCTTGCACCCCAGCCAGCCCAGCCAGGGTTACCTCTGCCAAGCAGCATGCGGCTGCACCATGTGCACGCCATGGGGGGGGGGTACGAAGGGAGTTGCAGGTTCCCCCACTGCAGGGGTGCCATTCAGAAACTCCTACCCCATCCCAATTCAGCCCTGGGCTCCCAAAAAGCCTCTCCCAGTCCCACCATTTTTTCTGCAGACTGGTATGCCCCCATCAAAGTGCTTGTCTTCACCAGACTGACCATGTGCCACTCTTTCTTCAACAGCGGGCAGCCCATGGCCAGGGTGACTGAGGCCTGAAACCGTAATGTGCTGCGTGTCCCCAGAAATGTCTGTCCTTTCTAAAGGCCATCAAGCACGACAGAGCGAGTGTAACAGCTAACCCCTTCCTCCAGCATGAGGCATCAGTGACTGGGCCTGGAGGCACTAGGGCTGGGAGCAAGGTGGGCTGTGTCTGCTCGGTCACTCCTGTGCACCAGCCTTGCTGATGGCTGGGACAGCCTCACTGGGTCGGTGGCTAAGGGACCTGCTCTTCCTGGGGGAAAAATGCCAGGCTAAGGGGGTGGTTTGCCTGCTCACTGTGCACCAAGCCAGGCCCTGTTTGCAGGTGCTCCCCAGAGCTGGGGGCATGGGCCCAGACCACGCTCTTGCCCCATCTACTTGCCAACAGCCCAGGCTGTATTGCTGTACCCTGGCACAGTGGGACTTGCCATCTACCTGCTGGTGAGGAGTGGGGCATGGTGGTGACATTTGGCAGCTGCTGTAGGTGCCCCACCCCAGCTGGGGACGAAGGTCACTGTCCAGAAAGTTCTGCTGCTTGCTGACGGGAAAAAATCGGGAAATTCCCTGCCCTGTACACATGCAAATGAAGGCTGGGATTAGAGACCCTGTACCCAAGGAAACCAGAGCGACTACCCTCCTTTCTCCAAGGCCCCAGCAAGGCTGAGGGAGGGTCTCCGTGTGTCCCCCACCCAGGGCACCTGCATGGCAGACCTACCTCTCTGAAACATCTACTCCAACCTGTCCCCACAGCACCCAGATTCTGGTCATGGGGACATGACTGTGCCCCAGTGAAGCTCCCACTGCCCTGTGTGGGGACAGCCCTTGTATACATCTACACAGGTTGTGCCAGCCTCCAGCACCCCTCTCTCTCCTCCAGCAGCTCAGAGCACAAGATGGGCACTTTGGCTCGTTCTGCTGCCGCCCTCCCCAAAGCCTGTCTCCTCCTCTCCTTCCTAAACCAGGATTTCTGCCAGACACACAACATACTGCCTCTCCCCTCTGCCAGTCCGGGCACAGCAGCCCTCCCTATGCCCCTTCCTTGGACTTCACGCCCTGCCAGACCCACCCTCCCAATGAACATGCTCTCTGGAGCCAGGGTGTCCCTCAGAGAAGCCTTGCTGAAGCCCCATGCAGGCAGGGCCACACAAGGACCCCAAATACCAAGGCGTCCCTGGAGCTGGTCACATCCTCCTTGCTGTGGCTGAGGAAGCAAGGGTGAAGATAGCACCCAGACTTCTGCTGGGTTGGCGCTTGTGTGTGGGGGGAGATCCCAGTCCCTCCATGCTCTGCCATGCAGGATCAGTACCTATGTCCACTGCACAGTGCTGGGCACTGTGGTGGTGGGATTGCACTGATGCCATGAGGCCTGGCCTGGCCTGACAGTGGGGTGTCAGGACCCCCCTGAGGTCCCAGAGACATGCAGAATCAGCACACCATGCGCTGAAGGCATCTACAGGCTAGGCCCAGGGGAGGGCAGGGCACAGGAAGGGAAACTCCTAAGCCCTTGCCTTAAAAGTCCTCTTCCCTTGTGGTACTGCCTGGGAGGCTTGGAGGATGCTAGATGATGCAGGGTTTTGGAAGGGGAAAACCTCCCTCCCAAAATTGTTAACCTGCAGTTATGTCAGAGGAAAAACTGGACTCCCTGTGTCTTGGGAAGCTGTGACCCATGTTACAGCCACAGGGACACAGCCACAGCTGGATGAGGCAGGGACTCCATCAATGGCTGACTAATTTACTCTGACACCCTCACCATCAACATGAGACCAGGCACAAAAATTGAGCTCTGGTGCAAGTGGGATTCCTGAGGCCACTGACACTGCCTGAGAGGTTCCAAGCTCTGCAGCCTGCTGGGGTCTGATGTGGCAGCAGGGTTTGTGGCAGCTGGCTGGGGAGGATGGAGAGGCTGAGATCTTCCACTGATGGAGGAAAACCCAGATTCCCCGGGCAGTTTCCCCTGCTCTCCTTGTGACTCAGTCCCACACGGTGAGTTGCTCAGCACTGAGACACCGACCCACATGGCTTCCAGCCAGCAGCTCACAAAGGACCGGAGTTCCTCAATGCTGCAATAAAGTAGAAGGGAGTCAGCGGCTTGCAAGATATTATCCCCTAAATTCAGGTCAGTGTCTCTAGGTTCACACTATAGCCAGTGGCCCTGAGTCATCATGTAACGCAACTGCATCCCACTGATATCTCCCAGGTGTGGCAGTGATGGGTGATGTAAGCCCAGCTGGCCCAGTGGCACCAAGGCTGTACTGATGCAGCAGCAATTACAGCATGGTATTGATGGACTCATCCATGCTCCTTCCCAGCACTCATGGCTGTGTAGGTGGGGCAAATATTCCTGCTACTCATGGCTTTGGGCAATTGTTGAGGAGATGGTAAGACAGAGTGCTTGGTTGGTGGATGCCAAAGTCTGCCAGGATTGGGGCTGTTGCCTCCTGGGAGAACTGATTCAGCTCCACAGAAACCCTTTGGGTCTGTCTGGGGCTGGTGCCTGTGGCAGACTCCTCACCCCTCTGTCCCTATCCCGTGTCAGCAAGGCACATGACCATGGACATGCTCTACTGTTTGCCATGTCCTCATCATTATGCTGGGAGCTTCCCAGCCTGCTCCACTGAATAAGACGCATAGCCTGAGAACAGAGATAGACCTGGGCAGCATCCTTGTGATCAGTGGAGAGCTGGGCTCCCTGAAGCCACAGTGTCAGGCCCTGGGTGTCAAGACCCTCAGATTGGGGACACACCAAATTCAGCAATGGGTGGCTGCAAACACATCCAAAATGGGGAGAGCTGTGGGGAATGGGAGCTCTAGAGAAGGGGAACGCAAGGATTCCTGGGACACACACCTGCTTCTACTAACTGCTGGGGAGCACTTACAAACTGGGTGGTGCCCATTAGATGCTGTACAGGCAGAGATGGCAGGTTCAGGATGAAGGGCAATATGTCACAGGCATGTCTCCCAAGGGACCCAGGCACTGTTGTCGGGCACTAGCCAGTTTTAGGCCCATTTCTGGCTTTGCTTTCTGCCTGGAAAGTGGAGACAGCGTTGCTCTTCTGTCAAGCACCTGGCATCTCCATCTGCAAACTGCTGGAGAAGAGTTACACATCAGGGTCCACAGTAGGCAGAGGACAGTTGTTCTGTGTCACAAGCCACCTGGGCTGGAATTAACCCAGCACAGGAAAGCTGAAAGCCTGGACTATATGATGGAGAGCAGAGGTCCTGAAACTGGCTACAATCTCAGCACACTCCTGAACTCCTGGTGCCTCCTGGGGTCTCTTAATTCTTGGACAAGATTGTTCTTAATCCTACTGTCTTAATCATGGCCATGCAGGTGAGCTCAACTAGGCAGAGTCCTGCCCAGCCTGGAGGTTCTCTCCCAGCTTGCTGGGACACTCAGAAGTTAAAATACCTTGTCTGAGCTCACTATATGGGAGCAAACCTGGTGCCGCCAGCAGAGAGCAAAGGGAGGGAGAGGTGAATGTTGATACCCCACAGGCATCATGGCAAAGCACTTGAGGATTTCCAGCACCTAGGACCTCAGGGCATATCCCTTTACCTGCAGGGTGCTAAGTGAACCTCCAAAGACAGAAGGGGGAAGTATCAATTTGGCCACATGGACAGTAGCCATATGGGCTGTGAGTGAGCTCTCTGGGCAAGCATAGAGCCAGCACTGAGCAGAACAGGCTGGGCAGATGGGGCATAGCCATGGTGTTCTTGCCCTGAATGCCTGGACTCCTTGTTGTGGCACAGAAAGCTCATAAAATGCAGATATATCCAGGGCTGTGTGCCCACCCCCAGTACTCACTGCAAACTGTCAGGCAAGCTGCCATGGGTGGATATTTGGGCTAGCTCCATGCAAGGCTCCCAGGCCAGTGGAGGGACAGGCTGCCAGGGAGGTGGTAACACTGCCAGGCGGTGCAAGGACACTCTTGTCAGTGGAGAGTGGTATAAACTGGTCAAGCACTTGCTGGAAAAACTGTACCTGAGGATATCCTGCCCCTTAACCTGGTGCATGTAGCACTCTGTCCTCCCTGATGTAGGGTGGCAGCAAATTGTGCCAAATGTGTTGGATCAGAAATATCACACTGAAGGAAGTAGTCAGAACATTTTAATGGGAGATTTTCCAAATGAAGCAAGGAGAGAGGTAATTCAAAATATCTTTTAGCCTAGAACTGCCTTTAAAAAGCCCTTAAAACCCTACCTGGTCAACCCACCTCTCATCTTCCTCAACTCAGACTATCAGCTCTCACTTGAAATTAAGCTTTCTTTTAATTGCTAGCCACTCTGAAGATACTTGATCTAGTCCCCTTAAATATGCCCCAATTGTACAGAGTGATCTTCTTTAGCCTTGCAGGAGCACAAATGCTCCCTTATCAAATGTCAAGGCTACTCACATGGGCCACTTTTGCAGCCTGAAGCTCACAGGTTGAACCCAGAATTGTTGATCTCCAGTCAAGGACTCCAGCAGGATCATGGTGTAGAGATTGTAACCAAAATGCTAAGACTGGTCTGACTGAAACGTGAATGGAAGCGTCTGGGTGTGAAAGCACTGGAAGAAACACTAGTGTAGTGATTATGGGACTGGCCTGTATGATTAACCAGAGGTACAAGTGACCACAGTCAAATTGGTACATCCTGAGAAATGTGGTGTACACACCGAGCCCGGGAAGCTGCACTCATAACAAGAGGATGGCAACAAGCGGCACATCCCTTGTGTCTTCCTCCTGTCTCACCACTAAGATAGACAGCAGCCATAAAGACTCTCAAAATGAGAGACCATGGACAGCTTGCCTGACTCTCAAGGGAAGGTGAAGTGAGCATGGTTCAGAGGTTAAAAATCCCAGCATAATAACTGTTCATGTCTGGCCAAAACCTGGCCAAAAAATAGATTTTTTTTTGTTGTTGCCTGTTAGGAGTCCATGAGATGCAGTGAGGATTCAAGTGCTGGCATCCCTTGTCTTCTGCGTCACAGATTAGAGGCCTGGCCAGACCCCTTGTGCACACTAGTCTGGATGTATGCGAGTGTGGGAATGAGAAACAGAGTAGGGAGATCAGGAGAGCAGTGTGAGAGACTGAGTCAGTTCTGTTTAAAATAAAAATCTCCTTTCCCAAGGTCTGACATTGAGTTTTACAGTAGTAAGTCATAGATGCTCAGGACTAAGTCAAACATTAATTCTCCTCCATTACTGCATTTTCTGCTCCCAGGGCCTCTCTGATCTCCCTCAGCACAATTCTATCAGTGTCATGACCTTGACTGGAAGGTTAGTAATTCTTTGAAGACTTTCTATTTTGAGTCAGCTTCAGTGCCTAGTGGTTCTTGGCACCTGGGAGGAGTTCTGCCATTTCCACTACCAGGCATGGTTTTGTAGTCTATGATGCCTTCCTCTGCCTGTATCATATCATCTGCTACTGTCATGTAAAGATATCTCTGGTCTCTAATCCTAAGATGCCTCTGGGCATCTCTTTTTACGTGCTTTGTTTTATGCACTTTGTTTAAACAATCTTTACTTGCTGAGATGACTTTTCTCTGTTCCCTATTGCAATTTCTTCACCTTTCTTTCTGTCCTTTATTCAAGAATGCTGAGATTTTCTGACCTTGGCCTGGAGAATGTCTCCTTTTGAACCAGGGACTCTTCCATATGCTCTGGTCTTTTCCAACTCTGCTGTTTAAAAGTGCCAAGGAGCATTTAACTGCTGGGTGCCAGCCACCTGGTACTGTTCTGGTTTCCCTAGAGTCTCTTGTTTTTGCCTTGTTTTGGAGGGATGCAGAGACTGGGCCAGATAGATGTGACCCTGTTGATTTGTCTCAATAGCCACGTGCCTGGTCAGCCCATGGTCAACACAGTGGCACAGCATCCAGAGGATCCAGACAGCAGCAGCCTGGTGGGAGAGAAGCCCTGGGGGACCTATGAGAGGGAAAAGCAGTGCCCAGACACAGAGGGGGGACCTTCTCCTCCTCTGGGAGGAGCAAGGAGCCCTGCATGATGCATCTATTGTCCCCCCAGGCCTGAGCCTGTGGTGGTACCCAGTCTCCTCCATCCCTTTTCTCACTCCCACTCACTTGTCTGACCTTGGATGGCAGAGTCCTGCCAGCCTGCTGCTCCAGGATTGCTGAGCAGACATAGGTAGTCTTTTCAGCCCTGTGAGTCAATAGGCAGGAATGTAGCTGGGATAGGGTGGCAGGAGAAGGACAACAACCTGCCCCTGTGTGCCAGGAGATCCCTGAACCTGTAAGCAGCCTCTTTCCCAGGAGGGTGATGTGCTCACAGCCCTCAGACCCACACCTGCACCTTGATGTGAACACACAGGCCACTCCACTGGGACAGTAGTGTCCTTTGTATAACCCTTTTCCTACCCTCCTTGCCCCCAAATTCCCTGCATCATTTTCCTGGGCAAGCCTGGTCTGCCACAAACGTGCTGGGTGTCAGCAGAGCCAGTTAGGGTGTTTGGAAGCAGGTACACACTCTCCAGCATTATCATCACCTTGCAGTGTTGGAGACAGGGTAACGATAGCACTTGCTAAGCAGCAGATTAGTGCCACCTTGTAAACTTCACCTGGACTCAAGGCTGCAGAAGCAATGCTGCCTAGCAGGGAGGAACCACAACAGAGGGCTACCCTTGGGAGACCCCCTCTCTATGGACCTCTTCGTGTCTGAGCGGGTATGAGCACTGCAGAGCACCAGCTATTGCTTGTCTTCTGCTGCAAGATTTCCAGCTGGCAGCCACTGTGGTGGCTCTTCACATCTCTTCAGGACTTCACAAGGGCTCTGCCTTTGCGGGATCTGACTTGACTGTTCAAGAGAATACCCCTAGCAGCGGGTGGAAGCAGGACCATCAGCTCAGCCAGCACATCCCGGGCAACTCCTTGGACTCTGTGTAACTGTACTGGGCTAATGCATCTTGCTTCCAAGAACACACTTTGCTGTAAGTGGAACAGGCATGGGGCAGAAGCCTGAGCTAGCCAAGTCACCAGGTGGAGTTGCAGAGATGGAAGAAGCACAGATATCACCGGCATTTCAGCCCCCAAAAGCCCAGGTATGGACCTCTTCAGGAACAGCCTCTAAGGCAGAGCCAGCCGGGGGCAGGCTGGGGCTATTACTTCCATTCATATGCAGTACATGATCCCAGAGTCAGTCATTAAAGTAACAGAACTCAGTGCCAGACATTGGAAAAGGGGAATTTTATTTTAAACAGAACTGACCCAGTCTCTCACACTGTTTGTCTCCTAATTTCACTCACCCCACACTCCCCCACACCTAAATGTGTGTGCACAAGGCCTGGAGGTCACTAGTCTGTGACACAGAGGACAAGGGATGCCAGCAGTCGAGTCCTCAGTGCATCTTTTGAGCTCCTCTTAATTAGCAACAAATTGGTGATGCCAGGTCTTTTATACCTTTCAGGAATTAAGAGTTTTTATAGAGACATCTTATGCCTCTGAATCTTGCTCACTTCCCCCTCAAAGAGTCTTGGGCAGGGTTGCTGCCTTTTGTTTGGGCTTCCTCATTTTGGATATCTTTATGGCTGCCATCTGCCTAAATGCTGGGATAGGAGGAAGACACAAGGGATGTGCTGGGACCTTGTTGCCATCTTCCTGCTATCAAAGCATAAGTCTTCTGCTGGGGAGTCATCTATGCCAGGACCTTATCAGAGGGCAGCCATCTGGGTTCGATGCAAACACTACATTCCTCAGTGCTTGACTGATGTTGATTGTGCCTCTGGTTACCGATGCATGCCATTCTCATAATTTTCTCTCTACGGTTTCTTCTGGTGCTTTCACACCCAGACATTCCCACCCACACTTCATCCATCCCAGGCTTAGTATGTCTGTTACATATCTCTCCAAGCAAGACATCAGACCTAGTCCAAATCATAGAATGACAGAATGGCTGAGGTTGGAAGGGACCTCTGGACATCATCTAGTCCAACCCACCTGCTCAAGCAGGGTCATTGTACAGTATCGCGTCCAGATGGGTTTTGAATATCTCCAGAGAAGGAGACTCCACAGCCTCTCTGGGCAACCTGTTCCAGTGCTCTGTCACCCTCACAGTGAAGAAATTTTTCCTCATATTCAGATGGAACTTCCCCTGTTTCAGTTTGTGCCTGTTGCCTCTTGTCCTGTCACTGGGCACCACTGAAAAGAGTCTGGCCCCATCCTCTTGACACCCTCCCTTCAAATATTTATATACGTTGATAAGATCCCCTCTCAGTCTTCTCTTCTGCAGGCTGAACAGGCCCAGCTCTCTCAGCCTTTCCTCATAAGAGCGACGCTCCAGTTCCCTAATCATCTTTGTAGCCCTCCACTGGACTCGCTCCAGTAACTCCATGTCTCTCGTCCTGGGGAGCCCAGAATTGGACACAGTACTCCAGATGTGGCCTCCCCAGGGCTGAGGAGAGGGGGAGGATCACCTCCCTCGACCTGCTGGCAACACTCTTCCTGATGCACCCCAAAATATCATTATAATGACCAAAATGATCAACATCTTAGGACAGGAAAACCAGCAATATAAAACCAGCAGTAATAGTTAAGCGCAAGAAGAGGGATTCCATTAAAATGAGGAAATTAAGACAATGAAGAAATTAAGAAACTAAAAGTAGCATCAAAAAGGGTAAAATGTTTTCAGATAGCATGAACATTATTTAGAGATGATATTAGAAGCAGAGAGTGAATGTACACTGTCTATCCAAAGAGATTCTAGAAATACTGTAGTAAATATGATTAAAAAGCAAAGTATAAGAGCCTGTTGGAAGTAAAGTGATATATTTGAATAAATCATAGTCATGTCCAAACAACACAAACAGCAAAGAGTGTGAACCTTGGCAAGTGAAATGTAAAACCACAATAATGCTGGCCAAAAATTTTTTGAGGAACAACTTGCTAAAGGCACAAAAGCTAACATTCAAAAGTTTGTCAAATGTACAAAAGATGGATATCTGCCAAAGAGGCTGGAGTCCGCATATGATGGAGTACAGCAAAAGTGTTCATGGAAGATAAGCTGTAAAAGAGAAGTTAGAAGAATCCATCACATTGTTGTTTCCTGCTGAGGAACTCAGGGGTTTCCCATGCTGGACTCTTTCTTCCTAGTGGAGAAGTTAGATGAGCTCCCTCAAATGGAAATATCAGTAGAACAAAATTTCAGAACACATTGGTTACATGAATAGTGGGGAAAAAAATGTCCAGGACCAGATACTCTTCACCCAGAGGCAATGGAAACTCATAGGTGAAATTGCTGACTAGCAGGATCCGTGGACATGTGAATTAGCAGTGTGTTATAGAGAAGAGTCAGAGTGATTTTGGCAGTAAGATTCCCTCCAAAGATGGAGGTCACTGATTAAGTCTCCCAGGGATCCCTGCTGGAGCTGGTGTTGCTGATGGCATTAAAGTCTAAGGAAAGAGCTTATGATGACAAATGATTGGGAATTAAGTTGGTGTCTGATGTCTGATAATGACAGAGATTTCCAGTAAAAACCCCCAGGAGTGTATGTTGGGGTAGGAAAGGACCTTTCTGTTTTTATGTGCTGTGTTCACTGACCCAGGGCCACAAGGGGAGATTCAACATGCTCCAGATAATGAGGGAAGGAATGCAAGTGCTCTCTCATATCCATTTTCCTTGATCTTGTCCAGTGTGTCTGCCTACCCATACGCTTTATGACCTACTCCATGCTCTGCTGCGTGGAGCCACTTCCTTCCATTATTGTCCTAAGAAATCAGAGATATTGTTCAATTCTCTCGGGACTGCAGCCAGGAATAATTTTCCACCTTTATTGCTTTGTTTTCTCAGACTCTGGCATTTGCTCTGAGACTACTGGTTGGAGCAAGAGACAGGTAACAGATGCTTAAAAACTGGTCCAGGACTTTGACTGGCATTCCCAAGAGAACATGATCCCCAACCTGGAAGTTTGGATAGCCTCAGCATCCTCAGGATGTGACACGAGCTCCTTCAACTGGAACACATGCACCTGAGCTCACCTCTGACAAGGGAAGTCTCTGCCTTGAGATCTATTGCCCCATGGGAGGCTCACTGACCTGCAGACAGCCTGCCCCATGCGCCACCAGCTGAGCAAAGGCTACGTTCCCAGGACACAGCTTAAACCACAGGCACCCATGTCCCCTGCCTTCACAGTGACATGGGCAAGCAAAAGGGACTGGAGTAATCAGCCCTAGTGATGCTGCCCCCACCCCAAGGGGCAGGGGTTCAGGCTGTGTTCAGGGGTTCAGGGCCTCACCAGTACTCAAGAGCCTTCCAGTTGCCCCACGGAGAGGTGTCCCTGTGGGCCAGTGCTGGAAAGGGTGAGGTGGAGCTGAGGGAGACAGTGCAGTGGTGACACAAGATGTTGCCCCAGGTTGAGATGCAGAGGAGCAGTCCCCAGCAAGCAATCAGAGCCAAGCTTTCACCAATAACCCTTCAGGAGGGACCTAAGCAGCCAATCAAAGCCAAGCTTTCACCAATAAACCTTTAGGAGAGACCCAAGCAGCCAATCAGAGCCAAGATCTTGCCATTGTACCTGTGGGAATGGCAGTTGGTCAGAGAAATCTGTTTTCTGGTTGGCCCTGGGAGCCACCATGTTCTGCACTGGAGCCAACCAGAAGTGACTACTAATAAAGTGTTGTGCTCAGAATTTCCTGTTGCTGGGGAAAAAAAGCAAAAAACAAAGCAAATGTCAGAATAGCTGAGGCTGAAATAATTGGCCTGTGATATACCTGGAGCTTGCAAGGTGTCTGGACATCTTCCTCTCCCAGACATGGCTATGACTCTTGACAGGGCTCTGTGACCCTTAGGTGGATCAGAGGAAGGCACAGGGACATTTCCTGTGTGGGTGCCTCCCTCTAGAGAGCAGTAGAGGAGCCATAAAGATTTCCCAAAGCTGAGATCACAGAATGGTTGAGGTTGGAAGGTACCTCTGGAGATTGTCTAGTCGAATCCCTGTGCTCAAAGCTGGGTCAGCTACAGCAGGTTGCCCAGGATGTTGTCCAGTTGGGTTTTGAATATCTCCAGTGATGGAGACTCCACAGCCTCTCTGGGCAACCCATTCCAGGGTTTGATAGTGGGACTCTTCCAGATATGGTAATGGAGGGCTTTATGCCATGTGGTGCCACAAGCTGCCACAGAACAGCTAACTCAGGCTGATCTGGAGATGGGTAGTGGGGCCCCATCCCTCTCCAGCTTTGATTGCCCCATGTAGGAGTGAGGAGACAGCAGCATGCACTGCCTTGTCCCAGCATCCCGTCATCAAAAATCACAGGTTGTCAGGACAGCACAGTGAGATCTCTGTACGGGAATACCCCTGCCACTGACACACAGTGTGAAGGGCCAAGGGATGCTCTGTCACCAGTCCCAGCTTCCATTGGGGCTTGGAGCAATGCAGGATGGGGCAGGGGCTCTCCTGAGCCCCAGGTGAGAACATGGGTAAGGAGCGCTCATCTGTAGCAAAGAGCTGATGGCTGTGCAGGCATGGCTGCTGACTCATCAGCTCAGCAAGGGCAGGTCCCTGTCCTGCTCCTCCATCTGTGAAACTATAGAAATTCCTCTTTTTTTTTTTTTTTAGAGCATCATGGGACAAGCTAGAAAAGGGAGCTGGTATAGAGGAAAGGCTTATCAGGGGGACTGGCAGGGCTCAGCAGCCAAGGGAGCCTGCTGTTTGCAGCCCCTGTTTCAGACCACATAGGTCCTTTCAAATGGTTTTTGTGGCCAACCTATTGTGCAGTCTCCTGTATCAGGGAACTGAGGTATTTCAGGGGTCTGGACTGGAGATGGATTGAGATGGCACCAGCTCCAAGGAGATTATTCCTGATTGCCATGACAACTGGGGTTTTTTTGCTGTGCCCTCTCTGTCCCTGACCATTATGGATACAACAGTTGAAACAAAACTTTATTTCAATCCTTGGTGCCTGATGGAAGGACATGTACATCCCTAGGAGGTGCCTCTATCTGCCAGAGACTATGGAGCTGCTGCCAGCCAGGTGGGTTCATATGAACATGTCGCATATTCATGGATGATGTGAAGCAGTTGGGGAGGAGCAGGTACCAAATGAAGGGCATCACTGAGTGAGGACAGCAGGGAGGGCCACAGGCTCAGGTCTATGGGGCCAAGGGTGAGTTCTGGACTGAGCCTCCAGCCCTGCATGCCCTGCCTCTGCTGTATGCTAGACAACACCAGGACCACAGGGGTAACACAGATGGAGAGGATGTCCTCGGTAGGAAAGGACCCTCCTGCCCCCTGCTCCTCCACTGCCTGCCAGTGCCCGTCTCAGTATCACTGAGCTGCGGGGCACTTGCAGCCTGGAGGAACGTGGCAGTCGAGAGTCACAGTCATCGTCTATTCCTACCCACCACACAGGGGAGAGGCCGCAGACTGGGAGTGTCACATGAGTGAGAAAATGGGAGCAGCAACAGATCTGCCAGCTTTGTTACTGATTTACAAACATGGGTGGCCCCTGGATGTGCCGTACTGTGCCTTCCTCCATTCCCCAGGGCAGTCTGTGGCCTTAGGGCTAGTTGGGGAGAATTTTATATTTTACAGGAGCTGGAAGCCTTCTGGGTACTGCTGTTATGTGGAGGATTCGAATAGAAAGGGCTATGGGCCGGACTGGATTCATATTAGGGGGTCCATCTCTAAAAAACAGCTGACATAAGACTGGCTATGCCCATATGAGCACACGCCTTGTGGGCAGATATTCGTGGCATGGGGTGGATGAAGATGTTTCTCTTTTATGTGTGAGTCCTGCCCTCTCTGATGTTCCTGCTACGGATCTGGGGTGGTGGAGGAGTCACAGGTGAAAGCCAGGGCAGCTGGCGGGGAGGAGTGAGTGCCTAACAGGGAGCCCAGAGGGCAGAGAAGTTGGTTAAACCCTTCCCAGTCAACCAGAGCAGATATTAAAAGCAATGCCGTGTTTGCTCCCTCACTACCCGGGAGGAGCAGGATGGCCATCTCTCACCATCTGTCCCCATTGCCCCGAGATGCCTGAGGAGGCGAGCAGCATCCCTCTGACAGCATTGCCAGCTGCACGATTTCCTCACCACTGTTCCCACCAGGGCTGGGATGCCAGTTTCTACCTGCTGCCTGTAATGTGAGCTCCCACCAGCGTGAACCTAGTTTGGTAACCAAGCAGGTCAGCCATAAATATCCTTGGGACAATGCAATGACACAGGTCTTTCCCCAGCAGTTGGCAATGGGAACTGAAATCAATCACTTGCTGGAAACCTGCCAGCAAACAGGCCAGCAGGAGAGAGGCCCCCACACAGGTATTCTCTGGAGGGCCCAGCCTTGCCCAGAGCCAAACTGGGTTAACTGGGAACTGCATTTTGAGATTTACTGTTGAAAACAGTTCATTTACACAATGTGACAAAGGGTCCATGGTGGTCAGACCTGAGCAGCATTCAGTGAGTGACAGCATTGTTTTGAAGTGTCCTGTGTCCAATGCTGTTGGGATCAACAAGGCCCTGCCAAAAGCACTTCAAGATCTCTAGCCCTGAGGCTCATGACTTCCCCATGCTTGCAGTCAGTTTCCAGGGCCTCCCTTTGCTCTTTCCCCACTGCTAATGTCTCCAGAGCCTGTTTTCAGGAGGGTGCCATGCACCAGACTCTCCTGCCCACTGTACAGCTGGGGGTTCCTTGTTGCAGCAGGTTGGAGGAGCACTGGTGACTGACACTAGCTGTTGGATACTCACCCCCCAGTAGCACTGCAGCAGCAAAAGTTAGCTCACCTACTCAGGAAACCAGGGAAAAGAGCCAACATCTGACACTGTCCATTCTGACTCATTTCAGAACAAAACATTAGTATTTTCTGCTTCTGACCAGCATTTCCCATCTCAAACCCCACAAGAAGCTGAAATGAAATAAACAAAACATTACCAACAACTTGGTTCTGTTGCCCTTGGCTTTCCTACAGGGAAATTTTTTAAAACTGGGTATTTTGCTTTAAAATCCTTCATAAAAAGGGACTTTTCCTGACCTGTCTGTGCTCTGCCCACCTGGGAACTGGCAGAAGATGGTCTGGTGGTTGGTACTACGGTGTAAAGAAACCAGGGAAATTCCTGTCTCTCTCCCTGGGATGGTATAATCTGGATATAAATGCTCAGATGTGCCACCACCTCCCCATGGGCTGGGGCTCTGTTTCCATTCATTCAGCAACTTTCTGTTGCTGTCAAAGAATGTTTCCCTGAGGTCAGTGTGGGTGCATCACTTTCCCTTAATGGAGGGGAAATGGCAGAGAGTCGGCCAGAGATCTGTAAGCAGAAAGCTGGCTAGTGTCTGCCAGCCTAGCTCCCTGCCTGTGAGCCAGAGAGACCAGGGTGGAGACAGGGTCCCTCCTCTGCCCTGGCTGAGCCTGGCAAGTAGGTTCAGGGCTGACGGGGCTGGGCAGCCCGTCCTGGAAGGCACCTGCTGCCTGGTCCTGGTAAACACATTGCGAAAGGCTGGGTTTGGCGGAGCCTGAACCTCACCTCCCATGGCAACTGAGTCATCATTTGCTTCAGGTTGCTCCTTACACAGTCCCCACTCTGCCAGCCTGTCTGCTGCCCTGCACAGTGACAGCTGAGTGGTTTCCCACCTCCTGTGGGCAATAGAGCCTGGCGCAGAGGTCTTGGCACCCCCTTAACAATGCCTGAAGAAGGGAGAAAGTCACTGTCTCTGCCCTGCCCCAGTTTCCCCATCCCTGGCAGAAACTCTCTGAGGCCTCTCCAGACAGGAGGTGGCTGACTCAGTTTACCAGTAACCTCCGAGAGCGCAGACACGTCAGATGCATCCTCTGTGCAGGGTTGAGCACATCATGTGCTACACCCATGTCAGGAGGACAGCTTTCCAGAGGGAGGTCTCAGAAGCTAGGGGCTATTTCTCTATTCTGTAAGTGAAAGGTGAGCTGCTCCCCCAAGGTACCCCCAGGATTTAAACCCAGGGCCAACAAAAGCTGCTAGGTTTTTGAAATGCCTCTTACCAAAGCATGGAGCAAATGCAGCTTGCAAGGTTTATCAAGCAAGGCACAGAAAGAAAAACCCTGTCTGCTCTGCCTGGAGAGTTTGTATCTGTCTCTGCGAGCCAGCAGGCATCATCTCCCCAGCAGCAGTGCTCAGCAGAGCCCTGGTGGCCCCTCTCTCCCCCCATTGCTGTGGGGAGACCCAGACCAGGACAGGAGTTGGATGACCTCCAAAGTGTCTATAAACCTTTCATTACCTCTGAGAAAAGCTAACTGTGTCAAGGCCATGTGAGGGAGGACTTTAGATCTTCTCCACCCACTCTGAGGTGATATGTTTCCCTGGCCTGGAAACAGGCCACCCATGGCAGTGTGCCAAGTCAGTCCTGCCACCTATCCCCAGGACTGTGAACTAGTACTGTGGGCACAGGGCACTGGGCTGGCTGCAAGTTCTCAGGGAGCTCCCAAAAGCTATCACAGCCTGGGCTACTCCAGGTGCCCAGCTGTGACTCTGCTCCCCAACACCCCTTCCTTGGGCAGGAGCATATGCAAGCGACTGGCTGGGGGATCCAGGCTGGCCACCCCCAGCCCAGGTAGTAGTGATGGAGCAGTTACCCAGGCTCAGCCTTGCCCATTGTGTAACTCCTGGGCCAGCAGCCCGGGAGCAGCATGGGTGTGGAGGCTGCCAAAGTGAGATTTGTGGGGGAAGACATGAGTAGCCTTTGAATATGGCAGCAGGACTCAGCTCTTGGATCACCCTAATGCCTGGCAGCTTCTGGGGGGGGGGGGGGGGGGGTTTGCACTTCGTTAGGGAAGCAAGGCTGGGTAGAGCCACCACCTCATTCCCTGCACTGGCAGAACTGGTCAGGGCAGAGGCACAGGAGCTTGCAGAGATGGACACAGGGGCAGACCTAGCTCTTCTCTGAGGCTGCTGGGTGTTTCTGGCTCAGTCTCACAAACCCCAAAGCTATGTCCTCCTCTGTCTTACTTGTTTGCTAGCTAAAGAGGTCTCTCTATTCCCCCGCAGATGAGGAACCCAGTGATGGGAGGCCATGCCCTGCTCACAACTGGTGTGGCTTACCATGCTTTGCCTGGGCACTTTCACCCATCACTTTTCCCAGTGTGGGATTGCCTTGTGACTGCAAGCAGCTTTGGTAAGCATTGCCCATGCAATGTGATGCCTGCCTTGGCCTAAACAAGACACTCTCCAGCTTGGAAACTCACATCAGGCTGGGTACTTGACACTGGAAGAACAGGCTTTCTTCAGCAGTGACAAGATCTAAATCTGGTCTCAACACCAAGCCAGGATTTTCTTAAACTCCCCTAATTCAGGAGCTGGCATTTTACAGGAATGGCAATAACATCTGGAGAGATGGAAACACAGCAAAGGGGCCAGACTCTGCTCTGCTTCAGGTGCTCTGCTCCCTGAGGTCATGAGCTCTCTGCATATGGCCTCGGAGTTGGCCTTTCCTTCCAGGGCTTTTCCTGCTTGTCCTCCAGGCAGTGTCCCCAGGACTCAGCACCAGATGTGTAGCAGAGCTCTGTAACTCACTTTGAATTTCAATCCCAGCTTAAGCCAACTCAGTCTGCTTTCAGGGACCTGTGCCAGCCCTGTCATCTGGACACTCGCCATTTGTCACCTGCAAAATAACCACAAGCCAGAGGGAGCCTGTGGCACAGTACCTGGCAGAGTCTCTTGGGCTGCAGGGCAGCGGGCAGGACCTGTTGCCAAGGGAGAACTTGGCTAGGAGTCACTCTGTGCATTAGCAGGGGAGGTAGCTCCAGTCTCCTGGGATCCACCTATCCAAGAGACAGTCAAAAATCTTCTTGCACCCCCAGGCAGCTTAGGCTCAAGCCCATCCATCTGCCCATCAAAGGCCCTGGAGTACAGTGTGCATCAGGCACTGCCTGTATCTATAGCTCATTCTGTGGGTCTTCCAAAGACACATGTCCGTGTCCTCATGCCATGCCTCAAGGTTGACCTGTCCCCTTTTCTTCTTTGGACAAGTTGTGGGGCTTCAAAATGGCATTGCTCACACTATGAATGCAATCCCCAGCATCCTTAACAGGCACATCTGTTGTGATGCCACTGCTCAGCCTGCCTCTGGGCTCTCCCATGCCTCTCCTAACTATCATGCTTTGCTTAAGCCTTGGGACCATGGAGGCACAAGCTCCCCTGGTCTCAGGCATAATTTTCCCACAATTTTGCTCAATTTCATAGACTTCTTGCTTCCACCATGGGCTGTGCAGGTCTATGGGGATCTGGCACAGCAGCAGAAAGGCTGGGCATCCCACACAGCCAAGGGTGTCCATGCTGCCTGGGGTGCTGTACTGTTGTGCTTTTTGCTGCAGTCATTCCTCCCAGGCTTGCTGACCTGTGCCCCCAGCCCAGGCCACCCATATATGTTTGTGAAGTTTGACCTGTGGACGGAGAGGTCTTGGGAGTTTGGATTTGGACTACAGGAGTGTCTGGACACTGCCAGGAACTGTCAGGGACAGGCAGGCTGGCTCAGGGGAGAGATTCACTTCTTCAGACTGAAGGAGGATGCATGAGGAGTTCTTAGGACTGGGTTGAGCAAGACCTGGTAGAGAGAAGAGTGGAGAAAGTGAGGAGATCTTGTGGAGTCCTTGCAACAAGAACCCAGGGAGAAAGAGAAGGACTTGCAGCTCCTTGGCACGCACAAGCTAAGCCCCTCTGTCAATCCCCACAAAGAGTACACAGAGCCAGGAAAACACACAAACACCTGCAAACACACAGAGGCCCTCTTGCATGAAGACTCCCTCCCATGAAGGGTTACACACAGAGGCACATCCACATCCACATGAATGCCGAAATGGACATACAGGCACATGCAGAGCCAGACATGCATGGACAACCTTTTGTGTCCTCTTGGACACACAGTCTTGGCTGGATCTCAGCCTCCAGTGGAAAGGAGACCCTACTCCCTAAGGGGTGTCCCATGAGAAGAGTGGGCTGGGATGTTTGTATTGACCTAGAAAAGTGAACATCCAGTGCACTCTGCCACATGTGGCATGAGCAGATTTTTCCCCCAAGCTCCCCTCCAACATCCTTGCACTTATCAAGTTTGGGTGCCAGACAACTGTCAGATCACCTTGGCCTGCGCTCGGTTTGGTTATTGGCTGGGACAAGCCACCGGAAGCCAGTGCAGATCTGGCCAAGCTGCAGGTGAGGCTGGTGTGAGCAGAAGGTGGTGCAAGAAACAGGATCTCCATCCTGGAGATATGTAGGGATCTGGTCTAATTCACCTCAGTGCTGCTTAGGACAGGCAAGCAGCTGCTGTGAAGCCCCTGCTCCTATTGTGGACCCTTTCTACATTGTGGCTTTCCACTCTGGCTGAGGCAGTGGAAGCCTGAGGGGCTGCTGGAGGGAAGTGCAATGGAGGTATAAGTGGAGACATAGCAGCATGTGGGGGGCAGGGTTTAAATGGGGGTGATTTGCCCTCCAGCCCGCTCATGCATTAAAATGGCTCTCAGGCAGCAAGGGTACATGCAGAGGCAGTGAAGGAGGCATTTTGACACTATGTAGGCTCTTGACATCATGGTCAATGCCAGTTGTGCCAGTAGTGCCTATTGGAACCTTGGGGTGCTGGGACTGAGTCAGGAGGTCAGCAGCACCCATGGGAGGCCAGTGCCCAAGCAGGCATTACTGTCTGGGAGAGTAGGAAAGGGTTAGCATTCCTGGTGATGCCTGTATCCAGGTATGCAAGGTATGTGCCAGCACAAGCACAGGGAGCTCAGCAGGGGAGGGACAATCCTTGGCTCTATCTGGGTTGTCTGGAGATAGCTCTGCTGAAGCGTGGCAGGGAAGTGGAGCAGAGTCACAGGCTGCTCAGCCTGCAGGGTGGTGGGATGGAGTTGGAGACCCCATAGCCCAAGCCCAATGGCTACTGCCAGCAGAGATGCTGGCTCCTAGCCCATGTTTTCCCTGGGAAATTTGCCTGGCAAATGAGCAGGTGTCCTTGCTCCACTGTTCCTGCTCCTTGGCCACCTCACAGCTGGGATTTGATTTGCAAAACCAGAAGGTGACATCCACTGGGAAGAGGGCAACAAACTCACCCAGAAACTGTACGCAGGGACACTGCTGGCTCTGTTCACTTTACCCATTAACTGATCAATCAGCCAGTCACAGTGACCACCATCTCCACAGTAGCTGTCACTGCAAGATCTGACTTCAGGTTTCAGCACGCCCCATCCCAGTACAGGTCAAGCCTCCACGGATAAGAAGCAGGAGCCCAGCTGGGATGGATTCATAAATGTCAGTGCAGTCAATTCCTGCTGAGGGATGGAAAATAGTGACTATCTCCATTGGATTCCTAAGAGACCACTCATTCAATTCTTCAGGCTGAGAACAGCAATGAGATACTTCTTGGCTCCAGCATGGTGTAAATCTTACCCAAGCATGCCCCAAAGGGGTCAGACTCTGGCCCCAGATGAATCTCAGATAGGTGTGTTTTGCCCCAGAGCTTTTGTGGGGAGACCAGGTTCCACAGGGATCAGATCTTGGAGCTTATTTAGTCAAAATGTTGCCTTGTACCCCGGGAAAAACTGACTGTCATGACTGAGGAAACTTGTATGACCAGTCCCCGTGCTTGCTGCTGGAGAACAATGTATTGTTTTGATAAAGGCAAATGCAAACCACAGTCTCCAGCAGTCCCATGCTGAGCTGTGACCTGGGGAAGGGGGGAGGTACAGACTCTCCCTCCCCCCACTCCCCATTAGGTGGAGAGGACAGATAGCCTGGCTGCAGTGGGGAGAGGAAGGCGAGATGAAGAGATGAAGGTGCCGCTGCTGCTGTCTGGAATGGGGGAGGTTGTGGAGCTGGAAAAGGCACCATGTAGCCAAGGAAAGGGGCCTTGGGGTGAGGAGACCAGGGACCTTGGGGCTGGACCAGTTCCCCTTTGAGGCATTCTTCCTCTATCATGGATTTACTGTGGGAATTTTAAATCAGGAGTGGATGTTTTCCAAAGGAACAGTGCTAGCACCTCACCTCTTGGAAATGTGCAGCAACAAACAGGGGCACGGGCTGGGGAGCTGCAGCTCAAGGGACACAAGGAGCACTGCTTGCCCTCATATCTATCCATTTGCAAGCCAGCCGCTTCGTAGCCACATCCCCAGGTCTGAAGACTCTGTTATTTCACATGCTTTTCATGTACTGTTTTTCCTGGGCCAAACAAAGTACCAAAGTGGGTCAAGGGCTGACAGTGTCAGGTGGCTTCTCCTCCCAAAACCCTTCTCTGCGCTCAGGTGCAACATTCTGGGATGCCCTGTGCCACACAGGAAACACTTGCGTGTCTGCTTGACCCATTGCAGGGCTGAGCATTAAGTCAGTCTCCAGGATTGTAGACATGTAGGGTGGGACATGTAGGGGCTTCCTCCAGGAGAGTACTAAGGTTTCATGGCATGTCATGGGGACAACAGGGTCTCTCTCAGGGCCTGGCAAAATTTGGCCTTCTAGAACTAAAAGCTCTGAGGCATTTATGCATTTCCCACAGGGCACTTCGTGGGCCATGGGGCATGTGATGACGATGTTGAGCTTTCTGTGATGTCAAGGTCTGGCCCTGGGGAGCCAGGTGGGCTCCTCCTGCCTGGTGTCCCCATATCCCCTTGCTCCACGAGCCATGCAGAGAAACAGCCTGACATTGATAACAACTTGTGTGGCGACGCGGCCCCTCCCTGTGTGCCAGGCGCACTTGACACAGGGAGGGTCCGGCACGCACGGTGGCATAAAGAGCTTATTGTTCCCTCATGGAAATGATCATCACTGTGACCTGGAAAGACAGAGTGGCTCTGTCAGGAAAGCTATAAGGTTTCAAAGGCTAAGATCAAAGGCCCCCCCTAGGGCCTGGCTCTGCCAGAGTTTCAGAGAGAACTGTAATAAAAGGCACCTCCTTCTAATTATTCTCATTTTATCTGTGAGAGCCATTGGGGCTGTGGGGCTGAGCACTAACTTGGGGAGCAGCAGCAGAGGCAGGGACATCAGCCGTTTTGTGATGGGCACAAACAAAGGGCTGTTGTGCAGGATGTGCGGAGAAGGGTGGGTGCTGGGAGTGCTGTGGCAGGGCCAGGAGAAGAGCCTTGACCAAGGTGTGCTTACCTCCCTTTGCCTGGCATGAGCCCCGGGCTACCTGTGCCCCGATCACTCTCTCCTCACCCTTCCCTGTTTCCCACCACATCCCTAGCAGGGGCACTGTTCACCATCCCTGCCCAGGCCTGTAGCTCTTCGAGGCAGGAGTGCATCCTCCAGAGACTTCTCCCTGTTCCTCTGCCAAAGACAGTAGATGCAGCAAAGGGCCATGGTCCATCCACGTCTGACTAGTGTCCTCTATCTCTAGTGGCCACATGGCTGAGCAGGGTGGAGCCAGCCAGTGACAAGTTTGACCTGTGGCTAGTGGGGACCTGGCCTCTCCCAGCCTGGTCTGGAGGGCTCAGCACTGTGCACTGAAAACTTGCTTCACTCCCTTTGCAGAAACCTGAAATCTCTTCTGATTATGGCTCCCTAGGCTGCTTTCCCCAGCCTCTTATCTTTGTGGACTTCAGACCTCACTGTCATTATCTGCAGACACACCTCATGCATGCAGCTCTCAGCCTGTGAACACCGGATTTCTCTGTCTGCTTTAACTAGTGAAGGTGGCCCTGGGAATGCCAGTGTTCTTATTCAACTGGGACATGCTCTCCAGGGCCACATCCCACTGGCCTAAATCAGCACAGCTCCAGACACTGCAGGGACACTGGGTCCCCGCGGCTTGTACCTATAGGGTGGATCAGGGAGGAGTGAGAAGATATTTCAGGTTCCTTGTGCAGAGGTATAAATGGCTTCTAAAGTACAGAGCCAGGTATCTGACTGCCTCTGTCAGTCTAGCTGAGAGCAGAGCCTGTCATAGCAAATAGGAAACAAACTGAGTAGGTTCTTTGCAAGTTGGGCTCAGCAGGTGTTAGGAGGAAAACTGGGATTGTTCTGCCCTGGGATGTCATTGCAGAAATTAGCACAGCTCCCCAGCAAATTGTTGCACTAATTAAAGTAAGTGGAGATGATTTATACTGGCTCAGAGGCTCCTATGGCAAAGGGTCAGCTGGGTCCTGCACTGGAGCTGGGTTACCTTTGACTATTTGTTGCAAGTCCCAGAAAGGCTGAGGCATTCATGGTCCCAGCACGTTTCTCATCTTGTTTCTCCTGGGTGCTGCTGCCTTGGTGCATGCAGCCTCGACTGACAGTGCCCCACAGAACACACCCATAGGGCCAGGCCAAGGCCAGGCAAACACGTCAGATGGGGGTATGCAACCCCCTCCCCACCTCACCTGGTCTGAACCTGTTTTGATCCTTCCCAAGGCAGAACTGGGAGGACATTTCTACCTCTCAAATCCCTCCCTTCCATCCAGGGCAGTCAAAGGGAGCCATCTGAGCTGACAGCAGTGGGAGCCAGGGGTGCACCATTCTCAGCCCCTCCTGCTGGATATGTGACACCCAGCAGGGACATATCTGGGGCTTTGTAAGAAGGGACAGGCACACGGATGCTTCCCTCATAGTGGAGGCGGCCTGTTTAGGCTCTGTTCCCCTAGGATAAAGAACAAACAAGGCAGATTTAATGTGATAGCATAAGCCATTCTTCCACTAGAGGTTGTCCGCTTGTCCCCAAGAGCCCGAGATCTCTCCCTGTTCCTGAAAGCGTTGTCTTTCTGGCTCAAATGGAACAGTTGTAAACCTACATCTCCTTGAAGCCTGCTTACAATCAAGCGGGGGCAGCGCGGATTGCTGCAGACAGATGCCCCTGGGCTGAGGTCTCTTGTGCCCTGAGCCTTTGCAGGTCTCAACTCAGGTTGAAGGACCCTTACAGACATGGTCTGTGTGAGCTGTGCTCCAGTGCCCCTCATCTCAGGGGAGAGGTGAGGAACCGTTGAGGCCCTGGGTGCTGCACGCAATGGCTGCACCGTGGGAACCCTCCCCAGAAGCCATTCATGGTGGTGGGAGGCTGCAGAGCCTCACCAGCCTCTGTTTGCCCATGTTTGTGCTCCTTCCAGCACAACAGTGTTTGCCTTCACATGGGACCTGGTGCTGAGCAAACAGAGCCAGGGAGCGACGAGCAGACGGCAGGGAGGGCCAGCGCTGGCCATGTCCCCACAGCCACCTCCCCCTGCTCCCCCCGCTTCAGGCTTTGCAATAAAAGTGCAGATCCAGTTTGAACTGGGAGCCTGCAGGGTGGGGAGATCTGACAAGCTGGGACTGCCAGAGCAAGAAAGGCTGTTGAGAGGCAACAGGAGAGATTCATCAGCTTCGCTTACAGGGATGAATGAGTCTGTTTTACCCATATCATGGTGATGATTATAACACAAGAATTCCTACATGAGAAAGGCAACTTGCCATGACAGGGTGGGTGCTGGGAGAACTGGGTCTGCTCTAAGTCTGTAGCAGTTTAGCCATGACTGCTGAACTTCTGTCATCCCTCTTCTGTAACATCTTTGTTGCAAAGTCAAAATCTCAACGATGGCAAGGCTCTGAATTTTGCTTTCTGCTGCTTGGGTTTTCTCAACACCTGTTTGATGCTTCAGATTCACTGCTGTCCAGGGCTAACAGTGGGGGAAGAGCTCATAAACATCCCGGGGACCCAATCCTCTGTACCCAGTGCTGCCAGCTCAATCAGCAGACAGCCTAAGCTGTCTCCCAGGTAAGCCTCTCTGCAGAAACTGTGCCGATCAAACATAGGTTGTTTTTAAATTGATTTCTCCGAATCCGCAAGGATCCATGTGAAGATATCTGCAGTCCAGAGCCTGCTGACTACAAAGCAAAATGCTCCCAGTCTCAGCCCAGAGGTGACTTCAAGGCAGTAAAGTTACAGTGGTTAATGCTGGCAGATGATCTCCTTTTGGCACAAATAGGATTGTTGATGTGTTTGTTTATATAATTTGGGAACTGGTTTAAGCCAAACTGGAAGAAAGCCAGTGCTTTATCAGCAAAAGAGCAAACAGCCCAGATCTGCACTTGCAGAATGACCCACATGGTTAGATGAGTCCATCAGCTCCATGCAGAATAGGTCCCAGTCGATATACAGCTTGTTACAAGCGCAATCTGGGTGTCCTGTGCGGTCATTGCACTCCTATGGCTAATCCTGTTTTCAGGCCAGCAGAGTCTGGATCTGTGTGTGGGCAAGGCTGGAGGTGGTCCAGACTGGCTTAGACCACCCCATCACCAACGTGAGGTGCACTCAGGGAAGCATCTGGAGTAGGATCAGTGTGTTCCTACTGCCCTCCACTGCTTTTCTGAAACCAGTCTTAAAGCACTACTGTCAATCAGCTTCTCCTAGTGATTAGCTTAAATCTCACCCATTCCCACTGAAGCCTGTCCCAGCCTTGCTAGACATGAGAATCATAATGGTGCACCATTAGGAGACCACCAGCCAAGCTGCCTTGTGCTCACCAGCAAGACTGATGGGCACAGCCACCCGCACTCTCACGCCATCATATTCTGCTACTCTTCAATGTTTGCCTTATATACTCCAGCAAGAAGCAAAGCAGATGAAGACCTGGAGTATCCCCAGAAGCACATGTTCCACTCCACAGGTCACTAGCAGTGAAGAATGAATACGTGCTGCTGAAATACCTCGGGCTTCCTGTGACGCTGGAGAGGCGGTGCTGGGTCTCTGATCCTGACTCTAAAATACTGCACTTCCCTGCTGGAGTGATAGCCATGGCCTTGATGAATACAGGGCCATTTGGGTGTGACTCTGCCAGGAACTCCCACAGAGATCTGGTAATGCTCCTTGACAGAGAGAAGGCAGGTGTGTTATCCAGTCCCCAGTAGTGGGGAAGAAGGCAGCCAAGTGGACCAGGCATGGGATGACTGAGGAAGGAGCCAGGCTGGCACTGTGCTTAGCAATGATGAGATTCATTGAGGGAGGTGAGGGAAAATCCGAACATCTCAGCAGCTCCTCTCTACAGCCACAGGGTTCGCATATGAGTTCTGCTCCCTCAAGCAAACCTACCAGCTTTCTGCCTGGGCAAAATACCTTCCATCTCCCAAACACACACACAGACACCCCATTTTGCAGCCAGACTTTGAAGGCAAGCAAGCTGGATAACAGGATGGGCCACAAAGTCCTCCAGCCAAGCATGTCATGAAAAGTTCTGCTGCTAACAAGGTGTTGGGAGTGAAAACTCGTGGCAGCCAAGACCTGTAGTAAGGACCTTAGCTGGACATAAAATCCCTCTGGCCCTAGGATAGCCTGAAGCAACAGATGCTTCCTTTTCCTGACTTATTTTGGCTCTTGTTCACCTTTCCTGCCCGCAGCCCTCACTACTGGTGAGGCCAGGTGCAGAGGGAAACTCAGAGACACAGCAACAGGCATCACGTGTACTGAGTTGCTGCGATCTGGTGGTATCTTCATTGTTTTTGTAAGCCAAAGGCAGGGAAGAGCTGCCCACTGTGGGCACAGAGAACCATGGGCTAGTCCGGATGTGTGATGAGCTTGTGTCAGGGCTGGGGCAGATCCAGACAAGCGCTCAGTGGCACTGCAGACTCCACTCAGGGCTTTTGCTATCCTTCACTTTGCCTTGCTGCAATCTTACCCTTAACAAAAAGCCTGCAGTGGGGCCAGGGTGGCCCACCAGCTCTGGGTTGGGGGACTGGGTGAGTTCTGGGTGCTCAGTGGCCCTACCTGCCCTCAAGGCACTGGTCCAACCATGGCCAGGAGAGCAGGGTGCAGGGGTACCTGGCTTTTGCTTTAGCAGGTCCCTGCTGCCGTAGAACAGCAGGGTCAAGGACACAGGAAAAGGGGAGGGCTTGCTGTGCATGGGGCCCTGAGGTGCACGTATTCCTTTCAGACTGTTAGCATTCACATCCATAAATAAATAAATACCAGGAGCCTGGCACTCGTCTGCTCCCAACCATTACAAAGAAGCCAGTGTTTGCAGCCAGGCTCCTCCTCCAGTGCTGTCAGGGCCTGCTCATCCCTCAGGCCTCTGGGGTTTCGCCTGAGTCAGGACATGATCTGCTCTCCAGGGTGCGAGATCCGTTAGGGTGAGCGTGCAGGGCTGGCCGGTAGTGGTGCCCTTGGAATCCCCATGTGCTGAGCCGAGTGGAGCAGGTCCTGCAAACAGGAGGAACATGGGGAAATTCCACTGCCAGGAAGCCTGAGCCGAGCCCTTTCCTTGGGAAGTCCAATAACACAGAGAGACGAGGTGACCAGCCCAAGGTCACACCATGAGTCAGCAGCTCAGGTAGCAAGGAGTAGGGCTGAGGACATACCTAAAAACTCCGCGGCACGTGTAGCAACTTCAGGCAGAGCCTGCAAGGCTGCATATCTGCTGCATAAAGGTGCTGTATGACCCGCCCTATGCCCAAGAAAGTGTGAGGGAAGTTCAGAGGGTCCTGCAGCCCATTCCCTCCCTGCAAGCCCTTCCTTTCTCTGGGCAACAAGGGCAAAGTGCTGCCTTCATCCCAAGTCTGACACCTCATCTGATCTTGTGTTTAAAGGAATAAGAAGCTTTGTCATACTGCTGGTTTGCTGGGCCCTGGATCTGCTCTCTGGGGATGCACAAGCTCTGTGAGACAGCTGGGCTGAGGGAAGAAAGCGGAGGAGCAGGGCCACAGGGCTCCAGGATGGGGGAAAGAGGGTGTTTCTGAAATGTGCTTTGGATCTGGGTTTCCACTGCCGCCTTCAGTGTTGCTTTTTTTCCCCATGAACTAGCAATTTGGGGGCAAAATATTTTTGGAAACAGCATGTTTCTGAAAGGAAACAAAGATCCTCAGAGCCTACAGCTCCAATACCTCCTCCGCCAGCCCTGTGCTGCTGGGAGGGTGCTGCCCCTCAGCTCTGCTGGCTCCCCTCTCCTGCGGCAGACCTGAGCCACAGGTCTGCAGTGTGTCTGAGCACAGAGCTGTGTCTGCACCCTAAATGCCCAGGCCCTGGCCAGCTGTGCAGCCACAAAAGAGCCCAGAGTACGATGGAGAGGAGCAGAGCTGAGGACTGGGCTTATGCATGCCCACAACGTGGAAGGGCTGAGTGGGCTGTGCCTGGCCTCCTCTCTGCATCTCACTTGTCCCTCTGTGGAGTTGTGAGCCTACTCTCAGGCTCACAAGGTGGTCTGAGGTCTCTCCTTACTGTACCCTGATGTCACCTGCTGCAAGACAGTTGGGATATGAAAGCAGAATAGCACAGTGTTCCTACAGAAGGGACCCTAGGTCCCCGGCCACTGCCGTCTACAGACTGCAGTGGGGTGAGGGAGGGATTTGAGCAGCCCTGTTGAGACAGGGGAGACAGAGGCTTTCAGACTCTGCCTTTTGCTGTGGCACCAAGGAAACAAGAAAACGGTGCTTGGGACCCAGGACTTTCAAGCTTAATACTATGAAGCCTGGAGCTGAGTTCGGCTAACAACCTTGATCCCCTCAGAATTCCTGGGAGATCTAGCATGGCTGACTGCCCTAAAGATGTGGATCAGTGCTGGGAACCTCCTGCCTTCCCACATCTCTGCCAGGAATCCAGCCAGAAGGCTACTAACTCCAGGTTTGTGTGCCCACTGCCGGAGGAGGCAAACCAGGAATGCAGTCCCAGCTGCTACAAAACTGCTGTGGACTTGGTAGGAATTGTCTATCCCAAAATGTTTCAGATTCACATGAGCTGGTGTTCTGCTTTGTTTGAAATTCCTGCCTAGCACAGAGCAAAGAGTTTTGTAGTGCTGCCTGTCCTCACTGCCCTCTCCCCCATGCCCTGCTGCTGCCTCTGCTCTCCTGGGGTGACCTGGATGAGGCAGGTGTGGTTCAGGCTAGGCGCTCGCAGAACCCACAATTGCAGTTTATTTAGTTCATGACCCCAAGTCTGTTTGCAAAATGAATGTCTAGGCAGTGCCACACCCCTGGCTGACATGACGCTCTAGCTCAGATCCATTTTCTGGGACCATGCCCACACGTACATGCACGCGCGCACGCGCGCACCTGCACACACACACACCTCCCACAACACAAACAGAGCTCAGGTTACACCAGCCCTGGATCAGCAGCAGTGGTGTGAGGCTGCAGGTGGGTCCCTCTGCTAGGCAGTTCAGGCAGGGACTGACCCACCTTCGTGCTGGCTCTGCGGGGGCAGCTTGCGGCTCAGTTGAGCATGGCTGTGTCTGTGGGAGGAGGGAAGGGGTTGTGGCAATTGTGTTGCAACTCTCCTAAACCCTCTCTCCTTTGCACTGCTTATGTGCCCATCTGGGTTTTTGCTAGGCTTGTGCCCTGTGTGCTCCTTGCATGAGGAGCACCTCTCCCCAGAGGGGCAGGACATCACTGCTGCCCATGCTTGTGGGTTTGGGGAGACCAGCTAGGTCAGGTGCCCCTAAGATCTGCTCTGCTCCTGGCCCCAGATCTCGGGGACTGAGTGTGGCACTGACTGATGGCCTCATGCAGGCTTGCTGGGGAGGAGAAAGAGCAGAGCAGGAGGAGAACTCTTTTGGCCACAGGACAAAGTTTGCGCAAGGAGATGTGGATGTAAGACACTGTCTGTGGCCATATTTCAGCTGGAAAAGAGAAAGTTTCCAGTCATCAGAGCAGGAAGGAGCTGGGATAGTTTCCCAGGCAAGTGGCTGGACCGAGGATTAGACCTGGTGTTCAGGCAGTGCTTGGCCTATCTACAAAAAGGTGGATGCATGGGATCCCTGAAGCAGCTGGGGGCTGCGTGGCCACACCAGCCCTTCACCTCATGGCTGGCCATGTGCTGGTGGCATAGCCAGTTTTACTGCCACAGGGCAGGCCTGGGGCAGCGGATGGTTAGCCGACTCGGGGACAACCCTCACTTCTCATAGCGCTCCCCGCACCTTGGCTTCTCCACTGAGGCTCTGTTCTCTTGAGACCTTGGCCAAGGCCAGGGCTCCTCTGCAAGGACCATGTGTGGTAACTGGTTTCTAACTCCGCTCCCTTCAAGGGGACCATCTGGGGAAGCAGCCAAAATCCTCTGCAACACCTGTGCCATTAACCCAAGGATCAGAGCAGGGAGAGACATGAAGGGGGAGGCACTACAGTAACTGTGATGCTCCCTCCCTCTCTTTCCCCTACATTTCCTAGGTTGCCCTGACTTTTGGAGAAGTTCCTTGGGCTTGTTGAAACCTGCAGACAGGTGTTCTGAGCTATGCTGCCAAGTGTTGGATCCCCCTACCCACCCTGGTCCACAACACAGGGAGAGAAGAGTGGTGTTTGCAGGTCCCCTGTCTTTCTGAAATCCCAAACAGCAGGAGGGGAGAAGAAACAGAGCTGCAGCGGCTTGTGCATGTATTTGTGTGTATATGTGTTTGCATGGGCATGCAGAAAGGATGTGTGCAAGTATGCGGGGTATGTGCATGTAGGGTTGGGGTGTGCGTGATAGGAGTGAAGGGTCTGTGCAAGCAGGGAGGAGTGAATATAAGGTACTTGGGGATAGGGACAGGTTGGCCGGTGGGGTGAATTTATTTGTGGATGGAGGGAGATTGTGTGTGGGGGGGGGGAGGGCTGTGCATGCAGCTGCAGTGTGCTTGCCAGATGAGGCTTGCTACATGCATGTGTCTCCAGAGGACCATGTGCAGGATAAATGTGGGACAGCAGGGACAAGGGTGGCAGGCACTGGGAGCTGACGGGAGGGAATCCATCTTGGCTGCTTGGGCCTCAGCGCTGCAGCCTCTCCACGGTATGTGGCATGGGCAGAGGCTCTGTACAGCCATGGCAGGTCCCAGCGGGAAAAATAGTTGTCAGAGGACAGGAAGATAAATAGCTTCCTGTGAAAGCACCATCAGGTCTCTGAGGTGCTCAGGGTGTCTAAATGCCTCAAGAGAACATCCTAGAAGGAAGAAGGGAGGTTTTGCTTGTTCCCCTGCTGCCCTGCAGAGTCATGGCTCCGCCGAAAGGGATTTGCTCAGTTTGGTGATCTGATGGCAAAGGAGAGGCTGGAGAGGGCATGAAGGGGGGTGGTGCCTGGCGCTGTGGAACTGTTCTAGTCCATCCTGGGCCATCTATCTCCCTGGTTCTGAGACTGGGAAGAGGATGGTGAAGGATACATTGATTGCCAGGGGAAAAAGCTTCTTTCCCAAGTAGTGGAGGGATGGTTTCATGCTGCAAAGGCCATAAGGAGACACTTCACTTTTTCCAGAGGGGGTTTCTGTTGTTCCCATCCAGGCCAGGTCTCCAGATGTGACCTAAATGTGACCTGTACTGACCCTAACCTGCCTTTTCCAGCCTATGATTGTAATTATGCTCTAATTATGCTCTGCGGACTGTTTAGCCAGCTCAGCTGCACCTTGTAGGTGGGGGCTGAGTGCCCTGTTCACCCCATCTGTGCCCCGCAACTATAATGCAGTGCCTGGCACTAGAGTCCTGAGTCTCCTCTCCCCAAGGCAGCCCGTGGGTGGAGTAGGGGTGCTCTGCTCTCCATGGTCAGCCCAGCTCTCATGCCCCCAGAGAGCCCACAGCTCCCTGAACTCACCTGCTCTTGCCCTGGGCCACGCAGACCTTGAATAACCTGTTCCCACTTCTCCTCTCGCCTCATGACAAGGCACCTGGCATGCAGCAAGGAGCGTTACCATAGCAAAATGAGCTCATCGCCATACTAGGGACAGCGTGGGGCAACCGTGGGGCCATGGCAACAGCAATCACAGGCCCCTGCCGGGGGCCCTGCCCTCTCCCCTACCCCATCGTGCTTTCTCTGTGCAGCCCTGCACACCTATGTTGAGTGACTGCTTCCCCGTTGTAAAATGGGATTTGCACCCACTGTTTGGGGACAGGAGGACCAAGCTGGAGACTGTTGTAGGATCTACATGTAGATTTCGACAATGCTGTTTTAAATCCAGTGTGAGCAACTGAACACCTCCCCCCCCCCCAAAAAAAAAAAACCATACACAACAGTTCAGCCCAGATATCTGCATGGTGCCAAGTCATTACGTGGCTTGCTACATCCTCAGTCCTCCTCATCTCCCAGGTGCAGTCATTTGTTTTGAACCCTGACCAGTGCATCTGCGTCATGATAGAGCTGATGGCTGCTGTTATGCAGCTGAGCTCCATCACCCGATCCCTGCTCTCTGGGACTCCCATCTACCACAAAGCCCAGGGGACATTTGGTGGCCTTTACCTGAGCAAACTGCGATAAATAGCTGTCCCACTCTGCTCAACTTGCTGGGACAGCAGGGTGCCCCCATAACTCTCTGTCTGGGTGGCTGTCTGTCAATCTCACCCTGGATCACAGGGCATAACTGGAGAGAAGCTTCAGCAGCACCCCATGAGCCATTGTGTGTAAAGCAGAAGCCAGACGGGTTTTTGGATTACATGTGAACTTCTCTCAGAGGCAGGAGCAGTGAGGGGATCCCAGACCCCCTTTCTCCTCCAAGGAGAGAGGCACAGCCTAGATCTCTGCTTTGTTTACAGGGAGGTTGAGATGGTTGGAGACAGCCTGGGAGACCTTGAGCCGTTTGACTTGTTTGCAAGTGGCTGGGCAAGATGCTGAGGCTTGTCTCCTGGGGGTGGAATGGCCTGGCCAAGTCCTGAAGGCTGTTTGCGACCCTCAGTTGCTAACTGAGAGTCTGTGTGTGTCAAAGGTCTCTGGCCCCAGGAGAGTCTGTTCCTGCAGTGCTGGGGTCAGGTCACCAATACGTCCCTGGGGACAGAAATTAGGAAAAAAACAGTATGTGGTCGCACAGCCCCTGAACAGTGACCAAACATGCCTGACACAGGCCCTTGTGGTCCCTGCCAGAGAAGCATTGGATGAATGCATGCCAGGTCAGGCGGGGTGCTGGCCAGCACTCCCCTCAGGTTCCTGCCTGGCACTGCCGCCTCTTGCTAGAAGACCTTGGATGGGGCAGAGTCTGCCCCTGGTCAGCCTGTGCCTTCACCAGGCATGGCTGGGGGTCAGCTCTTGGCTATTGAGGGTCCTTGTTCCCCTCAAACAAGGGCTCTCACTCACCCTGTACCCTCAGGTACCCCCACCTATTGCTTCCAGCAAGCCCAGCGCTGGAGCGGGGGGTGTTACACCACTGTGATCCCTTGGCCCCATTACCACCCCTCAGGGCTTGCTGCGCATCCTGAAGCACTCACTGGCCCAGGGAGCAGGGCAGATCTGGCCGAGGGGTGTGGGGGCAGGCTGCCTGGGGATCAGCAACAGGAGCCAGAAGCCACAGAGCCACAATGCTGGGGAATGGCAAGGCAGCCACAGCAGGGCAGGGGGCTGTGGGGCACCTGAGCTTCTTTGCTGGGTGGAGGGTGCCAGCACAACTCACTCAAGTTCTGCTACTACCACACGGAGTGCAACCTGACTGGAAGGTGTGCGTGTAACCATGGGTGAGGAGTTATGTGCGGGCCTGTGAGTAACTGTGTGAGTAACCATGTGTGTAACTGTTTGCATGCACGAGTAATACAGTATGCAACTCTGCGTGTGTGTTTGTGTGTAAATGTGCACAACTTGCACACAAGCACACATATCTGTGTGCATGCAACTGTGCAACACACCATGTGATTATCTGTGTGTATAACTGTCTGTAACTGTAACATTGTGCGGGCATCTATGTTTTGTATGTGTGTCTATAGCTGTGTAACCCACTGCCTGTGCAGCTGTGTGCATATCTGTGTGTGCAACCAAGTGTACTTATGGATAGTTCTCTCACTGAGTGGGATATCCCCACGAAGCTGTGTGTTGCCTCCAGACATCTCTCCATGCCTGGGGGAGACCTGGGCTGCTCTTCAGGCCTGCTGCTGTGGGGCAATCCCTGGCAGAGGCCGTGCAGGTCCGGGCAAGCTGGTGGGCTGGTGGGTGCCAGCAGCCTGGCCCCACCCTTGCTCTACCTGTCAGACAGGTGGGGCTGGCCATGGGCCAGGACCTGCGCACCATCACTTCTGGGAAGGGAGGATGCCAGAGGGCTGGGTCTCAGCACCGTCAAACAAAGGCTGGGAACCTGCTTGCAGCTAGACCGACCATTTTTTCCCCTCCTCTGACACTGAGAGGCAGACACCAGGCTCTGGTCCTGGGTCTGGGAGTGCTCCCAGCACTGGGTAGGGGGAACCCTAGAAAGCCTCAGGGTTAGAGTGTGCCCAAGGACATGGGAGCACAGTCTCCAGACACTCAGCCCCTCCATGTGGCCATGTCCTCTCCTCCTGCCAGGCCTAAAGGACCCCAAAACCCACCCTTCCTCATGCACACCCCAGGATCCCAGGGCTGCCCTACCTCTCCCTCTGTGATCCATGGCTGGAGCAGAGTCTCCAATGGCAAAAACCTCCTTCATTTGTGTCCTACCACCCTGCTGGAGTGAGGATGGTGAAGGGCTTTCCCTGCACATCCCAGGAAGTCACTGCTCATCCACCCCAGCAGATCCTGGACCTGGGTGCCTACTCTGACCCTGGCCCCTTAGATAAGGCCAGGACCTCATCAGGACTCTGTTAGGAGCCTGGTGCCAGGCAGAGTCGGGTCTTGGCTGTGTTCAACCGTGTGCACTGGGAATTTACAGGGGAGAACTGTGACACCCAGCAACTCTGGTGTCTCCACATCTGTGAAGCTGGTGAAGAGCTCATGAACTAGCCACACTGCAACCACTTCACCTTTTTGCTCTGGCAGACCCTGCTCACATGTCAGACAGTGCTCAGAGCCACTATTGCAGAGACTGTTCTTGGTGCAGCTTGGGGGATATGATGTTGCAGTGTGCAGATCTCACCTGGCACAGCTTGACTGGTAAGTACACTCCACAGTTTCATGACGCAGGACCTAACCCCAAAGCTCCCACTCCCCCAAGTAACCTAGGCAGCACCTCCCTGTGGCTCAGGCCAGTGCCATCTCCATGTTTGGCAAATGGGTTCCTAATGATTCAATCTGGTGGCCTATTAAAGTATGTCTTATGTAATGGCAGTGGCTGAGGTGGCTCCCATGAAGCGTGCTCTGAAACTCGGCTCATTTTAGAAAGGCCTGGAGCAATGAGATCCTCTTGTGGGTCCCACCCTTTGCCCGAAAGCAGGCTCAGGCCCGGACTTGCTTGCCTGCAGTCCTAAAGGCAAAAACTAGGGGAGCGCCTGATCTCTGAAGAGCCTGAAGATTCTGAAAGAGCTGCAGCCACATTACTCCATGATGACAGCACCTCAGCCACCTGAATGCATCCCATCTGAAAGTGGGGTCTGTGACCAGGAAACTGTGAAATGCTGCAGCCGCCTGAGCTTGCAGGCAGGCTGGAGACAGCCTTGCCCTGTTATATATTATGACAGCAAAGACCTTGCCTCCCCAGGGGGTGAAAGACCTCTGAATGAAGAAAGTCTGTGGGGATTTGCCCCCCAGACAGATCAATGTGAAGGCTTAAAGGCTTCATATTGGGATGACCAAGACCAGATTCTCAGCTCATCTCAGCCAAGAGTGTCACCTCCCTGGGCCGCTTCATCCTTTGGAAACTGAGGGAGCTCTGTCACCTCCACCCCAAGCAGACCTTTGCCCTGGGGCTCTGGAGGAGCATACTGCTGACGCAAGAGCACGTCTTGAGCTCAGTGAGGTGTGCCTGGGCAGTTCAGCAGGGCACTGCCATTCTGGTCTTTGAGGTACAGACACATAACCAGGCAGGTGGAAAATTTTGATGTTAATGGAAAATCACAGGATACATCACTTCGGCTGGTGGGGGAGCACCCTGCCCAGTGGCACACCTGTGCTCTATGGTGGTGTGCTGTCCCAGGAGCTTTGGAAGGGGCTGGAGTGGGGTGATCCTCCCCCAGTCCCCACCCCCTCATGGCTGAACTGTCAACTTCAGAGACCAGAAGGTAGAGAAATCTGACAAACAACAAACCACACGGTACAGCAGGATGGACACTTACATTGTCCTTCATCTCCACTCACCAAGCCCTTGAGCCCTGACAGCAATGGACACTGGAGGGGTGTGATACCCCCTTTCATTGCCACTGTACTGGTCTCCCTTGCCCACCACAGAGCAATACGCTGACTCTGTGAATAGGAATGTAGCACAGGCCAGGCATGGCCTTCTGCTGTGTGGACACAACAGAAGATATGGGACAGAACTTGGCAGGGAGATGTTGTTTACATTGCTACCAGCTCAGGCTTGGTCACAAGAAGTGGGTGGAAGATAGCTTTGCTTCAATCTTGGGTGGGTGTCCAGAGACACCCTTCCTGTGTGCACACACTGCTCTTGTACCATAACTGACCACTGACTGCCCTCATACCATACCTGGCTGTTGGTGAAGAGGGAGTGCATGCTGCTAAGGAGCCAGGAACAACCCCCCCCCACCCCCGAGCTGTTTCTGGAGCTTCCTGAGAGGGATTCCACTCTTCAACCAGCCCCATAGCCCTGACCTCCAGGAACAGCATATTTGATGCTAATGACAATATAAAATAATCAGCAAATGGTTCCTTGTGTGTTTGACTTCCTTAGACACCCAAGAAAGTGGCATCTCACAAGAGCAGTCAGCTTCTGTCCCACAGCTCCCACTACTCCTTCACATCTTTTTTCAGGCATTTCAGACACCTGTGCTCCCCCATCTTCCCTCTCTTTTCAAGATGTTGTTCTTCCCTTCATTCCTCTTTGACTACATGCGTTCATGTGCTCTGCTGTGGTGTGCTGGGGTGCTTCAGCAGGGGAAGGCACTGAGCTGGGATGAGTCCCATTGCCTTGCTCATACATACCTCCACACAGCAGCAAAGTAGACCAGCCCTACAGTGGGAGACAGCTTTGCTATTGTGGCCCTAGCCACAATGGCCTTCAAAAATGTAGACTCACTCAGTGCTCAGTGCCTTGCTCAACTGGGACCAACGGCATACCCAAAATGGTCTGGTGGGCTCAAACACCTTCTTTTACTGCCTGGACTCTCAGCCACAAACTTCAGGGTGTACACACGGCCACAGCTGGGTAGGAAGGCGAGAAATATGTGGAGGAGATTGGGATTACTAAACATCTCACTGTGAAGTGAGTCTTTACGAGGTGGAAGAATGACAACATTGGCTGAGAGCTGCAGCCTACTAGATAACATAGCTGTCTTGCCCAAGTCCTACACCTGCAGTATGTGCAAGGGTCCCCATCCCTGTGTCTTGGGCAGGTGACCAGTGTGTTCTTATCATGAAGGAGCATGGAGGAAGCCCTTCCAGGACATAGGGCTTTCAGGACCACACACCCTGATAGTTTGACAGATGGCTTCTGAATTTTTTCTTCATGGTCTGCTCAGCAGGAAGCAGGGAGAATAGCTAGACATGTGGGATCGTCCATTAGAACATAGGAGACATCACTGCAGCAGCAGACCTTAGCCATGTCCAGGTGAAACATACGAGATGGGAGTTGAGTCTGAGTAACCCTAGGCAGCCTCTTCTGCTTCTGCCCAGCCTGCTGATGATGCTGTGAGCTCCTTAAGTCCCCACTCTCTAATTCCTGGACTTCTCAGCTTATGTTATCTTTCCAGTGCTTGCATGCTGGTGTGGTGCCAGGCTCCACACTGTGTTTGGTGGATAACAAAGGGCAGAGTTGGCCAGGAAACAAGAATGCAATGAACATTTGTTTTTATTTCACAGTGAGACAGAACTGAGATTTTTGCTTGCAGTGATGGAGGAAGGGGCAGGGAGGAAGCTAGGAGACATCCACTCCATAAGACCCAGCAGGGCCACTCCTTTGGGGATGCCAGAGACCAAGGGCTGAACATCAATTCTGAAGTGGGCAGTCTGGAATCTGGCATTTTCTGCTGGAGGGGAAGTATTTGTGCAGGGAACAAGAGCTGGGGAGGTTGGAGAGATTCAGTGTTGTCAGACCTAGGTAGGGATAAAACTTGTGTGGGAGCAGGTCTCAAAGTCTGCTCTTGAGGAGCAGGGACTAACCAAGGGGCAGCCCAGTGAAGGACAACCATGTGGCCAGCAGGAGTCACAAACAGGCAGCACCACCAAGCTGCATGCAAAGCCCTGGCCCCAGAGAAGCAGCAAGTATGGTAGGGGATAGACAGGCCATGTGGTAAATCCCTGGTCCTGCCAAGCATCCCAGGAGAAGGGAGGGCACTGAAGGAGGAGCAGACAGGCTTGAGAGGGCTGAGCGGAACAGAATCACCATGGGGGAGGCCAGGAGCCACCTGTCTGGGGACATAGACAGCTCTGGCCCCATTGCAGACACACTGGCATGCTGGTGAGGCAAGCAGAGGGACCCCCTGGTGAAAACTCCTGGGAAGCTCAGGCTGGGGGCAAGGGATGGAGATGGGGTGCAGGGGTTTGGCAGTGGTGTTGACCACAGGGGAAGAGAAACATGGGCATGGGCAGGCAGGGACCTGTTACATGCTCAGGGATGGCACCCCCTCATACCCTGGGGCTTTTCTTGCCTGGCATGCCTGGCATGCTGGCATCCTGCTGTCTCTGGTTCCAGGCAGCTGCTACAGCGGCTTCCCCGTTCCAGTGGCGTGAGCAGCCGCTCTCTTGTTTAACAACCAAACAGTCCAGGATTTTAACAGATGAGTTACCAGCAGCAAGCAGCTCTCCTGGACAAGCCAGACACCCCTAGAGCAGCTACTGCTGGTAGCAACTAGCAAAGAAACTGTTGGGCTATTGGGCAGAGGAGAGCATTGTCTGGGATCCCAGGTAACTGCTGTTACCCTGGGGAAGAGGGACGCAGCCCTGAGGCGCCTGTCCGGCCCCAAGCGTGCCAGGCCAGCCCTGGAAACCTGGCTAAGTTTGCACCTGCCATGGCAGTACCCAGCTAGGAACCCTGGCAACACTGCTTCCCATACAACACCCCTGGGCAGTAACTCTGCCCTCCATATAACACCCTGAGCAACAATCCTCCCCCCATATAATCCAGCATCCAGAAGTGCAGGTGTCCCATGCCATGTAACACCCCCATCCCTCACAGCACCTGCCCCAGCAGCATTTGCCTTCCTCCCACCAGTGCAGTCCCTAAAGCTCCATCCATGAGACCCTTCCCAGGACTGCAATGCAGCCTGCAGCAATGCAGCTTGCCCCACACCCCTTCATTCCCCACCCCCACCCCCCCGTACCTCTAGTCCCTCCATGTGTGCCTAGTTCTCAGCTCCATGGATGTCTGCCCCAGAGCTCAGCCCCTCCTGTTACAGTGGTTCCTCTTCTCTGAGCAAACCCCTCTGCCATCCCTGTGTACTACCCCCCAGCAGCTTCCAGGTCAACCCAGGGGTACACAGACCACCCCCCCGCAGGTAGGGGGAGGGGAGGGCATCAGGACAACGTTTCCCCAGGCATCTTTCTGTCAGCAGATCTGTTAATCTGGTCCACTGCTAGGAAAGCACCCAAAATAGTTGGGTAGCCCTAACTGCCTGATATGTTTGTCCTCTGTCACTTTCCCTGGTGGAGTCCTGGTGCTCTGGATCTTGGTGCTGTCCACGCCGAATCATGCACACCTCCTCCATATACACACAGTTCTGAAACTTGGGAGTTATTAGCCAGGGTGACATGCAGCAAGCCCGGGGCTGATCTGGGACTGGGGAGAGCAGCACCAGGCAAAGTCCAATGTGGAGAGGGTTTTCCACCACAGCTGGAGAAATCCAGCTGCAATAAATGCCCCTCACAGGGTTCCAAGTCCACCCCTCCACCCGCTGATGTTTTTAGCGGAACTGAACCCAACACTTACACATCTTCTTCTTTCTGCAGGTTTGTTCCCAGAGTCTGAAGGGCTATGATTCCCACTTGCTCCAGGTACCCTAGGCAGAAACAAACCAAAGAAATGTCCCATCAAATAAACATTTCCTCTTAGGAAAGAAGATGATGGATATTTTGAGTCCACCCTGCTTTTGGGTCAGGTGCCACCCTAGCCCCTGACCTGGACTCCCTCCACCTGCCCCTTTTGTGGATCTGGGGCTAGTCTCCATTCTTGTGCTGCTTGGGAGCTCCTGCACACAGCAATGGGAAGGCAGCTGCCAGCCCCACCACTCAGTTCCTCCCCGTATGGGGTTTAGTCATGTTCCCCAGGGGATGCTGAGCCAGGAGAAGGAGAGTAAGAGATGGTGAAAGCCAATGAAGACTGCAGGGAGCTTGAAGAAGAGGTAGCATGAGCAGGAAGGAAAGTTGGGGGGTCCCAGGGAGACATTCTCTGTCTCCTGCAGGGTGTCCCCACTCTGCACTGGGTTCCTGTCAGCCCTGTAATACAGCAAGGGCAGCCACAATCCTTCTGTCCCCGGCTCTGCTGGAAAATTGGGTCACACCATTGTGCTCGGGGCAATTCATGGTCTGGCGTGTTGGATGCCTTTTGCTAGTCCAGCCACAGGTGCTGAGTGAACCTGCTCCCCTCACCCTGTTTCTCTGCTCCCATGTTTGCCACCTTTCAGCTTGCTTTGGGTCCATGGGTCCCAGGCAAGAGCTGGCAAGAACAAACCAGTTCTCCCATCTTCCCCACCTGGGATCAGCAATGGCCCTGTCCCTCAGCTGGGTCTGCAAGGGGAGAGAAAACCCCTCTGTAATATACAGACTTCAAGGGCAATTAAGATATTTCTATGTGATGGGAAAGATCTGCGGCAGGCCCCGAGTGAGTGTGATGTGTCTTCTTTGGGGAAAATCCTTTCTCTGTTTTCTGCCTTGGTTTACCATAGCCATAAGATCTGAGCACCTCTAAGCAGGCAATAAAAAGAAGTACACCATCTCTCTCTCCTTCCAGGGCACCAGAAGGCTCTGCTGGGCAGGCTCAGTGTGGGCACGGAGGTCATTGTGGAGGTTATCCTAAAAATGTGTTCACCTGTGTGTTTATGTGTGAGTGTGTGTCTAGCTTTGCATAACCTCCCTCACTCCTCCCCAGCTCTCCCTCCTGCGGATCCACACACCTCATGGGAGGCTGCACGAGCTGGTCCCCCAGCCCATACTCGCACACTCCCCACCTCTGTCCCCTCATTCCCCTCTCTGGGACAGGGACTGCCCCAGCTGGGGGAGTAGGATGAACAGATGCCCCCTCTCTGCCCTAAGCCTCTGGGCTGGTTGCCCTTCCCGTGCAATGTTTGTGGCGGGGGGTGATGGGTGGGTGGTGGGAACACCGGGGGCATGGCAAGGCAAGGCGGACAGGTTTCCTGTTGCTGCCAGAGCTGGTTAAACATTGTCCCAGGCTTGTTAGGTAACACAAACCGCAGCGGGAAAGAAATGAAACTGCTTGAGCAAACAAGGTGCGCTTGGCAGGGCAGCAGGCTGCGTGACAAAGTACTCTTCTCTCTGTGCCAATCTGCCAGGATTATCTATTGACTGAGAATAAACACCTCACCCACAACCCCAAACTCTGAGGGACGGCAGCCAGGAGCACAGATGACACAGACGGCTCCTGAGAGACCTGGCCTGGGGCTGGGCTTGCCTTGCTCACAGTGTCCCCTCCCCAGAGACACTGGCTGCTTCCAAGTACCAGCACGGCCCCCTCCCACACATGCGGCATGTGTGGGCAGCCCAAGCATCCCAGCACAGTCCCTACTGCCACCCAGTTCAGCCTGCTTCTTCCAGCAGGTCACGGAGGTCAGGGATGGGCCTGGAGCACCATTTGTTTGCTGGAGCCAACACACTCTAGCTGGGAAAACCTGTTCCCTCAGGAAGGTTATGCAAGTAACCTGACAATGGACTGGCTGCAGCCCAGACCACAGACTCATTCCCAGTTCAAACCCAGGGACTGGAACCTCTTCTTGCACCACAAGGCAACCCTGATGGCCTCATCTCAGCCCTGTGTATGTGGGGTCCACACAACTCCAGCCCAGCACACTAAAAAATAATTTTGTCATCCCTAGGGTTCTTCATGACCGCAGATCCCCTCTCCTGAGCTGTCTTGCTGAGCAGCAAGGGTGGACACAGCCTAGCACCGCAGAAGGAGACCAGGCCGCCCAGCTGAGCCAGCAAGGCAATTCCTCATGCAAACAGCAGGTGAACCCACCCCAAAGAGTTGGGTTTGGCACCTCCTTCCACCAGCAAGTCAGGTAGGCTCTTACCATACTGTGCCCTGTACATGGTGCCCTGCGGGTGCTTGGGGCCACTGCAGCATCATCAGAAGATCGTTCAGCTGCCACTGAGCCCACAGCCTGTGGGCTGCTGCCAGGTTGCATTGCCTACAGGAGGGGGTGTTTTCCCTTTGGAGACTAGCAGTCTGATTATTATGGTGGATCCCAGCCTGTGGCCTGCAAAACTCTGACCATGGCCACCAGGAATTTGGAAGCAAAAAGGGAGACTTGGAACAGGGTCTGTGGTCCCCCCAGCCCCTGTATCCATCTCTTGCTACTCATACACTTGTGAAATGGAGGCCTGGACTTCCCCAGACAACACAGCGGCTCAGCAATGGGACTGCTCTAAGTCCACCAGTTTCTCCCTCAAGGTTTGTCCAGGAAAACTGGGGGCAGTGTGAGCTCCTGCAGCCAGGACAGTCCAGGGTAGCCAGTACAGATGGTCCACATGAGACCTTGCTTTGAAGGTCTCATCCTTGCTTTGAAGGTCTCATCTTTCTCATCTTTTTCTTTCTTTTGCAGAGAGTCAGACTCTTCCAGGCATGGGATGGGTAATTTTTAACAGTGCCACATCTCCTCCAGCAACAGAGGGCAGTCAGGGTATGATATCTGTGTCCCCCTGCCAAAAAGGCACCTCTGAGTCTTTGCAGAGCATTCTCCCTGCTGAGGGAAATCCCCCCCAAATACCCTCACCCCCTTGGTGGTGGTCTGGCTCTGTCCCTTAGTCACTCCAGGCACTAACAGTAACTTTGCTGAAGGATGCGGCATTGGAAGTGACATTGCTTTTACCTGAGCATCGCAGACCTAGTCAAGCTCCAAGCACAGAGGGGGGATCCCAGGGCCTTTGCTCTTGAAGGTGAACAGGAGCTGAGTGGTGCTGTTGCCTCCATGCTAACATTCAGGAGGGCCCTGGACACCAGGAAGACATTGGAGTGGCAACTCTGTTGGGTACCAGACCCTGTGATGCTCAGCCAGGCTTTGGGAAGACTCACCATGAAAAGTGATGATACTAATCGAGAGTGATGCATCGACCACTGTTTGCCAAGCTTATGGTAGAAATATATCCAGGAGTTTGCTTTGCTTCCAGCCCTGTATGTTCCTTCTTGCTGCCTCACAGACAGTTCCTGTGGGGTTGGAGAAACCCTCTCAGCTAGTCCATGGCACCTCTGTGGCTCCTTCCCTGCCTCCCCATGGCTGTGCTGGTGGGGGAAGGCTGGTGGTGACACTGAACAAGAACAGACAATCCCTCAGAAGAGGCAGCGTGTTTGGGCTCTCTGCACTGACGGGCCTCAGCAGTGCTCCCCACCTTGACATCCCTTTGAGAGACACTTAGGGCCTAGAGAGGCCTCCAAATAGACAGACTGGAAGTTGAACAAGCCTTAAAATCATTGTAATATCTGTGCCTCTTCTTTATGTCCCTTCATATCTCAGAAGAGACCGGTCAGAGAGGGGCTGGAGGTCCTTCCCTCAGTCCACGACTCCAGGAGCCAGGCTGGAGATCTAAATGATGAGGGAGCTGAGTCCCCGTCTTGCCTGCCCATGATGTGGGTCTCTGGGATCTGAAAGTTTACATCCTACCTAGAGACTTCTGTGTCTTATCAAACACTGGCTTGCAGATGGCTTTCTTAGAAAGCCTTCATGCAAAGGTGAATAATAGAGCAGAAGTCTCTGGAGAGTCCTCACAAGGGCCAAGAGTTGGGAGCTGGTGCAAGATTCCCCTGCAGTGATGAGGTGACTTTTATGCCCTGGCTTTGAGACAAGACCTCTACCCCTCACTCCCACCAGGCTAGAGACAGACTGTCCATCTCACACTGAAGAAGACCCTGCAACCCTGTACCGGGAGGACTGGGCAGGTCCAGGCAATGCCAGGCAGGAGAGATGGTGGCAGACAGGGTTCATGCAATGGGACATCCCAGATAACATGCGTCTGGTCACCCCCATGTCTTCAAGAAAAGCAAAGCAAGCAAAATGACATAGAAGTTACAAAAAAAACCAAACAAATACAAATTTATTCCTTTATGTTCCTAATTCAAAAGGAGGAAACCACATGCACCTGCTGGGTGCCTGCCTGGGCTAGCATCCCCCCTCCTGTGGCTGGCACAGAGCCGGTCTGTGCCCCTGTGACATTGCTTCAGTCCAGCTGAGCATCACCACCTGCCACAAGACACATGCGTGCCCTACAATGCACATTGTCACACAGGAACATCTTATTCATGAAAAAATAGATCTGTACATTTATTCTGTGCCTTTTTTTGTCTTACATAAATTAGAAGCTACTTGTGGGAAAAAGACCTGTTTTCAGATACAGGTGGCCAGGCTGGAAACTCAGACAGACCCAGCTGTCTGGAGTCCTCTCTCCTTTTGTGAGTTTTCCAGAGTTGGACGAAACTCTGTGTTGTCTCCATCTGCTCTTGGCTGATGCCATGTTGAGGAGCTGCTGCACAGAGGGGCCTCACTCATCCCACGTGGAGAAAACAAGACAGTGGGCACCTTCAGCAGGTCTTGAGCAGCAATGGAGGAGGACACTTCAGAAAGGTCTCATAAATGGGACGAGTCCTGTCTGGTCACAGATGAGACAGTGGTGCCGTCCCTCTACGCGAGCAGGAGGTGGATGTCAGCAGGATACCTGCTGAATTCTCTCTTCGGTGCCATCTGTCACCCAGATTTCTCTTCCCCTTTGCCATTGTCCAGGCTTTGAAATAGCCAAAGTCACTGAAACTCCAGTTGGAGGTACAAATCCAACGAGGGAAATAATGGTTTACAATAACCTACTGGAGCCAAAATATTAGCTTTAAATATCTCAGTACTGGCGATCACCAGCGTGCGCATGTGTGCCCACACAAGGGGCTGGAGTCTCACACGCTGCATGGGGCAGCAGCTTCCAGATCCAACTGTAGGCAAAGTTTCCTGCCAAGGAGCCAGGTTCAAGGCTGGCCCAGGGGAGCTTGCTGGGCCCCAGTTCATCCAGGACCTTTACAGTTCTTTGTTCCTGTTCAACACCTCCTCCTCTTTCCAGCCGCTGGAGTTCTTCCCAAATTTGTACACCAGCCGTCGCCCATCAACTCTTTCCAGGATCTCCCGTTTATAGTAATACCTGGAGGGGACAGAGGTGGAATCAGGACCCTGGATGCAGCACCATGTGCCAAGAGCTGCTGTAGGGGACCAGGGCTGAGCTCTAGTGGATCTGACCCAGCCCCATGGGCAAGGTACCCCTTGGGGAATAGGGGAGGACACTCACCGCATGGCTCGGCTCAGCTTCTCGTAGGTCATGCTGCTATTCTTCTTCTTCTGGCCCCAGAGCTGAGCCACTGCCTCGGAGCGCAGGAACTTGAAGACACCTTCCCGTCGGTCCTCCCACTTCATCAACCCCTCATTCAGCTCAGGGTGGATCAGGATGTCCCGGATAAACTCCCACAGGTGGGTACCTCTTGGGGCTGAAGGAGAACGGGCTGTTTGAGCAGGGGGGAAGCTCTTGGGTTTCCCTGTACATTGGGTCCCCCTGAGCCCCCTGCCAAGGAGCATGGCCAGTGGACACCATCCTTCCTCCCACCTCCCCACCCATGGAGTCAAGCTGGGGACAGGCAGTTCCCAGCTCCTGGCTGGAGGGGCCTGGCTAGAGTCCACATACTGTGCTTGCTCTTCCGGCTCTCCAGGCAGTCTCTGCTCTCCTTGCTGAGTTTTCGGGGCCGTCCCCGTTTCCGCTTGCCATGTTTGGTGTCCCCTTTCTTGCCCCCTGCAAAGCCATCTGTGCACACAGACAAGAGGAAACGTTACTCTGTCTTCAGAGTCTTCTGGGTTGCAGCTCACACCTCCCCAGACACAGAGATATCACTAGCCTCTTTCTTCAGGAGCAGAAGCACGGGGAAGAGCTAGCAGTGGGGGGAATCAGAGGCTGAACCCACTTTGCAGGCCCAGGTACCAGAGAACCAGCTCTCTGAGAGAAGGGTCTCCCCATTCCCTCCAGCCATAGTCCCCTTCCCCGCCTGGAAAGATGCGGTATGCCTTTCCTTCCATAGGGCAGCATGTCGTTCCTTCCCCAAACCTTGCTGCTCCCTTGCATCCCTGTCTCATAAGCAGCTGGGGTCAGTTCTGAACAGGACTGACCCCTCGGCTCACAGGGCCTGAAAAATCTGGCTAAAGCCTTTATCTAGCTGCCTCTGCCTTCCCCTTCCCACTAACCTCACTGCTGCCGTGGTTACACTAGCTCTGGTAAAAAGCAAGGCAAAGCCTGCAGCATCACCATGCTCAACTGGGGAGAACAGGGTTCAGGGCACATAGAAAGCCAATGTTCTCCCTCCTTCCCTACATGGAGATGGCTGTTCAGATCTTTTCTCTGAATCATTGTCAGAGGAATTGTGCTCTGGCCCTTGCACTGGCCCTCACACTTTTCAACTGGCCCTTGCACAGTTACTGTGCCAGCCAGAAAGCTGGAAATGTCCAGGAATAAGCTCTCATCTCTGAGCTCCCAGGTGGGAAGCGAACAGCTCACCATCAGGGAAGAGCTTTGCTTCTGCAGGGTCGAGGTCAAGGTCACTTCCACCGGAGTCCTGGGAGTTGGGGCTGTGGGACATCACAGGCCCTGGGAGATAAAAGGACAGGGCTCGGACCACCAGCAGTTTGCATCTGAAGATGCTTTCCCATGGCTTTTCCTTCTCATTCTCATCAGGCCCCCTCGGCTCATCCTCTTGATACAAGGCCCAAACCTGCCCTGGGGCAGGATCCCATCACCCTCCCAGCTCAGTGCAAACAAGGGGAGTTTGCAACTGGGCAGACAATGGGCAAAACACTGACCTGAGATATCTGAGCTGCCTGGGGACATGGCATCAGGCAAGCAGGTGAAGTCTGTGGAGAGGAAAGGGTTTGTGAACTTCATGTCCTCCAGGGAGTCCTTGGCACAGGGATTTCCCAGCTCTAGAAGGGCCAGAGAGGGGAAGAAGGGGTTAGCCCTCCCTGCAACATCTGGTCTCTGGGGACAAAGCCTGGCCAAGGCACCTCTCTTACCCAGATGGCTGGTATCCAGGAATGTCTCTTGGGAAGTCACATTCTCTTTTTCCAGCAAGTCAATGATCCAGTTCAGCTCGTCAGAGGCTGCAGAAGGGGATGCCTGGGATTAGCGATGCAGTGGGGAATGGCACACACAGGGAGCTGAGCCCAGCCCTACCTGGACTCCAGGCTGTGCCCCCACTCCCCCATGACACGCTGTCCAGCTTCCCCCAAGGCAGCCTCCCCCACTAGACAGCCCTCTGCAGTGCCCAGGTGAGCAGGGGGGTCCCTGGGCTAGCAGGGGGATCTCAGTCTCATGCTCAAAGATTACCAGCCCAAAGATGGAGGGAGCACTGGGGCCACTCACTGATCTCATGCAGACGGTCATAGAGCTCATCCCCCAGGGGCCCAAAGATGAGGCGCATCTGGTCCCTTGTGCAGTGGCAGAGCGTGTGCCCATCCATGTTGCAGCAGGAGAAGTCGATGGAGCTGGCATCATACTTGTTCTTCTCCACATGGTAGCTGATCCACTCTAGCACCTGCACCTTGGTCCAGAAGTATGGGAGCTCACTGAACCACTCCGGCTTGTCTGCAAAGGACAGAGAGTGGGGTTCAGGGGCAGGGAGGCAGTGCCAGGGCAGGGTGCCATGGGCTGCCTGGGTGGGGTCAGGCCACATGCTGATCATGCAGGGCACAGCAGGCCCTGCACTTGGCAGTTTATGGGGCTAATACGTGGCTGACGCCTGCTGCCAGATTCCCAGCCACACACTGTCCTGCTCCACAGAGGTTCTGGGGGACAGTGATGACCTGACTCTCTCCCTGCCACCAGGTTTAGGTGCTGTTTGCCCCATCCATGCTGGGATCTGCCCTGCTCTGCTGGCTGTGTTCCTCTTGCCGCGTTCCCTATGCCTCCCCTGGGGCCATCCTGCAATGGTCCCACCTGCAGAGTGGGACCCCAAGCACTAGGACCATCCTTCCAAACTACTCCCTGGCTCCCCTTCAGCCCTCACAGCCTGTGTCCTGGGGATGTGTTAGGGGAAGGATAGCAATGATTCCCTACCCCCCCTCCCCCATAACCCATAGAGCCAGTGCACTCTGAACAGCAGACTTTCTGCCATCTTGTGTCTCCTCCTGCAAACTTCTAGCCAACACACCACTGGGGAAACTGAGTCATGGTGCAAGCCATTGACTTGCCCCAGTGGGACCAGGACCTTGAAATGCTCTTCCAAGACAGCGGTACTGCTTCATTTCTACCCCGCATGCTGGGTCCCCTGTACAGCCCACCACCGCTCCCCCCTGTTATCCTGCCTTATCATCTGGAACCCTACCTGTGCTTTCTGCCAGGGGCTGGCTGGTGGGGAGGCTCAGCCCCAAGGTGCTGTCATCTCCAAGGTGTCCTAGCACATCCAGCGTCGGCTGCCCCTCGTCTGGCTGGTACATGGCACTGATGTAGTTGGAGAAGATGTTGCTGATCTCACAAGATCCCGCCATCAAGTTCTGTGTTGAGAGACCACAGTGAGTGTTGGCCCTGTCAAGGCAGGGGAACCTGGCCCTGCAGCACCGCAGCAGCCGTGGGACTGGGGCTGGGCGAGGCTGGGCTCTCCCTCCCTCCAGTTAACGTCACCTCTCAGGTCACCTTTGCAGAAACACCCACGCCCATCACCCGGCCAGTCTGGGCTGGGGCCTGACTCACCGCCACCACAGGACCTGGCGTGGGCCAGCTCCCTGTTCCTCCCCGGAGTGGGGCGGCTCAGAGAGAGCAGGCCAAGGGACACAGCATCATCGTGCTTGCAAGAAAGTCTCTTCCCCAATGGTCTGGCCTCTCCAACCCCTCTCAGAGCCAATGTAAACAGATAATAAGCAAGCAGCCCTGCTGTCATTTGCGGAGACTGGTGTTGCACAGCCTCTCTATGGGGCCAGACATCACAGGAAATTCAGCAGTCAGGCAGTCCCCCAGCCCCATGGCCCAGCAGCACCCAGAAAGTCACAGCCCAGCTCTCCGCACTGCCAACTCCGCCAGGGTTGTGCTCCGCCGTTGGGAGGGACTCTGGCATCAGGAGATCAAGTCCTTTGAACCCGTCGCAAAAAACACATCCCAATATCTCTCTGGCCAGGAAGGCATCAAGCCCATGCTTGGCCTTCTTTGAGGAGCCAGATCTGGCTGCTCGCTCGACAAAATTTGGGGTCTGGGAGGGGGGCCCTCCAGATCACTGTCTTATCAGCCCGCCCAAAGGGGCTCATGGCTATAATGACAAAACAGGTGTGCAGCTAGAAAAAAAACAACTGCATCCCCTGGCGAGAGCAAAGATGCACAGGGAGGAGAGCAAAGCAGCCATCCCGGGCCGAGGGAAACTCCCCGTTAGGGAACAGGCACCGAACGGAAAAGCTTTGGTACCTTCTGTGATGGCAATCCTGGGAGCAGCAGCTAATCCACAGAGCAGCAAAGGGAGAACCAAAAGCACCGTGCCCTGCCGCTAACCACTACTCATGGGGGCCCTGGCCTGGAGTCTGGTGCCTATGGGCAGGCCCTGCCCTTGTCTCGCCTTTTATAGTGCGTGCGGCAGTAATGCGATCTGGCGGCCCGAGGGGAATTCCAGGCTGAAACGTTCATGCTCCCAGATCCAGGTGATTTGCATAATATGAACCACTGGGTCCCAGCCCAGCTCTGCCTTGCCGGGAAATCTGGGTTGGCCAGTTTAATCATTGTCAGAGCCCTTGCCCTGCCGGTGCCCAGAGTTTCACCCGCATCGGCTTCTCGGGGTGTTTTCTTCACTGCCATTTCACTCGCTTGTGTTTGTTTGCTCACAGCAGCAGGTTCATTCGGCTTCTGCTGCCAAGAAAACACATCCGGAAGGGCCAGATGCCTCCTGGAAGGTCCTGGGGGGCTGTGCATCCCCTCCCTGGGAGGCAAAGGGGCTAGTAAAGCTGACCCAGGTGCCCACCTGGCCATGCAGCATCCCCCTCGAGAAGCCCTGCCCAGGAGGGAAGCCCAGCCCTTGTACAAACCGAGTGCTTGCATAGGTGCCTCAGTCACATTTTGAGCACCAGCTCAGTCACTCACTGGTGCAGCACAGGCACAGCTTGCCCCAAAGGGGGATGAAAGACTAGGTGACAAAGTGTGGCAGAGGTTGGGAGTGGGACCCAGGTGCGAACAGGCTGTCTGTGTGGAGATGAAGTGGGAACAAGGCAGGTGGCTATTTCTGTTCTCCATGTTGGGATAGGTCAATTTTTGCCTGTGGGTGGCTGGAATAGACTGCAGAGCTGTGCCAGCCCACTCCCTGCTATTTCACAAGTGCTTGTGCATGGGCACACATGTACACCTGCTAAGAACACAAGTCAAGGGACAGGGCAGGGCTGTAGGATGCATTTGAGGAATTGCCTTTTGGTGGCTCCTGACTCTCTGACTGTTGGGCAGGGGTATTTGGGACTCTCTCTGGATGTATTCATACTCTTCTTGGCCCTGTGCTGGTAGAGGGAGCCCTGGGCCCATCAAAGCCAAAGGTCTGGCACCCACTTGCCTCAAGCTGGTACTCTGCAGAGCCAGCTGCATCTATGCAACAGTTTGGCTGAAGCAAACCCATGACACTGTGTGCATGGGGCAGACCCTGGCATCACGTAGCCTTCTTTAGGCTCCCTCATCTTGTTTACTTTGAAAAGGTGCCTGGGAGCAAACCCACTTGTGTGCCCTTGGGGGTGATGGGCAGGAGTGGAACAGGCAGCACTGATGCGCCACCTTGGCCCAGTGGCCAGCAACAGCACCGTGGCTGCATGCCCCATCCCTCTTGTCACATCACCTGCCATCCTGCCAGCGCCCTTGCTACAGCCCCAGGGCAGGCAGGGCCAGCCTGCCATCCAGGAGGCACTAGGTCACGCCAGCTGATCACCTGCCCCAGCTTCATTCCTCCCCTGCAGTCACGAGTGCTGGGTGCTGCCATGCTCTTTTGTTTCCTGGGCACAGCCTCCTGCAGTGCAGAGGGCTGTCCCCCATGCCAGGGGGCAGTCCCTGCCATCACTGTCATGGGGCAAGCCACGACCACTGGGGGATACACTGGTGTTGGGCACACAAAGAGCCTTAAATCTGCATTCAAATGGGGCTAAGCCCAGGGCTCCTGCTGTGCCCAGGGACTCAGCTGCTGGGCTGGGCTTACAGCATTTGTTGTTAGAAACTTGCCCCTGGGGAAGCTTTTTCCACCCACTGCTGAAATGCAGCTGCCTCTGGAGTGGAGCAGGAGCACCATATCATCAGTCCCTGAGCAATCCCCACCCACAGCAGCAGGCACTCTCTGGCTCTGCTTCCCTGTGGAAATGGCCTTCCTGCCTGCCCACCCAACCTACATGCTTCAACCCTGGCCCTGCAGATAGGCTGTGGAGAGCAGATCATGGGGTGGCCCTGTTCCCTGGAGACACTGGGACAGGATAGCCAGAGGGCATAAGACTCACTTGGGACATCCCCATGCTCTCCCCAGAGCACAGGGCAGCAGAGCTAGCACAGCGCTGATGGGTGTGGAGCAACTCCTCCTTAGAGCCAGGCTTTAGGGACAGGTGGCAAAGGGCTGGGCAGGGTTTTTTGTTTTTTTTTTTTCAAAAATCCTCTGTTATTCACCTATGTCCACAGAGCTCTGGGTCGCAAAATTGCTCAGCACGGTCCAGTTCTTTCCTCTTTCTCTCCTGGAATTCTCGCCACAACAAAGCTGTGGCCAGGTGCAACATGGAGTCTGCACACTGCAGTTCTGGGCACCCCTCTGTGGAGCCCTGCCACCCTGCCATGGCATGGATCTGCATGGCTGGGAGCCTGGGGAGCTCAGGGTGACAGGAACCCCCCYCCCCCCCCCCCCAGGGAGCCAGGCAGGGCTGGCCTTGCGTTGCTATCACATCTACGGCTCTGGTCTCTCCCAACCTCCCTTAATCTCTAACCAGGCAGTCTGGAAGACTGAAACTTTGTGTTGCTCTCCCCTCCCCTTGTGGGTGGATGCTGCTGGGATAAACCAGGAGGCATCAGTCTTATTCCAAGCCTCTGGCTGTCCCAGGAGCTGACAGCAACATTTTGGGCCTGGGAGGGTGACATCTCATGGCAAAGGCCTGATCCATCCATAGAGCTTGCAGTGCATCCATCTCATGGCCAGAGCTGGTGGCCGTGTCTATGCAGTCCCCTTGCTGCTGGTCTATGCTCTCAGGGCATCTGTAAGCATGAGGGGAGCATGACGCAGGGTGGTGTCAGCCCAGCCAGGCTTGGTGTCCTGCTGCGTCTAGAAAGAGGTGGCTGTGGGTGGGAATCAGGGCTCTTCAGAGCGAGTCGGTGACAGGAGGGTCAGCAAGAAAAGGCATCTCCAGGATACAGTGAGCATGTGGGGCACCAAGAGGGAAAGGAATACCACCAAAGTCACCTGCCTTGCTAGGAGGAGAAACCGGGCCCATGACAGCCCCACAGATGTGGCCCCTCAGGTCCCGTCTACCCTGGCAGCACCCTGGGGTGGCTGTGGGTATGGAGGCTCACATTGAGGCAAGCACAGCACAGGATGAGACATAGTGCTGGGGGTTAGCATGGCTCTGGGCACTGTTGTTGGCATTACCATCTCCCCCCCCACCCCGAAGCACAGTTAGGGCTGTACTGGCACACTACTCTCCCCCACTCCACTTGTGTCCCTGTGGTAAGTACTCAGCACTGTTGCATCCCCTCTTCCAGGGTGGCTCTAATGTTACCCCCAAGCCCAGCTCCCCCGAGATGTGGCACTGCTCTCTGGAGCCTGCCCAGGCACGACAGGCATTGAGAGATGTGTTTTGAGCTCATGGCTGGAAGGGGCCCCCAACTCCATGCCAGGACAGTCCTGGGATGGCAGCAAGGTCTGAAGTGTCCCACATGGGGCGCAGCCACCATGCCACTGCTGCAGGGTGTGTGCCAGCATTTACCACATCTCCCCACCTCTTCTGGGGGATGGTTGGCACAGAGACATTGTGGGGCTGGCAGTTCCCTGTGCTCAGCTGCTCCATCTGGTCTAACCAGTGACATGGCCAGCTGGGAAAGGGAAAGCAGAGGCTGCTGGAGCCAAGGCATTGCCCTGCTGAATACTAGGGATGCAGCTCATCGCCAACCCTCCCTGCCCTGCAGTGCAGGTTTGCTGCTTGACATTTCAGGGGGAAGGGGAGGAGTTACAGTGTGGTGCTGACATCCATCACTTCTGTGTGCTCAGTGGGAACTTCACGCTGGCATTAGGATCACCACGCATCCTGTGGCACCAAAGGTAGAACCCAGGTGTCCTGGCCTTCATATCCATGCTCAAGGGACCCAGCCACAGCTCCTGGAATGGCAGGAGCTCCTTGCCCCACTTCCTATTGCCACTTAACCTTCCTGTAACTCCTGCAACAGTCTGTGACCCTGGGAACAGGCTCCACACTCCAACCTCCTCTGCATCCCCCTCCCTCCCCAGTCCTTGGGCTGGATAGCCTGAAGTGAAGCATCTCTGGGGAGACACTTCTGTCCCCTGCCCCAGCAGCTCTACCTTGCCACAGGGACCTAGGCACTGCGGTTCCACAGCCAGGGCTGCCACCTGCTGGCTGTCCCCAAGGTCCAGAGCCACTCAGCTGCGGGCTTCCCTTGCTCTCCTGGGCCACCAGCCATGGGGAGGTGGTCCTCACCCAACCAGGCTGCTCCCCAGGATGTGACATGTAGCATGCTGCAGATGGCCAGTGCCTTAAGAGCTTCATTCCCAGGTGGATGCAGAGCCCTCATATCCCAGGACTGCCCAGCCCCAGGGAGAACAGAGCAGGGGTGTGGGCACCACCACTCTGCCCAGGAGGAGCAGGAGGCATGGAGTATCCTGCCCCACCGCGGAGCTTGCACCATGGGCATGTCCCTGTAGGCCCTGGATACAGGTCCCAGCAACAAGGCCCTGCCTCATCTGGGTGCATGAAGAGGGTGATGAGATGCTGCAGGGCTGGTGGATGCTCTGCCCTCTGGGGAGGAAGGGGAGGACAGCTGCCACTTTGGCTTGGGACGGCCTGGCTTTACTCCTTCCTCCCCTCATCCCCCTCCTCACCCAGACAGAGGTGCAGAGCCAGCCTGGCCAGGGCTGTGGCCTTTACAGTTCAGTCCCTAATGATTTACCCACAGCAATCACACCCTTGGGGAGAATCCAGGTAGCCCAACCACATCTGTCCTGTCTGCCTCAGGACTCTGATCCCATAAGGATGTGGGTGAAGGTCATCATCTCACAACAGCCAAGGCAAGGCCAGAAGGGCTGTAACTGCACCACTCCTCCCACCATTTCCCCCAGTCTTTTCACCACATGCATCGGAATGAGTAGTTCCCAGCTCTGCTCCATCATTTCATTTCAATACATTTTATTTGTGAAGACAAAGAGGCAAGGAACAAACACATCCATTGGAAAAAAACATGTACATCATGAAACTGAAATAACTTACACTATTTACAGGAACACATCGAGGTATAAAATATATGTACATGCCTTGTCCTATGAACAAACCCAGACCACTGGGCTGGGCTGCACAACCCAGCAGAGAAAAAAGCCTTCATAACAGTTGGCCTCTATAAAACAGCTCCGAGCAAGAAAAGGCACCTGCTATTTGTGATAGTTGTGCAGCAAGAAAAGGTCCTAGAGCTGGCAATGAGATGCTACAGCTGCCCAAGCCCTGTTGCTGGGCTGGCCTTAAGGTTGGTCCCAGGATGTGGGAGATGCTGAGCAGCTGGGCAGGTACCACAAGGGATGTGCTTGGGGACCAGAGCTGTTACAGGTGGGGGGATGAGCCCCCAGGGAAGGATGAAGGCATACGGCTATGCTTCTCTGAGGATGAAACCCCGGGAAAGTCAGGACTGGGCCTGGCGGGCCGGGACTGTGCTGGGCTCCATGTCAGTTACAGCTGGAGCATCTGCACCAAGGTGCAAAGGGGCCAGGGTCATTGGACCCCCCCCCCAACCCTGGACAGTGAAAGGGGTGCACAGAGGGAATGTCACCTGCAGGACAGTGCAAAACAGTGAGTGTGCTGAAAAGCAGATCTGAGCCCTGTGCTCAGCAGGGGTCATACCTGGACCCCCATCTAGCTTAGGATTGGGGAAGGACCAGGAGAGGGGCACAGGGAAGACACCCTGGGAGCAGCACTTGCTCTGCAGAGCTAAGGTCAGAGGGCAGCAGCTAAGATTCCAAACCAGCAGCTGTGCTTAGAGGTGCTGGGGAAGACAACATACCCAGGGGGACCTTCATGCTCCAACTCCTTGCAGCTGGCTAAACTTGGAGACGCTATCTGGCCTGCCCTTTTGTGCCATAAAAGCTGTGCATGCAGGGAAGGAGGGCAATGCCTAGGCTCCCTGGGTAGGCTCACAGTGGTTTGGGGGCCCAGGGCTTTTGGGCTCCTGAGCCATCTCCATCCCTTTTGTGCAAAGCTCAGCCCTGGGCCAGCACAAAACCGCAGGCAGGGGATGGAGCAGGCCATTGTGTCCTGAAGGGAGAACACCCACGGAGTGAGAGAGCCCGTGCCCAAAGACAAATGTGTCACACAGCAAATGTATCCTTCCCACCAAGGGAAGGACATCCTGGGACAGCAGGAATCATGGCATCCTTGTCACAAACCAAGGCACCCAGGGAGAAGCAAAATGAATGAAGGCAGCTCCAAACCTTCCCTGCAATGGAGGGGTTGGCAGAGAGGCTCAGAGATCACAAGGAGGGGCTTAAGTTACTCAGCAGCACAACCTCTGAACCCTGAGGGAACAACCCAGCTCAAAGTGAAAGCATGAAACATCTCACTTGCTTCCTTCAGCAGGCAAACACTCCTCGCCTTCTCCCATACCCCCGACTTTCACATCTGGGTATCTGAGCCCATGTTCCCAGCCTGAGCCTGCAGACAATGTCCTCTCAGACTTAGAAAAGAGGAAAAATTGGGCAAGTGAAGCTCTGGGGCCTGTTGGCGTGTGCTGTGATTTTGCCTACAGGCAGAAGCTGCGGGGCAAGCAGTGAAGAGAGGAGGTGAAGGACCACAGTCCAAGATGCCATATTTGTTAGACCTTGTGCATGATGGGGCCTTGTGCTTCAGTGTTTGGAGGAACCCAATTCCCCCAATTGTGTGGTTCAGAGCTATGACCCCCTTCCTAAACCCCATCATGCTGCGAGAGTGGCAGACTGGCCCTGTGTTTGCTTTTGAGCCACAAGAGGAAAGTGGGGGTGACCAGTAGGGCTCCAGGGTTTTCCTGATTGATGTTCAAAGCCTAGGAGATGATCTAGATTCAGATATCTTTTGGGGATGGAAATCAAATGTGACATGCAAGAATCAGCTTCTCTTACAGGCCAACTCAGCCCAGGCAGGAGTTTTTACAGCACCAGTTCCCTGCTGCTCCAGACTGCTACCAAATCACAACAGGCTCTGGAAAATTTGGGCTTGGACAGGCCCATTCAAACTGTGTGCTTTGCCTGACATTTCACAGACAAGAAGTGCTTCATTGCAGCCACCAGCAATCTGCAGAGTCAGGACTACAGGCTGAGATGAGCCTCACAGAGGCCCCTTTCCATCCTTCAAAGGGACAAGAGGAACCACTTCCAGGCTGCAAATCAGCACAATAACCAACAGCAACAATGTAGAACCCTGGTATGAGCATCCCACCAGCAATGGGATCAAAATCACTGTGTTGCAGCTCAGCTGGGGCTCCCACTGTAAAGGTGAGAGATAGGGATGCTCTGGAGAGCAGCTTGAATTGCCCTGCCATGCTGTCTGTTGGGAGGAAGGAAGGGAGATGCAAGGGGTGGCTCAGAGATGCAGCAAGGTGTGGGTGAGGCCATGTGTCCCCAGGACAAATTCAAGTGTCAAAATCATAACAATAACAACAATAATAAAAAAAACAAAACAAAACACAACCCCCCACCCCACCCCATCCCATCCCCCAAACCAAACCCAACAATGACAGCACCCAGCTTGCACCGTGAGGTAGCTAAACCAGATCAACACCCAAGAATCACTCTCCTGTACGGGAAATACCAACCCATGCAGGTAGAGACACAAACACACACATGCACACACACACACACACAGAGCTATGGGACTACAGTCAAGTCCTGCTTCAAATACCTCCCCTTCTGATCTGCTTGCAACTGTGCTATGGTACCCTGCTTCCTCCATCTGCAGGCTGAGAAAAACCTGACAAGCAGGTGCCCAGCATGGGAGCTCCAGTGGAGGGAGAGGCACAGCCTCCATGAGTCTTCTCCAAGTTTGAAAGCCCAGTTGACATGGTGCTGGACATAACAGTGTGGCAGACACTCAGCATCTTCCAGGACTGGCCCTCACTCCCCTGGGAGATTAAGTAAGCATCTGCAGCATGCACACAAAATCCCTCAGCAGCAGGTCCCTTCACCAACTTCAGCAGGGAGCAGCATCGAGAGGCTTTAGATTAGGCACTGGCAGATCTGAGTGTAAACACTAACACATTATGGTCCACCTGCACAAGCCCTAGCTACAGGTAGTCACACACACACACACACACACACACACACACACGGCCAAGTGAAGGTTGAATAGGCTGAGCAATGAGCAGAGAAACCCTCTGCAAGATGCTCTGTGCTCTCGGAGGTTAACACCACCTCGCTCCTGCTCAGCCATCTCACATCTGTGCGTTATTCTGGTGGCCGGAATACCCTGTGCCTTTTTGCTTGCCCCCCTCCCAGTCCCAGCAGTGTACACAAAGTCCAAAGTAGCTGTCCCTCCTCTCACCTCCCCAGGGCACCAGCATCACTTCTTCATCAGCTGGTGGCAGAAGAGGCCCTGGAGCTTGCATCCGAGAACTTCAGGCTCTACCACACTAGGATCCCTCTGGCATCAAACCCTGTGCAGTGCCAGAGCCAGCTCCAAGTGCTGGGGCTTCAGGGGGTTTCCTCACCTCCAAAGCAGCCTCCAGTCCCAGGCTGAGCAGGGCTCAATAACTATCAAGAGAAGGCTGTTCACTGTCCTTGTCAGGATCACGACTACAAACAAGCCATCGTGCCTTCCATCAGGATGCAGCAGCAGGATTTTTTTTTTTCCTAAAAGGCAAAAAAAAAAAATCCATCAAATAAATAAAGATGTTCCTGTATTTTGGGATGCAGAAGAATTGGAATGGTTTTAAGGAGGCTTGGTGGCAAAAAGACTGGGCCTGGTCTTCAAGTCACCATGCTTGGAGAAAGCAGGGAGAAAATGGTTTATGTTTTTAAAAAACAGTTGGGCAGGTCCTGGAGATCCCAGTTTGGCACTGGTAGGATTACATGGAGAAATCCTTAAATCAGAGTTCAAATACTGCTTCTTCTGTGACAGAAGGGAAGTGAGAACATGATAGTGCCTTTCCCAGAGTCTCCTCTGCTGTCCCATGACAAGCTCTGCCTGGCACAGGGCAGGATGCAGGGGATGATCCAGTGCGTCAAGGGGAAGAGAGAGAGGAAAGTGCCAGTGGGAGAGGAGGGCCTTGCTGACCCCTTGAATGGGAGAAAGGGAGAACGGTGGCGATGTCCTCCGGGAAACATACACCTGGAAGGAGCCCCCAGCCTTTTGTGGAAGCTGGATTGTGTGAGATCATTCACAGGGGATGCAGACCCTGCAGGTTTGTCCTTCAAGCATGGGGTGAATCAGGGTCTTGTGCAAGACCAGTGTGTGCAATCTCTTCCTCCCCTGCTCCAAGCACAGACAACACACCTGTCCTCCAGCTGCACCCATGCCTTGCTGGGCATCCTCCAGCTCTGGACTCTACTGGAACCCAGACCGACACGGTCATGCACAGCACCCATCCTGCCTCCTGGCCTCTGCTCTTGAGGAGCTGATGGGCCAACCCTGAGCTAGTGCCCTCCCTGGGAAGGGGCTCAGAGGAGAGCCTGGGGAAAGTTCACCTCCCAGTAGTGGCAAAATGAGACAGGCAGCTGGGAGGCAGGGGGGATGTCAAATCCAGCCTTTGCTTCTTCACCCAGTAACTTTCTTTTTTGCTCGTATTTCCAGCCTCCAGAGGGATTCAAATGTTTCAGAGACCCACGACAAAATGCTTGTTAAGACCCAAGGTGCTGTGAGCAGGGCTGAGCAGCAATTGCCTTTACCACTGCAGAGTGGAATGGGCACATGGGGAAGAGCTCAAGAGCAATGGATCAGCTAAGTTTATGATTAGGGCTTGGAGAGTGTGAAGGGAACTTGCAGCAAATTTGTCTTGAAGTTGTCCAAGGGAGATTTTCCCAGGCTTACCATATTCCTTGTGTCCATAGTTAGGGCACAGCAAAGAAGCTCAGTGAGCTGAGTCAAATGCACATCTCCAACCATTGAGGCCAGGTAGACTGATTCCGGGGAATGGATCTACCTGGACACCCTTCTGCAGACCCACTACCACAGAGAGGCTGTCCCATGAGTAACTTCTCCAGAGAAGCAGCCCTCAGTGCAGTGATGGGTTAGGTGTCTGTGGGCATCACACTCAACCCCTTCTATGCTGTGATCCTGGCCAGCAAAACCCATTCAGCCTTGAGACTGTGGAGTGGAGACAGACTGCTGCAGGAACTAGCCGTGGAGCCCACAGGGACTGAAGGAGCACAGCTTATGACAAAGGCAGCATGAACCCATGGTGAGCAGAAGGGAAACTGATGTCTCTGAGAAGGAGTCAAGGAGGTTAGCCTGGAATCCGACCCCCAGGAATCCCAGTAAGTGTTATAGCAGGGTGAGCGAGAAGGGAGTTGAAACAGTTCCTGGTCACTGGAAAACCATCAAGATGGTGCAGCAGGAGGAAAAGGGGAGCTGACAATGCCTCACGAAGCTGCTTCCTCAGGGAAGCTGGCAGTGCACAAAGTACCAGATGGGACATCATCCATCCCGTGGGATCAGGCACAAAGAAATTCCCATCCCTGGGCTGAACTCTTGTAGACAATAAGGTCTTTGTAGTGAGGCAGAGGGACTAGGACCTTCACCCTCCTGTCACTTTTTCCAGTCTTTTTGCAGCTCCTAGTTTGATCCAGTAGGCAATCTCCTCCCACTCCAGAGCTTCACTGTCAAGTCACTGAGAAACAAAGGTGAGAGGGATGGTGTGAATGAGGTGCTTCACACACGAAAGTCACAGACACATTGCAGAGAGGCACTGCTGGGGAAAAACACACTCCACCCCAAGCCCATGGTAGCATGCAGCCCACAAGACTTCTAGGCTACTTTCTTTTGGCAGGAGGTTGCCCAATCCATGTTGGGGAGCAGGCACGCCCAATGGGGCTCAGCCTCCAGATCACACTACTGGCAGCAATTGGCGACAGGGAACAAAGACATTATGATCTCTGGGGACTCCCAAGCTGACTCTGACAGCAGGACTCCCTGGAGGGAACTCTGACTGGGTCAGAGCTGTGACACTGCAGGGAACTGCTGAGCTTTTTCTCCCTGGGGTACAGGATGCTTTGGGGGGCAACTGCCAACTCCTGCCCCGTCATGCATGCAAGGGTGCAGGCAGGCTATGGCTCCCACAGAGCTGCCACAGTAGATATGGGCACCGGGGGAAAAAAAACCAAAAACCCCCCCCCAAAACCCCCAACAAAAACAGGGATATGACTGGGGCAAAGGGGTAGGTCACTTCTAGCAAAAATTTATCAAGTGAAGAAAAACGCAAAATAGTTTCATACCGTTAAGAAGCAGCTCAGACCAGAGAGAGAGAGAGGGAGAGAGAGAGAGAGAGGAGCTAAAGCAAGCAACAGAGAGAAAGATAGAGGAAGAAAGAGATGGAGAGAGAGAGAGAGAAAAGAAAAGTAAGACAGAAAAAGAGCGCATGAGCAAGAGAGAGACAGAAAGAGCAGGAGGGTCAAGGCAGACTAGTAGCACGGCCCTTTATGGCAAGGACGCGTCGTGGAAGGCAAGGGGTGAGCCCAGGCACGTAATTCCATAACTTTACCCGGCAGTCACTGTGGCACAGATGGGAGGTGGGGGGAAGAGAGACAGAGAGAGACAGAGAAAAAGGAAGGGAGAAAAGGAACATGGTCGAAAAGAAGATATCAGAGTCTTGCTGCTGGAGAGCTCCCCAAGAGCAGCAGGGGATGACCAGCCCCCAGGGAGATGGGTCACTGTATTAGGGACAACCATGGCATCACCAGAACATAGGCAGGGGAAGGCGCTGGGGTCAGAGTGCTTAACACGCCAGCAGGGAGCCATGCTTGGCAGGCCTTGCCATGGGGCAGGCTAACATTGGCAAGATGAGATGCAGGAGTGGGGGGACTACAAAGCTGCAGGAATCCCCTCTTCCTTCCCTCCCTGACCCACTTTTCCTTTGCTCTCAGAGCAAACCCACCCTAGCCCAGGGATGACATCTCCACCCAGGGTTCTGCCCCTCCCAGGGGGCTCTGGGGACCAGAAAGCCTGAGGCTCACCTGGAGGCAGTGAAGATGTGCTTTGAGTTGGTGCAGATGGCGTTGATAGGGCTGTCATGCCCTTTGATCTCCCCAACCGGGGTGAAGGTGTCCACATTCCAGACTTTGACCATGCCTCCACGGCAGGCACTCAGCACCATGGGGCGGCCAGGGATGAAGGCTAGGGCGCAGACCCAGTCTTTGTGTGCATTGGGGATTTGCTGTAGGTAGGGGGACAGGACAGAGACCATGACCATCCTTACAGCAACAATTTAATCTGCAGCACTCACAAGGGCTTCATAAACCCAAGCAAGGGTACTCAGACCACTGCTGCCCCCCATGCTGGGGATGGTGTTGCAAAGTTAGGAGGCCAAGGGGCTGGATCAAAGACTCAGAGCTTGGTTTGTCCCTTGGGCAGGAGACAACAATCTTGTCTTCAGAGAGGAACATGGCACCCAGAACAGCAATTACTGCCGCAGCCCACATGCTGGGGGAGAACTGGCAGCCCTGAATGCCCTGTAGCACCCACTTTTGGGGAGGACTGAGCCATCTGGCACACTTTCCCACAACAGTGGGGCCTGCTAGAGTTCAAGGAATAGAGGTGCTCTTCCAGGTTAGCTTAGCGCAGGAGACACTAATATCAGGTCTCTGAATCTCCCCTTAAACCCTCTGCAGCAATGCTCCTCTGCCCCACATTACCCCGAGGACCTGTTCCATCCACTCCCCTCCAGACCTGGATAAGTTCCTGCTGCTCCAGATCCCACTTCTTTATGCCGTTGTCCCTGGAGCCACTGAAGAGGATGTCTCCCTGGATGGCCAGGCACTCGATGCCGTCATAGTGAGGGGGCTCAAAGTTGTGAGTGGGGCCAATGTTGCCCACCATACCCTCAGTGATCTCAAACACCTGGGGGAAAGCAGTGAGAGAGAGACCTCAGATGGGAATGGAGGTCACCTGCTCTCACAAAACTGGCCATCAGCCTCTGTTTCTAGGCTCAGAGTACCCAGACTGTTGCTGGAAAGGGGAGCGGTTAATTGAGGCTTTTGGGGGGCTAAGGTCTAACCAAGCGTTCTGCCACTATCAGGGAAAGTCTGCCACCAAAGGCAGCTCTCATTTCATTGCATTTCACTCATGGGGAGTTTTTACACACTACCATGGGCCAAGCTAACAGCTTGCAGCTGTCAGAAGAGTGGGATCCTGGTTCCCTTCCCAGCTTATCATTTCTCTCCACTTCCCTGGTGTCAGTTCCAGTTCAACCTGCTAAAACCAGCAGAAAATGAAAAGGGAGGGGGGAAGCTTTTATTGTGCTGGCGCTGTGAATAAGCGGGCACAAAGTATCTGTATCTGGGAGGAAAATTATGCAGGACAGGGCAAGCTGCTAATCTTTGTCAGCCATAGCAAGCAAACGTCACCTACAGAACCTGAGGAATGAGAACTCCTGCCTCCAAAGCTTCATGTGTACCAGGAGCAAAGTAAAAGGCAAGATTAGAGGTGAGCAGATGAGCAAAAAGCCACAGGCAGAGGGGAAAACAGAAATCTGGGTGAGGAGGAGAAAAGAGTTTTTGAGTGTTGCCAGCAGCTGAGCTCCCCTATGGGACATTGGGTTCTGCCCAGGAGCCAGGGAAGAGTACCTTGACGTAGTGATCTTTGGAGCCTGTGACCACCAGGTCATGGTTGCTTGCAGTCTGGTTTACCGTGAGACACATCACAGGCCCGATGTGGCCACTCAGCTTCCCGATTGGCTGCAACCTTAGAGAAATGGCACTGGGTCAGCTCACCCTTTCCTGGGCACCAAAGTTCCTCCAAAGGGCTTTCCCAGGCACAGACCCCCACACGCCTGGTGCCCCTCTGATAGGGAACGGTCCCCATGGGGGATCATGAGCAGGGACATCCCACTTCCTAGTGACGACAGAAGTAGAAGAACAGCCTTGGGGCACACCAGCAACCATCTGCAGAGTCCAGGCAGAAGCAAAAGCTCAGCAACCTGGTGTATACCTGGCAGGGAGGGAACAACAGCACAACCAGTAGGCTGCTGCTCACCCTCCATGTTTTTCCCCTTCTCCTAAGGTTTGCCCAACTCATAGATAAACCCTCCACCCCAGGCAGCCCCACTGCTGCTCCTCACCTCTTGGGTCCCATAGGAAAAGTTCCCCAAAAGTCCTTGTTCCAGGCAATCCCCACTGCTAAAAGGGCTTTCACTTTCCCTGGTGGGAGTCATTTCAGGCCCTCCTGAACAGGCAGTGTCTGTTGAGTGTCAGCACCTTGTCCACTCCTGGCACTAGCCCTCACCTGCTCAGCTCCCAGATGCGGACAGAATTGCCAGTGGCTGCGTAGAGCATGGTGCCGGTGGGGTTGAGAGCAATCTGGTTGATCTGGTGCTCGCCCTGCACACTGGTGACAGTGCGGGTGGTGGTCCCGGCACACGCGTCCCCAGAGATCACCTGGCCAGAAGATCTATGGGAGGGAGAGATCAAGGAGGGAGGATAAGTGGAGAGCTGTGGAGATCAGAACCACTGGGGTCTCACTGAGTAACTGGATGGAATCACTGGGCTCCAACTTGGCACAGGTGGATTCTATGTCTGGAAAGGCCCTTGTGATATCACTTACTCTGTGGCCACCCTGGGATCAGCCAGATCTTTGTCTCCCAGGCCACTACCCTGCCTGAAAAGTGGAGCTAAGTACCTTGGGTGTGTGCATGATATGGAGCATCCTGCTCTGCCCCCAGTTTCCATTTTGGGCTGCTCTTTCCTCCTCCCATTTCCCTTTGCCCCCTGTATGAAGAGGAAGAGCTGGCTGGCCAGTACTGGCAGGTAGCACAGGGAGGCAGAGGTATTTGGCCTCATCATCATGGGTGAGCTGGGAGGGAGAAGCACCTTCAGACCAAGGCATATGAGATGAGGTTGGATGGAGAAAGCAGCTCTGTGGCGGAGTGAGCTGGTAAACCTGGCCTGCTGAGCTCTCTCTCTGCTAACCTTTGAGCCCTGCTTTGGGTTGGCAGACAGTAGGTACAGCCTGTCCCACACTCCTTTCCAGTTCTCAAATTCCTCTTTAAAGATCTGAGCTCCCACTTTGGACTGCCAGGCATGTCCCCAGAGGCAGCTGTCTGCTACCTCCCAAATCCCTTCAAGGTTCTTTCCCCTGGGCCCTCATTGCAGGGTGGCTCCAGGTCTCCCCCAGCCTCCCTGCTCCCTTAGGCTGCAGCAGTGCATTTGCTGCAAACTGGCATTAAAGCAGTTGGTTTGGGGCTTTGTCTCTAGCACTTGGGGCCTCAACAGGTCCTGAGATCGGCTTCTGCAAAGCCAGAGATGCTCACAGTTCCAGGGTCCCTCAAGGTCACTCCCGCCTGCTACATACGTGAGGGTGCGGATGCACCGGGCCGAGTCCCGGATGTCCCACACTTTAATGTATGAGGTAGACACGGTGAACACCAGCCCTGTGTGGCTGCAGTACTTGATGGAAACCACATTGTTTGGATGACCCTTGAGGGAAGCAATTTCCTGGCCCGTCACCAGGTTCCACATCTTGCAGCTCCGGTCTGTGGGAGGAGAAATGTGCCCGAGAGTGTCAGACTGGAGGAATCCCTCCATGGGCCTGGGTGCTTAGGGGTTTCCCCTGTCTCCAGAGGAAACGAGCCAGCCAGCCCTGGCACTGGTGCAGTGCAAGGGAAGGCTCAATACTGAGGAAAGGACAGAGGCCCAGAAAGAACCACCCCCTGGCGCCAAGCACTTCATGCATATTTCCCCATGCCGAACTGTTGCCCTTGCCAGCAACCCCCCGTCCTCTCTACCTGCCACACACCTTTAGACCCAGTGAAAAGCAACTCGTCGGTGGCATCCAGACAGAGCACAGGCTTGGTGTGTCCTTCTGCCACGGAGACACACTGCAGGGGAGCTGTCCGGGCATTCTTGGTGCCACCTACTGGATTAATGATGCCCCTTGCATGGGAAAGAGAGAACAAGAATGTTGGGGTCTGTGTGTGGAAAGACACCACGCTACATGGTCCCAGAGGCATGGGAGGGTGAGAACTGCCTCATCCCAAGCATCTCCCACCTGCTGGCTGAAAAGATGGGCCCCTCTGTCTGAACCAGACATGCCCATGCAAACCTCTTCACGGAAACCCTTCGTGCCTCTCCATGATCATCCCCATCAGTCTCTGCCCCAGCAATACAGAAAAGGAATTCACAAAGAAGGGTTAGCCAGTGGTCTCTGTTCTGCTGCTCAGCCTCTCACACCCCACCAGCACAGATCCAAGGAACTAGAAGTCACAGCTCATCTGCTGTCAGATCAATATGGCACAAACTGGACCCTGCACCTTCTCCAGTCTGGGACTCTGCTCAAAATGAATGTTTCAAGGTACTAACATGCAGCACTCCAGTTCCTTGGAGGCTGGAGTCCGCAGCCCACAGTTCATGGCTGGTGACATCCACAGACAGGGCCCTGCTCTAAGACCACAAGGGTGACAAAGAACAGCAGTGGCTTTTTGCACACAGCATCCATGCTGCAATGGCCACGGGAGCCCTGTCACCTATCACTGGCATTAAGCAGAAGAGGATCGATCCCTGCTGAACCTTTTTTCAAAAGAGGTACCTGCACGATACAGCCTCAGAATACAGAGCACCTGCCAATCCCCTCCACAGCAGCAATGCTCAGGGCACTGGGCTCTGACAGTCCCACCCTCCCAGTCCCCAAGGGACACACGCATGGCCACCAAAAGCTCTTCCCAGCTGGGATCCCAAAGCACAGCCTCCACCTGGAAGCAGAGCCCAGAGCTGTGCTATTCTTTTCTTACAGGTAGGCAAACTGAGACACAGGGCTGGAGAAGGGCAGGCACAGAGCCATGAAAGGTTTGCATTAGTTGGGAGGACAGAGCCAAATGTAGGCTCATTAATTTGGGCTTGGAAGTCACATGCATATGACCTCCCTTTCTCAATTACCAGCTGTACTTTGCAAACCCAAATTAAACAGCCCTAGTGTTTATCCTGACTCCTAGTGTTTATCCCAATCATGAGGTAACACTGAAACCAAACGGAAATCCCAGGTCTGCAGGGCTGCTGCAAGGTGAAATATTATCAATGAACATTGTTTTGCTGCCTAACTGCAAACCATCTTAGGTGACCTGGCACGCTCCAGCACAGCCATGTATCTGGTGCCATCCCCATGGAGTGACTGGGCACCTATGAAAGCTCAGGGTACAAGCAATGCAAGGGGACACCCAGATACTAAAGGGTTTACATTCCTAGAGGATGGGGAAAAGGTGTTCCTGATGGTAAGTAACTTCAGCAGGTAGGATAGTACAGGGGTACAAGTCCAGGGCCATCTTCACCCCCAAGGCTAAGCTCTGCACTGCAGACTGACTTGGTTTTTCTCTCTGCAAGATGAGGAAAGATATTTACTCATCCTCACCCCAGCACTGGGAAAGCACACCCAAGTGTGGGGAGCACTTGGAGATATTTGCCTGGAAGATGCTTGCAGGAAGGACATGCTGACAGTTCCCAGCATTGCTTGAGCCACCCCAGTGCTCCAGCATCACACCATCCTGCTGGAGAGCTGGGGGGAGGGATAGGACACTGTGGCGTTGTGCTGATGAGAGCCCACCAGAGGTGGAGCAGAACATGTGACCACCTCCATCCAGCCAAAGGCCATACATGTTTCCAGTGCCACATTCCCAAAGGCTGATCAGAGCAAGAACAGCTCGAAACTAACAACAGAGGGGACAGCATCAGATGCTGGAGTTGGCATGCCAAGAGGAGAGGGACAGCACAAACTAGCAGCCTGGAAAAGAGTCCTGGGAGATGGGGCAGAGCAGCAAGGTGCAGGTGGAGCATGCAGGGACAAGGGAGAGCGGAATCATGAGAAAGAGAGAAGGATGAGGAGAGGAAGAAGTGATAATAAATAGAAAGTTGTCTATACCTCAGCACCTCCGAGACAGAGGAATCGCTGTCATCAGACCTAGGGGCAGAAAATTAGCAGGATTACGGGAGAGAAAACCCAGAACAGAAGAGGAAGCAGAGGAGTCAGAGATGGAGGGTTGTTATTGCATCCAAGCCAGTGTGGGACAAAGAGATAGAGAAAGAGAGAGAGAAACAGAGAGAAGCACACATGGAGAATCAAGGGAGAGGGCAAAGGAGCAGGAGGGGACATGAAGATCAAACAGCAGATCTCTGTCTGGGCACATCAATGCTTCTAGGTTTGCTCCAAGTTGGGGGCTGATCTTATGGACAACTGCCCAACCTGCCACAGGGGGTGGTTGGAGCAGCATTTGTGAACTGGTGCAAGTTCATCAGCCTCCTGTGAGCCCCCCATCCTGCCTTACCCCAGCCCATCCTGCTCCTCAGTCCTTCCTGGCAGTCCAAAACTGGCACCACCATGTCTCCAAGTATCGCTTAGCAAGAGCCCAGGCCTGTGAGCTCCGGTGAGCAGACAGTTTTGAGGGAACACACACCAGGTCACCACAGGACAGGGGCAAGAGTCCAGCCTGGCCCCTGCAGAGCATCTGCTCCCTTGTGGAGAGGAGCAGTGAAGGAAGAGGGTGGCAGGAGTCTGGCTGGAGCCGTCCCAGGTCCTGTGCTTCTACACCCTGCAGTGGGACCTGGTATTTGCTGTTTTCTGCTACAGCACTGATCCCCCTCACTCAGACCCACCCGCCCCACCAAGACTTACTTGTCCAAGGCAGACCCCTGGCTCTGGTTGCTTGTCAGACGAGAGAAGACATTGCGATCGTTGCGTGGGCGGGTAGGTGGGGATGAGGGAGGTGTGAAGCCAACATCTGGAGGCCTGAGCCAGTAAGGATTAAACAGAAACATGATATGGGGTTACTCAGCTGTCAGGTGCCAAAACCTGTCTTGCCCATGCTGGTACACCAGAGCCCTGCCGAAACAGCAACAGCCAGTGCAACGGGCATTTCCCCATTTGTCTGGGCCACTCAGCCTCCCCATGGCAAAGTCTCCAGCTCACCTGGCAGGTTGCCCACGGTCATAGGATTTCCTCCTTGTCAGAGGTGAGGTGTCTGAGCCACGAGATTGCCTGGGACTGGAGCAAAGGAGAGCATGGTGAGTGTCTGCTCTTTCCCAGGGCTGCGTCCCTTTCTGCTGAACCCACATGCCCTCCCCCAGCAGGCCAAATGCAGAAGTTGGGGTGCTCTGGAGGCATGATCACAAGGTCAGAGGATTTCTCAAGTCATCCCATGAGTACAGATCCTTTTGGCACCCTGGGAAGATGCCAGGATTCTGCTGCCCATGAAGGCTGATGACAGAACCCAGGGCAATGAATTAGTGCCCCTCATGTTCCCCCCTTTTTCTCTCCTCCTTGAATACCCTTCTCTTCAGTTGCAGAGGATACCAACATATTCCTAGATAATCTCCAGCTGGAGAAACCCACCATTGCTTGCTGCAAACAGGCCTGGATGGATGTAGAATTTGGCTCACGCTTACTGCTTTGGAGGGCCAGGACATGGCTTCCCACCCACCAACCCACGCCTCCGTGAAACTCTCGGTGCACAGAGACCCATCACCCTGTGCTCACAAGGTGCTTCCTCGCGTGGGCAGGCTGATGGTGCGGGACACTTTCTCCTTGTAGTAGGGGTCTCGGATGGAGAAGCTGATCCCATCCTCTTTGATCTCCATGAGGGATGCCAAGGACTTGGTGATGTTCTTGGTGGAGACATCCAGCGTGGGTCCTAGACACTCGGCTGACACTGCCTTCATCTGCCCTGAGAGCTTGGGCTCTCCCTAGAGCAGGGAAGAGGGCTCAGACACAGGCAGCATGGGGGAGGACACAGGGTGCAGCCAGGAAGCTGTAGGGTGGAGTTGCTCACACTCCCTGGTCATGGGAGGCTGAGCTTCCCTGCATCACTCTGGGATGCCCATCACAGCACTAGCTCTCCATACTCTAAGAAAGGGTGACAGCCTGGGCAGAGCAGTGGGATTTCCTCCACCTCTAACCACAAGTGAATGGATGTGGTACTGCATGGGGACCTGCTTGATGCCCACACAAACTTGGAAGGTATTGGGTGTCCTTGCGGATGTTTCTCAAGTCTCCAGTCCTTCAGGAGACCACAGAACCAGGAGGCATGGGATCCTCCTTGCCTAGAGCTGACCCCACCATTCTACCATATCACAAGCCTGGCTCTCCAAGGGTAAGACTATGAAGCAGACCCCAAACTCAAGCCCTGGAGCATTGCCAGACAGTGTGCCCATCTGTCCCTCATCCCATACCCTGTGGCAGGGCCACACAGCAAGGCCAACTCACCTTGAAATTGAAGTCATCCTGGCTGGCTGAGCCCTTCATGGTGAAAGACTGAGAGAAGCTGCAAGGAGCGTGAGAAGGCAGAGCTGGATTTTCAGTGCTGAACTCAGAGACCTGGCCACCCCCATCCACTAGACTCCTTGGGTCACCTCCTGCTCCTCAGCACCCTTTCCCCAAGGGATGACCTAGTCTTCATACCCTGTTGGAGTCTGGGAGATGTTTGCGCTCCCTCCCGAGAGCTAGACACCACAGGAAAGCTTAGATGGGGCTTTCTTCATCTATATCCATCCTTGAGGTCCCATGGGTGGCACCAGACTCCCTGCCACACCACAGACACTATCAGGTCAGGCACAGCCTGCTGCAGGCAGGGCTAAGCTGGGTGCTCACCTCCCATCTGAAGCCAGGCTGAATTCGGAGACCTCCTCATCCGTACTGGTGTAGCCATTCTCTGTGCACATGGGAGAAGCCATGTGAGTGATATGAAGGGGAGCACATTACACCAAGTCCCATCTGGACTGGATGGCAACAGGGCTCAGGGCAAAGCCCAGGCTGTTGCAAGATGGCATGTCTCATCCTTGTGGCTCTGCTGCCATAGCTCAAGTTCCCTGTCCAGAAGCATCGCCTGTGCAGCCCCAGTGGCTGATGCCTGGACAGGTTGACCCCAGCCGTGGCATTTCCAAGTGCTCACTAGGGGTCTGGCATAGGCAGGCTAGACTCACCCCACAGGGAGGAGGTGGAGGCTCCATGGGGAAGGATGCCTGGCCCAAGGAAGGGTGCCTGCCCAGCCCTTGCCCCACAGTCTGCCTCACCAAAGGCTCCTCTGTGAGCTGCTGGCCCACCTTGCTGGACGTTGTGGATCAGAGCCTGCAGCTCGGGATGCGACTCTGCCTTCTCGCGCAGGGCATCCAGGATCACGTGGTTCTGTGAAGAGCCGGTCACATCTGTCTGCCGCAGGCGCCCCTCCAGTAGGCGGATCTGGGCTTCCTTCTGTGCCACTTGTAGCCCCTGGCAGGAAGGAAGGCCATGGTTAGCCTGAGACAGACACATTGGAGCTCCCCATCTCTGGGTTCCATAGAGCTTGGGCCCACCCTCTATGCAATGTCCCAGCACCCCAGTCACCACTGCAGCATCAAGAAACCCACTGTCACAAGGACGAGATGGGAGCAGGGTACCCGGGAGGGCCCTGTCACACCCTCCCCAGCCCCCTGCCTCAAGCAGCACAGTCCTCTCATACCTTATCAATGGAAGCCTTCAGGAAATTATCCAGCAGGAGCCGGGCTTCAGCCAGGGAGCAGGAGCTGATCACCACCGAGGTGTCAGTGGAATCCAGCTCTTCCTGAAAATCAGAATTAGGAAGGGAATTAAATGCAGCACAAGAGCCCTGATGCTGGGCATGGGAAGGGCAGACAGGGGGCACAGTAGCCAGCACTGCTTCACAAGGCTGTTGGTGGCACCTTTGCCACACTCCTGTCTGGACTCATTCGTTCTTGACTCTCATTTGCTCCAGTCTTCCCAAATGACTGTTGAGGAGATTTAGACATTGAGACTCCCATCAAAACCTGAATAGCTTTGGCACTGCCACTGGCATCCTAGTGCAGACACTTAATTTGACACTAATTTGCAGGTACCAGCTTCACCCAGTTTCACAGCACCTTAAATCACCAGCCCAAAGTCTAGCCTGAATTAACAAGAGCCTCTTTTCCTCTGCTCACCTATGTGACACAAACCAGGAACAAGCTGGGGACAGCACAAGAGCCTCTTGTCCAAGGCTGCAGCCACTAGAGGGGAGTGGAGAGTCGGGAAGCTATACAGCATCTTTGCAAAGCATCTGGTGTCAAAACCAGACAGAAAATCCGTGCTTTTTGCTGGGAAAAATGCTGATCCTCCCTGAGGAAGTTTCTCATGAAGTCCCCACAAATGCTTTCAAACTCCCATGAACATGAGCGACCACAGCCCTGGGGCTGTGGCTTTCACACATCTCTCAGGGCTGTGGGGTATGAGGCATCAGGACACCCGGGTTAATTTTCCAGTTCTGCTGCTGAATCCCCACTGACTGAGCCTGGAGGAGGCATGAGGGAAGAGCCTGGCTGTCTGCTCTGCACTGGTGGTGGGAGCCTACCCGCAGATGTGTTAGGAAGCTGCAAGCACCTGGCAGAGCTCCTGTTCACAATTAACCGCACAACAAGAAATAATTGTGCTGGTGCAACCTCTCAGTGTCAGCGTCTACATTGTTGGCCTAGAAGAAGAGCCCAGGCATCCAACCTGGGCAGGCCATAGGGATGCTCTGGCCTCCCAGGGATGCTCCCCACTCTGCATTCCTGCCTCCATTTCTGCAGGCTGAGCCTGGTCCAGTTGCCCACCTTGGTCTCCTCAATCTGCATGATGGTAGCCTGGCAGTCAGAAATGCTGTCATTGATGTAGTCTATGTTGGCCCCCAGCACCTCAATCTCCTCATTCAGCTCCTGCAGGCCTTTCTGCTCCTTGGGACTCTCTGTCTGCAGTTTTGTCCTCTTGCCTAGCAATGCCTCCTGAAGCAGCGCCAGCTCCTCCCGTTTCTGGGGGGAGAAAAGGAGGCAGGTTGGCACTGTCAGCATAGCTGTCCCCCATCCCTACACCCATTGCCCAGCCCTCTCCATCCCCAATGCCACCCTCACCTTGATGAGCCGCTCCATGTCAGCCTCCAGGTTGACGACGGTCATTCTCTGCATGACGATGTCGAAAATGCGTCGTTCCAGAGACTGCCATTTGAGGCGGGCAGCCTTGCTGAAGCTCTGGCTTGTCCCCTTCTTAGGGAACTTCTTCCTACAGCCAGAGAGGAGCAAAGGGGTCAGGGCACCCAATCACACCTTCCTAGAAAGCTGCACTTTCCAATAAAGGATGCCCTGGCTCTGGCTACCCAGGGGTGGAGGAGGCATCTGCATGATTTTTGGATGACTCAGATCTGCCATCACCCCTGCCTGCTCTCACTAACTCTACTTACTCCTTAGCAAAGGCAGGGACAAGAGACTGACAGATCATTACAGCAGGGCTGAACCTAGTAACACTCATAGAAGCACAGCGTTGGGCTCAAGCTCAAGTGATGGGTAGTCACACACTGCCAGCCTAGTCTGTCACCAGATCAGCAACTCAACACAGGTCAAACATGCAATAAAGAACTAGCCTTCAACCCCTGCTCCCAGCTAAAAGCCAGATGTGCTATTATGGGGATCCTGGGAAGGCTTATCACCCACCCCATGCAGCCCCAGCTCAGCAGAGCCAGCCTGTCTCTGTCCTGACCTGGCAGGCCGAGCCCCATTCATGGAGGGCGAGGGGTCTCCCAAGAAGTTATTGATTTTCCTGTTCCACTGGCGCACGATGCTGGAGACTGAGCGAGCCCCGGATTCAGGCTCTGAAGACGTGGTGCTGGCTGAGACCTCCGCGCCGGAGTCCAGCATGGCCGGCTTCTGGCTCATCCTGCCTGCGACGCGCTCCGACATGGGCTTGGCGAGACGACGCAGAGCTGAGACCTGCCCAAAACAGGGCAGAGGAGTGCCCATGTCAAACAGGCATCCCCGGCCCAATCCTGCCTCAGCAACCTCAATTCTCTGCAGGACCAAGAGCAGCAGCAGCTCTAAAGAGACCTGAAGCCCTGAGACACAGAGGGGTGCTTCAGATAGCAAAGCCAAGGTGGGAAATAAGCCCAGGCTAAGCAGCTCTAATGGAAGTTTGAATGCTGCCCTGGGGGCATTTGTGTAACTCTGCAGAGAGCACGCAGAGGATTTCTCCCTCCTGACTCACATCCATCCTCCTGCAGCCCAAGATCAGCTGCCCCAGGAGATGGGAAATTCCTTTGCTGGCCACAGTCATCTTCCACCTGGTTACTCACAGCCATAAACATCCTCCCAGTCCTTTGGGAAATCTAACCCCAGGACTAGCGTTCTCCAAATGCCTGGTTGTCTCCAAGTCAAATACCTGGACTGCAACCCCAGTGGAGGTAGAGATGATCCCCGTCTGCCTCAGACAACTCCCAGAGGCCCCTGACCCAATAGAGATGGCTGCCACTCTCTCACCTCCTGGGTTTTCCTTCGCAATACTATTTCCTGCTGCCGCTTCTGAGACTCCAGAGCCCGGATCTGAAACTGAGCAAGAGAGAAACAGATGCCTAGAGTCCTGCTGGGGAAGGGAGGGCTGCCCAAACACCCTAGCGATGATATCAGTCCCAGGGCTCCCATCACTGCAGCCAGGACATGGCATAGTTCCATATGGAACCAGATTCTTGAACAGTTGTTCGGACGTGAACAGAGTCACTCCTGATTTCAACAGAGAGCAGGTTTATAGCCCCCTGGACAGCCTTGATGGCGCACTCCCTTCTGAGCAGGGTGGGGAGTCCACAGCATCTCTGACAATCACACTGGGAGCCACAGGAAGGCCTTGAGGATGCAGCTGTTCAATTAGGTGTCCTGTGCCGAGGCTGTGCTGCTCTTTGCAACGCAATGGGTGCAGCAGTGCCCCAAGTTTCACTGACTGATATTTTTGAGCACCTCAGGGTGCCAGAGCAAGACCCTCCCACCAAGTCCAGAGTTTCCTGCACTGGGACTGTACGACACAGGCTAGCTGGGCAGAGCTCTAACCTCCTGCCGGCGTTGCTCCTTCTTCAGCTGAGCAATCTCCCGATTCCTCTTAGTCTCCGCCAGCCGCCTCCGCTGCTGTTCCTCCCGCATCTGCTTCATCAGCGCAACCTGGAAGGGAAGGGTGCCATTTGTCAAGGCACAAGCACCCTGGATGCAGCAGGCAGGGACCCCACACATCACACACAGTCATCCTGTGTTTGCCACCAGGAGTAGAGAACATCATTTCTCCCTCAAGCAGAGCAGGGAGCTGCACCTACCCACTTGGCTATGTCAGTTCCAGCCTCACTGCTACATTGGAAGACTCCTCCCAAGACTGGGCACAAGGGATGCCCTCCCCATCCCAGCACATAGCAGCCACCCGCCTGGGTACCTTCGCCTTCTTCATCTCAGCCACCTCTGCCTGCAGCTTTCTTAGTTCCCGTTCGTAGCGGGACTGGTTCTTCAACAGTCGAGCATGCTCCTTCTGGGCTGCCTGGAGCTTCTGCAGGTCCCGGTTCATCTCCTTCAGTCGTTTCTCATAGTCTGCCTTGATCTTGTTGGCTTTCTCCTCTGTGTAGCACTCCATGGTGCCTGGGGAAGTGTGGAGAGGGGCTGAGAAGGCCATGCACCCAGGGCTCTCTCTGCACTAACACACACTGCCCAGGGACACAGGGCACTGTGCCCTCCTCATCTTGCCAGACCTTTTTTATCCCCTCTGCTCTGACTGTCTGGGGGCACCTTTCAGGATAGCAGTTAATGCCACAATTGCCAGGGGCTTAGAGAAGCCATGGAGGTGGATCTACAGCCATGTGAAGTCTGCCTGTGTGATCCATTATCTGCTGAGCCTCAAGATCAGCTAGACTATTGGGTCTTTTGGGTCTCAATGTGTCCCTCAGTACCTCAGTTTCCCCAAGTATCTAACAGGACCCCATATCCCAGGAAGCAGTGTTCAAGGACAGAAAAGGCACCGCCTCCCCTTTCTCTCCAGCCACCTCTCTAGTACCACTGGGGTCATGAGCTTTCCAGGTGACTAGTCCTGCTCCCACATGACTGTGTGGAGGGGTGGATGCTTTGGCTTGGAGTTGGCGGGGCAGAAAGGGGGATTAGGGCTGGTTGCCACAGGAATGGGATCCCATGAGGAGAAGTGGTTCTCACTGAGATTCTGCAGGACACGGTCCCGCTCCAGTTGCGTGTCCCGGATCTTGTTCTGCAATAGGATCAGCTTTTCCTCGTATTGGTGCTTGAGGGTCTGCAAACGCCGCTGGCTGTTCTCCAGCTCGTCGATCAGCTTCTGCTTGATCTCTATCTCACACGTCAGATCTGCCAGGTCGGCTTGGAAATTCACAGCTGGAGGCCAGGACGGATAGTCAGGCAGGGAGGGACTGGGGATAGCATCACTCCCATGGCCCCACTTAATCATAGTGCAAGGAGGGGACAGAAGGAGATGAAGAGGAAGGGGCACAGGGCACACTGCTGGGGAGTAGCAGGACCCCAAAGAGCCCTGGATACCCTCTGCAACTGCATCCCCTGCAGGAGATGTGGTCCAGAGGCCCATTGGACTCTCCCTTCCTCAATGCCAGGACATGATGGCTAATGCAGCCACAGATACCGGGATGCTCACGCGGCCCTGAACTTTACCCTTCTCCTCCGCATCCGAGTCCGAGTCTACCAGGCTCTCTTCACTCCCCGAGTCCTCATCTTCATCCTCACGCCCATCCTCTTCCTCACAGCCACTCTCATCTTGTTCTTCCTCCTCCTAAAAGGTGAATGCCAGGCCTCAGTTTGCAGCATGGCCTTGTCCTTCTCTCCACAGTCTCTCCCAATCTCCAAACTGGAGCTCATCCCCACAGCGATGGGCCTCAGCCTCCCAGACAGGATGTACGGGAGCTGCAGCACCCTTTCTGGAGTCCCCATTGTACACAGCAGAGATGGGCAACTCTGTGCCCTGGGTCTGCCCCATCTCTCCCCCTGCAAGACTTCTCCCAGCTGAGCAGCACTGCATCCCCCCACCCCCTTTCACTGACATCAGGTAAAACTGAGCCTAAAAGGACATTGGCTCCTTGCTTCACAACAGGATAGGCTGGGGAGCATCCAAATACTCCTTACTCTTGCTCCTGCCCTTATGGGGTCCCTGGCTCCATGACCCACCCCACGCTCACCACGGGGCCAGGCTAGTCCTTGGTCCTTCTCCCACTCAGGGTAGTGATGATGCTTCAGCACCCAAATGTTCACCCTCTGTGCCCTCTTACCTCTTCGGCCTCGTTCTCATCAGTCTCCTCCCCATTGTCCTGCTGCAGCTTTGGCCGCTTCTTAAATGCTTCCTTCTCAGGGCTAGGGGAGAGGAGCAGGAGGGCTGGTGTGAGTCTCAGCGAGGTGGAGCCTGGGGATGGGTCCCAAAAAACTGCCCCCGCTCCCCTCCCACAACCTCCTTCTTTTGACCCCTCTGGGAAAGCAACCTCTGGATATGTGGGATGCCTGAAAAAGAGATGGAGGGGGAGGCAGTGCTGGGGAAAGGAACCCAGGCGACCGGGCTCCCTGTCTGTGGCAACTAGCAAGGATGGGAGAAGAGGGCAGGATACCTGGCCTTAGAAGGACAGATAGGATTGACACATAGCCTCGCCCTCTCCCAGTGTCACACAGGAGCCAACCTCTTCCTCTGCTGCCTCCTCTCTTTCTTTTTTAGACGCTCCAGGTCCTGCTTGGCCCGTCGGAGGACTTCAGAGGCCTCTGTCTCCACTGAAGCAGCAGGACTGCTCAGGCCAGCTAAGCCAGGTGCTGGGGACGAGCCCATGGAGTAGGGGGGCCTGGCAGAGATGCGCGAGAGGCTGCGACGCAGTGACTCATTCATGGACTCACTCTCCAGGAGCTTGGTCCTAGGGAGCAGAGACAGGATGTGGTCAAAGAGGGGAAAGGGGAAGACCTGTCTGGCTTTTAAGAAGGCAAGAGTCAGGCATGGAGTCACTACCAAACCATCCCCACTCATCTTGCGCCAAAAGACCAGGACACTGCGAACAGGGAGCATCTGAGGGATGTGTGAAACAAGCAAATGGACCCAGCTCCAGGGAGCCAGCAGTCCCTGGGAAAGATCAGAAAGTCCTGCCAGCTCTTCTCCTCCTCCATCATTGGCCACACAATATACAACTCTGGTCAAAGCACTGACCAGCACCAAAGCTGGGATTCACACAGCTTGGGAGATACCAGCGGTCTCAGCAGCTGCTCCATTGAGGCTTACAGATAACCCCTCCTAACAAACCGCATTCCCAGTGACCCTTTCGAGGCATGGAGCTCCAACCAGCCCATGGCCTCAGCAAGGAGGAGGGCAGCACCTGGGCTCAGACCCAGTCCCCGCATGCACCAATGCAGGGTCCAGCACACCAGGAGATCCAGGTGACAAGAGCTCAACCCACTAGACCTCATTGCCTGCCAGCAGTGAGCAGAAGGGGAGAACGGCAGAGCCTGGCTCACCTCAGCTCTTCAATCTCCCGAATGTAGTTCTGGATGAGGGCACCAATGGCTTCATTACCGTCACCTGGAGGAGCAGAAGCTCAAGTCGGTCCAGGCAAGATGCAGGCCCTGTCATGGGCACCATGGGCCTACGTCCTGGCTGTGCTGGGGGGGTCGACCCCCTGCGTTGCATGTGCCCAGCCTTACCTGCCTTGGCCAGCATCAAGTTAGCCTCCTGGCTCATAAGATGCGTGACTCTGCTGTTGATGGCATCAATGGCCTCCTGCATGGCTTTCACCCGCATGCGCAGTGTGCTGTTCTCCTTCTGGAGCATGGCATTCTCACGGAAAAGATCACTGTAGCCTTCTGAGCCATCCTCCCCAATGACCCGCTTGCCCTTTGGGGAGAGAAGAGGAGCCCTTGAGCGCAGGATGTACTAGGAGGTGGGGGCCAACCAATAGTATCCCTGGGGCCATGCAGGCCCCAATCCCCAAAGTAGGGGCAGCGAGAATGTAGGAACCCCAGGAAAGCCTGAGCTCAAACACCCAGAAAGAAATGGCACAGAGAGAGGGTAGGAGATGTTTAAAGGCTTCTCCTTGCCTCAACATCCCAAGAGATTTGTCCAAGGTCCTACCTGTGGCAGGGCAAGAATTAAACTGCCATCTCCAGTGTCTGAAGCAAATGCACTAACCACTAGGCCAGCCTTCATAGAGGCCTGCAGTGGGGAGATAAATGACTCGGCACAAGCCATTCACCAACTGAGGGCTAGCTTTTATGGAGAGCAAAGCAGCAAGAGCTGGACAGATGTACAAGGACAAAAGAAACCCTGAAATGATCTCTCTGCTCAGAAAAACATTCATCACCATTAACAGCAAACTGTCATTTTCACAGTCTCTCAGTGGTCATCTCTGGAGCAGTGACCAACTGTCCAGGGCCACAGAACTTGCTCATGGAGAAGAGGGGCTACACAACAGGGCCACATATAAGCTGCTTATCCAGTGTGAGAATGTGGTGGACAGGAGGGTCCTGCCTGCTAAAATGGCCCCAGTTCAAACATGAGGGGGATTCTCTCTGCTTCTGGTTCAATCCCACCTCTATGGCTGCCTGCCCACAGGGCTCCGCTCACTTGGCCACTCACCGCCTTGTACTCCATCAACTCCATCTGGAGACGAGCAATCTCAGCCCGCAGGGCACTGATCTGCTGGCTTGTCTTGTCTTGGTTCACTACCACTTTGTTCTTGATGTTGCGAGCCCGGTTTGCATACTTGAGTGTGTTCAGAGTCTCCATGAAGTCCCGGTCAGATGGGCTCACACAGGCGATCATGATGGTTTGGCTTGGGGAGACAAAGGTCAGGGTGAGGTGACAGTTTCCCCTGCTGTATGCCAACTTGGCGGATGAATCCTGAGGTTCAGCCATGTTCAATGATGGGCCTCCCTCAGGACCCAACGAAGGACACTTGCATCCAGATATCCACCCTAGGCACTTCTTTACTTCATAACCAAGGTATAAACCAGGTTTGATCCCTCCCTGAGCCAGGGGCACTGGCAGAACTCACATGTACCACCCCAGCAGCACAGCATCAAGCATCACTGAGCAAAATCCACCATCCAAAAACCGGCCCAGCATGTGCAAAGCTTTCTAGAAAAGAATGGGCTCTTTAAACAAGCACACCCAAAGCAGGCAGGAAATTAAAGCTGTCCCATGCTGGGCAATGCCACCTGCCAACTCCCACATCAGCAAGGGTTTAGGAGAGTTTTGCAATTTTGCCAAAGCTGGCTAATTGTATCTGGGATTTGGGAACAGCTAATATATTTAAATCTGCAAAGTCAAGCATTGCTTGTCAGGAGGCACTCCCTCCCCACTGGACAACCCATAACGCACCTGAGTCCTGATACAGCTCCCACACAGCTACACCTACACACAGACCCTTGTCCCCTTAAACATGGGGACAGCTCCCCACAGTTCCCCCACTGGGGTCAGCCCCCTCCACTCATGGTCCATGCCAGCCCCAGCATGGGACACCCTTACCTGTTGCCCCCAAGGGAATCCTGCAGCAGGCGAGTGAGCTTGGAGTCACGGTAGGGAATGTGCACAACTTTCTTGCTCTGGTCTCCGAGGGCACTAATGACATTCCCCAAGGCCAGCTGCCAATGCAAAGGAAAGTACCCCCCCAAATTCAGCCTCTGCTGAGAATATAGCTGTCACATTCCCAGCATTTCAGGCCCAGGGTGTGTATTGTGTCACAGATTTGGGGTGCAACAGATGGAGGCATGCAGCTTCCTTTGCCCATTCCAGCATTCACCCTCCTTCCCTGGGCTGTGCTTCACATTCTCATGTGCACCAGGACACTGAGAAGCAGCACTGAACCCTGAAGTTGTTCTTAAGCTCAAGTTAGCAGACCTCCACCTGTTGAGGATTTCTACCCCTGCGCCCACCTGTACTCCTTCCCCACAGTTCAGTTATTGCCACATTCTGCCCTTGGTAGGAGAGCTGTGCCCTCCCCATTGGCATTTTGGATCATGGATAATCCTACCTACAGAGCCAGATAGCATAAACCATGACAGAGGTAACAGCAACACCTACAGCACAGAGCAGCTCTGAGCGGGACCCCAAAGTGTCCCAGGCTCTTCTGGCCAGGCCCTGACTCTCCTCTGCCCTCCACACGCCAGCCTCCCCAGAGTCATACCAGCCCGCAGTTGATGGAGATGCCTTCCTTTGCTCTCTCTCCTGTAGCACCCGTTCGCTTCAGCCTCTCCGAGCCAGCCAGGTCGACAAAGTGAAATTTGGCTGTGAGGGTCTCGTACTCAGTGGTGGGCTGGGCTCCATCTGGGAGGCCAGTCACCTCCCCGTTCACCTGCAGACAAGCACACCCAAGGATTGCCTACCACAGACCTGGAGCTGCCAGGAAACTCCCTTAGCCACAGTCAGCAAAAGCCGGTGTATTTCCCCTCAGCATCTGCCCCTTTGAAGATCAGGGAAATGGATCCCAACAGCAGCTTACTCTGGGACATCCCCTGGGCCAGACCGTCCCTGCTGGGACAGGGCTGCTCCGGGGCAGACCTCCGCTCCCATGAAATGCTAATGTTTGCTTTAACTGGAAGGGAACAAGACACAGTCCAGACTCTCTGCTTTGAGACTTCAAATTCTCTTGCCTTTCCAGGGGAGCCCCTGCACATTGCCTGGGTATCAGAGTTGGGAATAGCATGACCAAGAGACGAGTGCTCCCAGGCCTCCCTGCGTCTCACCATCTCCGGGCGGGCACACACTCTCATCTGGCACAGGTGAATGGTGAAGATGGCATGGGATCGGGAGCTCTGCACGTTCATTTGGGTACTGGCGGTGGTGCGGGAAAGAGCCCCCTGCTTCAGGCACTGAATCAGCTGCAACAAGACAGGGAAGGAAAAAATGAAACCTTGAAGCTCCCCTCTAGAGATGGCCAGAATGCTCTTTGCAGCTCTGTGGCACAGGGCAGCTGCAGACCTGCTGCCTGCATCACCCAGGGCTGCTCTGTAACCATACAGGATGAGTTCCGCCATCCTCACCCTACCGCCTCTGGGTGGTGTGTCCCCAGCCTGTGGGACCTGTCTGCATTCCCTCTTCTGCACACACCTCATCCTGCACCCACCTCATCCTGCGAGCTGATGAGGCGTGACGTGACTCCTGTGGTGTAGATGCTCCCACTGGCGTCCTCATGGATTTTGATGTTGGATTTGCGGTGGCGTGCGTCAGGGTCACGGGTGCTGTCAAACAGGTCCAGAATCTCCTCATTGTACAGCTGAGAGGGATGAAAATGTTTGTGGGATGAGTTACAGTGGGCAGGAGGCTGGCAGAGCATGGCATAGCAGGAATGGCAGGAGCTGCCCTCTGCCATCCAACTGCTGGGGTCCTGAGAGCTGGGAGGAGAGCTGCTGTGTGTCTGTGTGTATGTGTGTGTTCTTCCATATGTGCATGCATGTGTGTATGTGCCTATATGTGCTTGTGCATGTAGGCAAGGATAACCAGGAGTGCTAGTGTGGACATGTGTGCAAGTGTAGGAGAAGATGCACAGGCTTGCCTGTGTTTGTAATGTGTTTGTGTGTACATGTGTATAGCAGATGATGCATGGGCAAGCTTGTGTGTGTGTATGTGTAGCAGAGGATACACAGACAAGCTGGTGCATATGCTGCTTTGGAGGAGAGGCTGTGCAGGAGAGCTGCTGTGTGTGCACATGTGCGAGTGTCCATGTCCCTGCAAAGCTCTCGGTTGCACTTTGCCAGCTGGTCCCAGCTGCCAAGCTTGTCCTGTCCCCGGCCCACACAAGCAACAGTGTGGGAACCGGAAGACTTTCAGAGCCCTTTCAAAGGAGCCTGAATGGACACCCACAAGTTACACACACCCCTTGGCCTTTCCTGATCACCTGGGAGAGACTGGGGAGTTCCAGTGCCTTCCAGCTCTGGGTGGGAAGGATTCAGTGCAACCTATGCCTTTATCTAGCTGCTCCCTCCTCCTGGCTTCATGGCCCTGGCCATCCTCCTGGGCTGTTCCCACACCCCCTCCTGCCCCTAGGACTTGCATCTCTCCTCCCCAGCTCCCCTTTTTCTTCCATGTGGCACAAAAAGCTACCTGGTGAAATACCACAGCCTGGAGCAGTCATTTCAGCCATGCAGCAGATCCAGGCACAGAACTCAGACATCTGGACTCCTAGAGCAGACTGGCACCAGTCACTCCAGAGATGCTGTGAAATCTCACCCTGCATGGTCATGCTCACTGTCTGCGGCCCTGAAGATCCTGTTTCTGCACTGCTCGTAGAGGGCAGGGTCCCCCCAAGTGACCCCACATACCCAGGGGTGTCACTGAACCAGCAGATCCCCCTTCTTCCACCGTGGCTTCCACAGGTCACCTCTGCATTGCAGGGCAGAAGGGAGAGGGGACACAGGGGCCATGGAGTGCTGAACAAGCAGGGACAACCCCAACGACCCAGAGCTGTTAGGGGACTCCCCTATCTGTGCCTTGTCTCCATGGTGTCCTCTCTCACCCCAGGGTGGAGGGACACCTCTGTCTCCCTTACCCCCATGATCACTCAACGCAGCACGACATGTGCAGGACCCATGTCCTGACCCATAGATCGAGGTCATCCGAGGACTGCAGACTCCTGGCCAGTGGAGCAGATCAGGGCTAATCTATCCCCTGCTGCCCCAGGTTCAAATGGGTTCTTGAGGCATTTAAACCTCCCTCTAACAAGCCTGCTCCCAGGAAGAGTTATAGGACAGGGATCAGTAGAGCCAAATCCTGTTCCACTGCTGGGATGGCAGAGTCGGTAATCAGCCTCTCACCAGCCACATGCCCACACTGGCATAAGAAGGCCATTTCAGCCACAAAATCCTCCCCAGGATGCCTGGCCCTGGGTGGCTTTAAGGGTAGGTATTCAAGCAAAGGCACAAGATCTGTCCTGGTTTAATGTCTTTCCCTGCAGGCAGGGTAGTCTAGTGGGTAGAGCCCTCAGCAGGCTAGAACTGCCTTTGTCACTGGGCTTTCAGGCAAAGGGTTTTTACTCTCCCCAGACATAACAGGGCCCTTGGAAAGCCTTCAAGACTCCCAGCTGGCAGACAGCATGGCTCTGCATGGTCCCATCTACACTAGAGATGACCCTTAGTGCTGTCTGGGCTCAGCTAAGAGTGAACACAAGTGACTTTGAAATATGCTAGAGGCATTTGCCTGGAGGAAACCTTGTCCCTGTCTGCCACCACACACCCTTGAGACCAGCAGCACTGCAGGCCCCTCCAGCCTAAAGATCTCCAAGGCTATTTCAAGAGTCAAAAATACCAGAGATTGGGGGAGCAGCAAAGAGAGAGAAAGTATGCAAGAAAGCCCTGTGGCAGCCATTGTTAACCGAAGCAAAGCCACCACTCCCTCACCCCCACTAGGTCTACTTGGCATTGTGCTGGACCTTGTTGTGCTCTACAGGGCTGCCTGCAAGGATGGTTGGGGACAGAGGCAGCGAAGGAGTCCCCAGCAGCTCCCCTCTCCAATGCTTTTCCTTCACGCTTCCAAGTAGCACAGCCCCAACCCTAGCTAACAGGTCGCCCAGCACCTTGGGGCAGCATGGGGTCATCCTGACGAGCAAGCAGGAAAAACTGAGGCAAGGGAAACTATGGCTGGACACCAGAGAAGATCTCTTAAAGGGCAGTTCTGGGGGACTGAAGAGGGAGGGGAAAGGATGTCGCATAGGGTGGGGGAACAAAAAGCCAATATCCGAACCTACAGCCCAGGGAAGGCTGGTCTTTACTCCAGGCCCATCTTGCCAGGGTTCAGGCAAAGGTAAGGATGGGGCCGGCCCCAGTGGCACTGTGGGAGGACACAACTGCAAAGCCCCACTGAATGAGGCCACTGGGGACAGCTCTGCAGATGGAGGACTGAATGGGAAGGATTTTTCCAGCAGGGAGATTGGCGCTCCAGTCTAGAAGGTGACCTTGGGAACCTGCTTTCCCTTTCCAGGACACTGACATTGGGAGATTTCCTCTAGATGATATGATGACCACTAAAACCATGTGGAGGTAAGATCACGGCACAGGGCTTCTCTCCCTACCTGTCTCCTCTGGTTGTACATCAGGACATCAGCCAGACCAAGTCTGTTCAGGAACCCAGCTTTGCTCGACACCACCCTACCACCCCATTGCTTTAAACAAGTTCCCATCTTGAACTTCTTGGCATGTTCCACCCCAGAAACAGACACATGATACTTGCCAGGGAAACAGCAGCTGCATATACACAACCCACAAGGTCTGCAAGCTCTCTGAGACAAATTTCACCAGGTGAAAGGAGCAGTTAATGGAAGAGGCCTTTAAAATCGAGAAGCCATAGTGGAGGTGGGAGGGGATGTAATGAAGCATCCTCAAAGTCAAAGATGCACCAGAGGACTTGTGAAATAACAGCCACTCCTCAACCCCCTCAGAAGAATGGAGCTCTTTCACCTCCCTGTTTCAGTGGGAACTCTGGTCCAGACCCAGGTGGGAGATGAGCAAATACACTGCCATCCCCGACCTCAGACAGGAGGATTAAGGGAGCCCAGTGAACCCTGAACCTCCCACCCCTCCCTGGGAAGCTAGACATGAGCCCCCATTCACATGGGAAAGGTATTTCTCCACAGCCAAGACAGTGCCACCACAAGGCACCTTGTGTGTGGTCATCACAAGCTCAGCAATGTTCTGGTGCTTCGAGTCTCCTCTGCCCTAGCATGCGGCCTCGGCTGCAGCAGCATGCACTGTCCATTTTCCTGCCCCAGAGCCCAGCTCAGCTGGAGAGCAGCTGGGACATGCAGGACTCAAGGAGCCCAGGCCACGAGCGCTGTGGAAAGGACAGTCCCCCCCCACAATGTCCCTCCTGACCCGCTGGCACCCACCTCCAGGAACTGGGCGCTGACTTTGAACTCAGGGGCTGCCATGCCCTGACTCTGTGCAGCTCGCTTGCGCTCCTCGATGCCACTGAAGAGATGGCCAATGGCCCGTGGGATGATGCCCTGTTCATTCTCGGAGATATTCATATCGAAGCCAGTGCCCATGGTGTACGTCTTCCCTGCGCCAGTCTACAAAGAGGGAATGAGGAGGGAGTCAGCTGCACCATCTGAGGCTCAGCTCAGCCCATGGGGCCCCACACCTCCCCATGCCACCCCTTGGCTCCCCAAACAACTCTGCTAGGCCCCTCTGATCTCCCCTCTCCCCCCAACCTACTGGCTCCCCAAGCCCCTGAACCAGCTGCTCCCCTTCTCTCACCCATGGACACCCTCTGCCCCAGCTTCCACATGGCCCAGGAACAATCCTCTGTCCCCCTCCACAGCCGAGGGCTTTAACACTCCTGCCTTCCCCTAACCTTTGCAGGTGCCACACTCAGCAGAGGGCTGGCACTCACGCCTCAAGAGAGCCCAGGGCCCATTCCAGAGTCCTAGGAGGGGGCAAAGCAGGTACCTGGCCATATGCCAGCACTGTGGCATTGTAGCCCTCGAAGCAACCTTCGATGAGCTTGCCCACACATGTCGTGTAGATCTGCTCCTGCCATGTGTCCAGGTCAAAGACAAAGTCATAGGTAAAGGCCTTGTCCTTCCCCAGAAGCACTTGGGGCTCTCCGGGTGTCACAGAGGTGCAGATGTGGCATCCCTCAATTTTCTCTTTGGACAGCTGGGGACGGATCCTGCAGGAGGAGAAACAGGGTGAGAACAGCCTCAGGACTCATCCCACTGCGTGGTCCCAGGTACACTGAGCGTGGTTCTTGCTTCAAACGTGGCTGCTACAGGAAGAGGGCTGATAGCACTGCTGTGTGCGGTTTGGAGCAAACAGCACATGACACACAGGGGATGTTTTGACTTCTGCTCCCCTGCCTGGGTCCACATGCCCCAACGAAGATCCTCATCTGCTTGTGGGTGAGAAACAAGCTTGCTGGATGGTAGCAATGCCATTAGCCACCTCCACAAACAAGGAGAGAGGCAAGGCTGGGCAGGTGCAGGGCACCACAATTACTGGCAAATCAGGCTAAAAACAGGCAGCCCATACCTAAAATTTTCCCTTTGCACCAAGAGCTAAATATGGCTCAGCACAGCCCATATCAGGCCAGCCAGCCTCCCCATTCCCATATTGGCTCATTCGCTGCAATGTCCCTGGCTAGGCAGTGAGCTCCAGACCGCACGTAGACACTAACCAATTCATCGAAGCAGCCCTAATGGGGACTGCTGGAGCAAAGGCAGAGAGATAGGGTGTGTTTCAACTGGAAGCCACATACCCACCTACACTGCAATGTGGGAACACTTGCTCGAGAGTCAGCAAGTTCAAGCTGCAGTTACAAAGGCCTCAAACGCAAAATCACAATGAGACAGTCCCAGCACCAAAACAACCATCTAAAATAAACCACCATCSAGSCTSKKGGSKKRSSSRGRSYMWGSMYWSWKSMRMWSMKAMYSKSASWRRYRMMKCYKCWSTTGRSKTSKSKSWMKGSCYSTKYSYWRGASKTRSYSRMTRSSTYCYTSCMSYCCRSRCMSYRWRYCMKKSMKRKRSACYMCSKKGKWCWSARARRRMTGKGWAGYTGRYWRYAGAGMWGSMRSKCWGCTGRKYMWKGGSYMMWRGYKYYWGKTKWKGTYKKWRSAGMWKYGSRKYWSMKGGGAKCATSYKGRSMRYMSRRRKKTGRSWGRTSCYRKGRGRSYTSRGKWRMMMRWWKGRMYRSYKAGYCMAATRTSSYRSMRWMYKCMMKMMCYMKCMTYWKMSSYWAKRASYSMWSAWCWMMYTTYCCTRGWYKCYYYMYARMYACMWYYMWYMMTKMSTYCWWMACMWCWYWMYKRSMWSRYYSSKRKASWGASSRCWKSMRWMMMYYYRCAKATCAGSASKSCACAKYWGKKYSMRSRASMYWSSRKGCYYWGMSMAGCTGSMKSRMAKSMWMYSMARMWYWSYWARKKMMMRAMMMYRKSYMMRKWYYARSSRRRRGMRWSTYSGSWCMWKCACWGSCWWYGWSYSSMWCMYRYRTCWMCTWGKWGMMMYASGSSSMCAGKASRWRSYSYRMSCMYCARSYSTYCCWCARMMRGKMSSCTTYSMKARSRSWYKYSKGAMMMRCTCYTWKSWWWMWAYSYASGWSRRTWKMTKYMKCTCMSMRKSCMCWATMSARMSYMSCWWSWSWTSWGYKCWGCMCWMMWSWWSYWCMWKWYKCCYWYCMMSSRWCMCACCYKYYYCYRGSWAWWTYARSSCAACAAMWCYWMRWYMYTWWWYRWYYMMMMTRRYRSMKCMWMCYYCCYMWSCYYMMYRYYYCYRRRYWYSCAKRRYSMCAMTGKSMMMMRSKRWCKSSSMWMRSWAYRWSYYSWWAKYWKGRYWTTSTTKKMMAGYWTMYMWKWKMWKCMMARSAWWWMTSKYSSWCMKGMAMRTSWKYAWMWAYSTSMWYRCRTSWSWKCYYSRMMSASWGGRWSYGSAGSASWGYTSAKSMAWGSKCMWGTGTGYSYKCWSWWGMRTYWYCMRYASYRKGKYCMRGKSMMMCCTKRGRWCWGGCMWTRYKGWKMKSWGSKYTKYSRGMTKTCCWYMMSCMAWTSYCAKCASTGSACKKSYYCYMMRCWTYWRCYMKMGWMRKSTSCTSTCMWRRYSYWKYGSCYMSCTMSGMGYRYSMACSSKGRAYSYRWSCSWCAYSCYRRMWYCMKSCWCMMRYRGGACYYRRRGRKMTRSMRGRSWCCMRSRCWYYRKSSSASCYYKMRMWKCMMCYMCCCYYRYGCTGYCCKRTCWSMMCARWKCWMKKKMASAMMKCMRYRSYMASWSMCCYRYKGRARKYSYSCYKSRKGRRSCAWGKSMWRGMSSWSKSKRYKGKSWKSKKSSWRTKKKSMAKRSWMWCAGCCAMSYRKCWCMSSMKKSASMYSCWSGAAGSWKSYRRCAKMMSYTSCYRSSCRKSCWGWGRMTMCTKGSSCCTSCYMRSYRKGAGMRSARGAYARMAKGSMSYMRGRKRGMRSRAWYSASWRSRMTSYAWRSMWKSRARCMYWKSMRGASMMTKTSKGCMKYSMYSAKMAKGSMTGGCMYYWSRYYSMRYRSMRSRSARMYRYYSYSSGKMAYKRGCTGYCMYSWSMRSCMSYKYYWCCYRWMWTYRCAGSMSAKYYMCWKGRCYMYCMWSWRAKRCWRYMYAGRRTWKYWSTSWSMYSSYKKRWYYRMTSCWCCYSMYMSTRSKYRKTARMCMSSMYSRKSKYMCCASMAATSRGMRWSKKKSMTMTSWYYSCYSWKYTWYYSSRWSRMRMRYMKMYMWKSCMRKSAGTSKGMMWSRSWRRRMCTKGSKGGSCCAKGCMWMASSRGMMRWRGRAMATMSCMCMWSKWYCAAKKSRAMASYRMRGMRARMKMRWSMAACCYCWKCMWKWWMYMYKKKYAWCAKYSYWRRWMMYTSCMMRRACMMMWMMYSWTRGKMSYTSYASMAMCTMSAMRWTGGYWMSMKGMWMKWRKSTSMRMMSYSTKSWGSMRSSAGMRGRSWSYWTTKRYASATRSTYWRKKYYRKKWMSMKSMRKYATSMKWSSTYYYMYWGMYWTGSSSTRRGRASSKRGRRRKSSARSMYWRGKTCWSCWKWYRAMYSWRYCRWYRRYYKSAKMASRSRWYGSTRSRYSMRMKGRYRRSWMKKGMYTTSCTMTRSMWMAGKKYYCYKKSTSTGYRGMRGRGWWKMKCAMYYYWGSTSSCWSWSWGMRARRGKMRWWMWRTSMSTRKMWGRRWWSWKMYKRGYWYKWYKTGTSWCTWMMYMWMWYRMARARSRMRYKSRMSMASYMSTSWYWGKCMMWSWRSCMWRRSWGWRSKSAGSRWRAKGMWRWSRGGSSCWCWRCMWGMASRKKSAKYSRRYMWKYACMWYKSKAYMMCWGCMTSCKYYMAGGCMKKRYRWKMSWSCAYYSRRAGCWRSWMYWGYYTRYYARGRKMMTMMRRCWGYCAGCWRSWSMMKWRAGKMRGSWWGTGRSAKMSAKRKRSWSMSWKMAYSMMMGATSSMWKKRKMKKRMMAWGASKRRSMMACMMMCWCWGMMKRWRGWSWWRGATGMMARSTGRRRRSAMGASWWKKRSMCTMMRWSARGRSASAWSRSRRAGSWRRRMMWGMSASSYWCCRYKYRSSSWSSRRSAGMSMMMRSMRMKKGRYRATKRGGRRMKWRTYSKYYAWGMWGSACYYAMMMWMMWMYRKRRCYYAMYSMRYWKSRMKYKMTKCAMYRTYYMCSTSKSKSASRGRGGMWTRGMWKRAAKWYSSASCWSYAYRKSKSRYSYWRWGMCCMRSRRWYSYSWWRCTKRMMYRSMYWSMRSWWWYTWCYKYYCRARSCMRMYRSWGKGSKGMARWWRSKGRSWKYYSMASSSMMRSYSASRRRKYSMARYKWMASCMCWRYYYCWCTCMYCMMYRARCTGWKMWRYYYKCMYTRRGYMWGSYWRGRMRCKYKMMWAMAKSWGRCWRRKGMMASTYWGYWGGKSWGYRRASKCWSAAAGWGSCYRGCCSMSRSAKKRSKWGGAKGGCAAWYMRGKWSMAWGMRMTMWCCRSMCACYMATCMAKMKRKYSAAMMRCMKRRMAYRYYSRYCYACAYSKKCASMCTSWTMCMYRCAMARGGMWSRYRMMSWYAMRKGMMSARRSRRASYSRMKYRCMCWSRMMMGMKYKRMRCWSYYCRARSMKASCMWSMSWSMCAMKCMAKKMTKSWKSSMARCCTKTGSKSWSCYGGSRSACARWGAYKSWKKWSSMCRRRMGCMMRGAKRSGKMMKMACASRCMRSSWTSRRKRSGSYKSCYYMSCMWMMSMKCMSCTCTRSMYRSRGMMAWGRCWSATRMCKSKRSMSKRMSMKKCCTKCYMSWGYWTYMRSRKSMMAMTSSSWMRGYKRGWRRGGYMRKATSTKSCARRGAKMSYYMRYWTCCRGKSCMKGCTRKRGCMRGAKTSARKGRMAMARSAGMMWSRRMRCWGYYMRKMMMRKMWSMKMSRSAGYGYRYAKGGSWYSKSRSMAMRSWRYCWMWSKGWCTCYMRYYCYYWTYYTYCTYKYSYTRMWRSMAGRMYKKSMWRGSACCCSYYYRSWMMRCYYSKSWRMYMWRKKGRWRSMRSATMASKRARSARRKRKGRRARWRSGGMKCKGGTSSYKMRYMSMARRSKKCWRRKAGCWYWGMYRYSCMCRCMYMKKCATSCYMWMCRGCMAKMYMMARRKRCAYRARRGMSRRGWKRKWYRSMKMMWSKRMSRYRAGMMARMAWKWMRSSASRRRSKKKGCARMCMAGWSWSRCWKRKWKSSRWGCCYCMRRMARRSMYCAGTKSSTSAGMWRGYTYWMMYKKSMAKCCCWSWARKGSYKGGYSCWGWSYTSYYTYSWRMYKGMSMMRSWSCWGWMMMMSYKGMARSMSSMWSRTMYRYCYKSKCASSCMAKGYSMYSYKYKSWRSRKRSRGKRMWKGSRWACASCWCMYSRGGMWCASARRRKRWSSWSYYRYCWKSSMYTKRYCTCTWRSMRMSKGGGRGMTKYACCMRSKGKRKRRRKRRKRSWSWCCASYSAKSMMYMYYYMKSCYMMWMMKAWKSMYSCMSSSRWGKCMMYWRMYKRSYRKSARRAGSYMMAMWASRYKSGRAKGRAWKRSYGSYKKMWKGWSMMRRWRKSSSYMTGSMKSSMSRCYSKGRCWSYSTSAGKKKYMYMSMKMMKRGCCCAWKSYYWKSKYWMWRYMRRGSRKSYMSASAGSMTYYWKSKSMYCYSAGSACTKTKCYAMWGYYRWYGSMKSWSRWGWYGCMCCRMRSCWKMSKRCAGMRMRRGMCKTKSTRKSMCMSMACWMMCWKMWGAGCWCAGAGSWMYKMMCWMMKSCASRSRSRWGMCAWGWKCTCYWAMWSYTGCASCACCMKRMCYYRGKRSARMSRMYWCWGGGRMRKWRMRGYYRWWCMRSWSKSTWCWKRSCAKMSMRWSKGMMCWSMKGMASARSRTWKSYMACYSCMSYWRRRGSMWKMAYYYWGKKCYWKRSKKCWRYKRSRKSMYSTRSCWSYSSYYWGKSMTSSCMAKGKRRSMRSWGMMMMYGYYMYCRCYMYKGSYWGGGKWMKKCMMKGYMRSCAMKSYMRRYYMRGSSWGSSMRYTKRMYYCCMSYRSSSRCMYGKSACACRKGWCCYKGMRTKTSWTSWSYWGCWSCMKCYCMMYRSYKWWKMWMATCMTKSRMMTSTGWRCYAMCYKRCMSASTKKCWKRSYCYRCMYKGRCTRMAAWRSKSWGCYCWMMTCMSKSWMMWRMSSGYMYSKKWGMAWSKMWKKYYYKRGKRWRRMMRRSMMCTKYMSKWKSSRRAMAGRRSTRSYAWMSWRMAAARWKRYKSCMWASAAGYRWWSSSWWMYCWGSMCMKMKSCWSWGRSYRMGSWMRSWGYTSRRSSKSSCWGGRKKRSSTKKSRMMRGMMGMWRRSYSWSMMSMMYKGSRMRAARMMYKSRAGMKCAKCARGGYSRARRRGYTCMWMRGRMWKCWMYMTYKMMGYRYSRGKCYSTRKAGGSWKGRWSSYRYTKSYKYTYSMKMWSKMKRKYKSMWGRMYMSYMWMRCYKSMMKYYKGYRKKSYSKKGRRMSSMCYYWKYMYYSMSASWGSWMYRKTRCYRAKSMMWAGGGCYKKSRCACWSYCYCYCMYCWTSMSMMWGGMRKMKMMWSKSWKRWGGSCWWSCMRWGSRRGGMTSKGSCAKSSMMMMARYYMKSCMYRMMRSMSYSCTGCMKKRKGTKKGMKYKSSMARGCMMSWGKKCTRRGSARSWMMWGGCARKSYMWRTSWCTRSWKSSSRYMWMTMYWRYSTTCYYKMTSSCWCMSMTMCYTSYWCASKYWTYMCYMRRYCTSCYWRAYRMWGSASMYRMMSKMSMRKYKMMCARRKGMMTYWWMMKTRYKSRSMRTCMRKYYKSWRGKKCYCMSYRCWKKSWWWGKYMRYSKCWSMCYSAYWYYYKMSCACWSRKCTYTGWMWRYSCTKYSAKCMSWSYMWKTAYRSRTRWARSCASKRYSKGSMRSCMYSSRRSRRWRRSRSMKTWKRTWKGKWRSARRRSYWSSARMASSMRSYRYWMRSKWTWWAYKYAWRMASRSAKRTMMRRTYWKRKRWGSMTCWCTSWYCMCWGKRWAMRGRGAYRSWKGMMAAGCMAAYGMKYWGAARWYWKMYRTSTKTGWYCMTSCMRKRSMMYKTRMMRGMMRKGKMKYSYSSSRMCARGKRKKKSARGSMMMSCWKKTWMKWSMSMWSKSMMRCAAKSCWAGMAKSAWSRTRKSKKWKRMKSTSYRYYCAGSYKKRYKYRYSAGKRAGMARKSCMSSSWGRGYRGSYRGGKGSTSKYASMMKYMMYRSWMSWMRWWSWSWRKWMSWGWYTWMSYMKRYYKYYWSSYSARSRMWYYWRCYRYYKASMSATYYTSKKSWRSSAASRGRRMRKGGCARKKYRRMRYSTCMRYWKGMWKGGWSWGMYCYTCTSYMYYWRWRYAGKRYKKKRSRGYYYRSRRKGYYWCWWYYSYRRWSTSMRWRMWYYCMWGYCWCAKKCTSMWCCWRRMKRSMKGKYCTCARRARWGRGMKKRKYRMSRASWGWKKGCYMYKKGSSMRSRRGWKRMKWKRGRYMCAMWKMMAGWCWRWGKWRMKSRKYWMWKYACYRSWGYMSSKRWSCWGCYCWRSMAYMRSASWRMAKMRMAKMMSSMWSCMCWKASRMSMWSMRRTSYKSYCWGSRRAYRCYMAGRTKMWGRRRYRKMSTRASMCWTWYMYYARYMKSRSTGAGSAYRACATSGRWRAKKSTKSSMMTCAMMMTGMKKMMRKMRMMRMCWWYYSMRGRGWSMYCAWWRYMGCCMYSMMRGSRGWRRAYSMSASAGMMRRMATGRMCWWSWRRKKRSSRRGTSRRMKRGGAKWSAGRKSMKGGWKSMMWWRGRWRRRTKRSSYKGWYRWSGGGWYMMMMMMYCYYWSMRRWGMKRWGYSSCMTKSKKRSMRGMKAGSRCWSKSASAYCCRSGSTRYSYWSAKASRKGKKSMRSAKRMWSSWCTRKYMSASWGGCMKSMWGSKRSMSCRKGMSSAGRSYMKKRMKSMAKCMSMMCCCMAWRCARMMSYKYYSCWSYKGYTSKSMWKRRSMKGWTYSYRTGCARCMYMWRWKSCMYYRSSCWGARMMWRRSKCMRSRRKGSWMRYCAGWYYTRSRRMSCYRYCWKSRMSYSTKYKRWTYYKYCTTSMMAKGSTKTCMMAKRMKKAGGGWAMMSWKWARAWSWKASMKKKRYARCMRSYMTSTGSWSCYCAWYMSCWCYRGMRRSAAMRMWSSMSTSAWRRRYSGSASCAWYKGSTMKKYRCWKWGRKYYASAWSGGGMWMKWARGSSWRGKMMKGRSMASYGAKASYCMYYYCMSAKRCYMSSAGRCYSTSYKCACWRRGGYYYCMRWRKSYMSKRKSARGRRAAKWYCYSKRSAGWMMYMSRKCYSGRKGSMKWGKRCAKRRSASATGMSMWRKSMARMKSMWRKGSRWRSCMKMRGSMCWGYYTKWKACCMWSCMYCKSMCYWKSRSMSMWRKSYKSMSMYYAMSTTKGSKWTMWRMSCSRWKWSYTYSASSAYCWYMKCMARSSWRARRARRRYRRYKRMSRMYMCSWTYAGSWYSWYWSAGRWKTRGYWSRYCWCWSMRRRSKRGTYKKAATGCWRMKGRKRSGGRMRGAWGRRMMMYRASAKCYYMMSSRMRSRCWSMSTMKMSRKMGKGRGYSSARARKKSYRSRMWGRWKKWWGMMSMTSWYKSACASWMMTGSMKSRSARWSRKYYRYMAARRMWKRMARMWYWTKMMMMYSAARCMSYWSSWCWGGRYWKSCMACAYMMRRYMRSWYMMAYSTKGTWWMWMRMCCMARSKMWRCWKAKMMCMYRGCAYSRSYTYYGKKWMSCTMYWWCCAKRMRSKKWYKGMAMGKRRKMKAKSWRAKCMMSWGKKWMKSRSMMYRKTGWCASYMMTTMRTMAYCKGMRRTCRKYRYTMKSYMSSMKWWYCTGSMYSYMSMRKSMKRTSRKKTTSASCMSRAKCAGGMASARMRWKRSSWMMKSAWWRWAGGRGGARGWSRSMMYSYMYSMSWTCYSATASTSSYMSRGRTYYKYRKSSWWGTAKCKMSKCAKRGSKCSWGYTTYCWKCSMRKMCWGYRSAYWMYRKCKSYRGGGWMKMKSSSKWYMSAWGKKRYKCMYRSRRRGKSSYRWGKSRCAGYSCCASYKSMRCASKSRYAMRSCCWKMMYSRRKGKMARKGYYKCMYRKCYYCMTMRASACMAGSWGKGYCYMCMRYYCYYTKWKWSMCYRSMGMYWYSRGYCMSKKWSMATGWYRYWTCMMSWMTSKRSWGYKYTKWYYRCWGMSAMSWMWAMMAMSYAYYYMCWSMRRMMYMARAKYCCAMAGSSWWYRYYWGSMSYMMMWWGYYTGYWAKRSWSKMMARKGGGTRKWRSAWWWKMKSTSYWYMYYYCMKAKWWRMWYMSYWGRSWSYTYSSYCMSYRGSWRGMKRARKKCWWYMWWSCASSKKKSAKKWRMMCAMSRSMSSKSKYMCMSCMRGSWMRRRRWRCMSRTKYKKYAWKYSYWRRYWTKCYCMKCKSSYRGGYMYMSYAKSAMMTMYWKWYRRSCWGMRGSYRTMSMYAYMWRRYTCWSAMWSAAWKAMMRRAWYMMARRAWKGKTKRRGKYKGAARGGRMCYYYKRRRRWYMWYYYRKCSMAMCYWCCYKSYYMARSMMRKRYMMCYKRRRSMMWKTKSCMMRGAMYCYKKYCMRRMSRSYTTYKRAWWWYYYCMARGRMWGRAGMYYCMMMRMSYYYYYKGGMARCCTGTTCCAGTGCTCTGTCACCCTCACAGTAAAGARGTTTTTCCTCATATTCAGACGGAMCTTYCCCTGTTTCAGTTTGTGCCYKTTGCCTCTTGTCCTGTCACTGGGCACCACTGAAAAGAGTCTGGCCCCATCCTCTTGACACCCTCCCTTTAGATATTTGTATACATTGATAAGATCCCCTCTCAGTCTTCTC
>NW_020448310.1:0-11115 GCF_003343035.1 Apteryx rowi
GTCCAGTTCTGGGCTCCCCAGTACAAGAGGGATGTGGCACTACTGGAGCAAGTCCAGCGAAGGGCTACAAAGATGATTAGGGGATTGGAGCATCTCTCTTATGAGGAAAGACTGAGAGAGCTGGGCCTGTTTAGCCTGGAGAAGAGAAGGCTGAGAGGAGATCTTATCAATGTGTACAAATATCTGAAGGGAGGGTGTCGAGAGGATGGGACCAGACTCTTTTCAGTGGTGCCCAGTGACAGGACGCGAGGCAACGGGCACAAACTGAACCACAGGAAGTTCTGTCTGAATATGAGAAAAAACTTTTTTGCTGTGCGGGTGACAGAGCACTGGAACAGGTTGCCCAGAGAGGTTGTGAAGTCTCCTTCTCTGGAGATACTCAAAACCCGCCTGGATGCAATCCTGTGCAATGTGCTCTAGGTTACCCTGCTTGAGCAGGGGGGGTTGGACTAGATGATCTCCAGAGGTCCCTTCCAACCTCAGCGATTCTGTGATTCTGTGATTCTTGTGCCTTCAGCTGGAAGTCATAAACTCTCGAATGACCATTGTTTAAGTACGCACACAAATGTTACACAAATCACTGCCAGCGTAGCAGCTATGGCTTCATTACTCAACAGGAGCTGTTGGAGGCCACTTAGAAATATCAGATAAGGGAATCATGATTCCCTAGAGGGGATGCAAACTGTAACACTTCTGCCTGGATTCAGGTTTAAATCACAGTCTCAATCTTCCTTATCTCTCTTTTCCTTCCCTCCTCCCAACACTACAACAGCTCAGTATTTCATCCTGCTTTACAGCCATGACATCCATTAAATATACATAGTTAGCATTAAAAGTACTCTTTAATCTTACAGTGTACCTGCATGCTGCAACTCTGCTTTGGTTCCAGCTTTGTCAGTCACTCGAAGATGCACCCAGGGGTCAGCATTAGGGCCCACTATGAGGTCTAATGCTTGCCCTGCAGWGACAGTTCTGGTAGCAATCAGTATTTGGTTCTACAAAGCAAGGATCTGGTTTGACAGTGGCGGGCCACTGCGACATGATGATTGCTACTTGCCTTTTGAAGTGCTTGATTTTTTTTTTAAGGAAAGCAAGGAGGTTCTTGCCTTGTTGCTCCTATCAATTCACAAAGTGGATGACTGCATTTCATCACTACATTCACTTAAAACAAATGTTATATCCCTTAAAAGTTGCTACTACACAACCCCAAAGAACGTCACAATAAATTGCATCTTTACAATAAATGTTCACTTAGCATTAATATTTACAGGACCAAGGTGTTTATCTTGGACAAACACTATAGTTGCGCTCTGTATGAGAAAGATGGCTTTATACTTCATAGCAAGTTCAAACACTAAATAACTGACAGAAAAGAAGTGGTCTAATCTTGGTTTGCTTCATCTGCAGCTTCTTTCAACCAAGCTCTAGGAAGTGGGTCAAGATAGCTTATTACTATGCAAATTACAGCCAAATTTTCATTCATACTTTTTATTAAAAAATTTAAGAAAAAACTTCTCTGAGCCAGTGTTAACTTTTCTCTTACTCCCTAATTCTCTTCTCCAAATTYCACTATGAATCAAATACACCCCATATCATCAGGATCATTAACCTGAAAAATGCTAGTTATTATTTATCATATTATCCCCTTTGACACTTTTCCTAAATATTCATAGCTGTAGAAATATTACTTCCTGCTCTTTCAGCTGTGTTTTTTTGTTTTGTTTTTTTTTTTAAGAAAGGCAGAAATACAATGCCAGCAATACAATGCCTGTAGATACAAAAGGGGAGTTTGTGACACCCATTTACCTCTGAAAGAGGACATGCTTTGCTTTCCAAGCTGTTGAAGAATCTTGTGGGAAGCAGGGGTGCTTGCTGCAGTGGTGTGGGGACAGGGTGAGCACATGCAAAAACAACTGCACGAGTTGCACCCTGGGGTCCCAGTCAGGTTTCGACACAGGCTACAGCTGCCCTGCAGGTGCTCAACTTCCAAAGGATGTGAATCTCTTTCCCTGCATGAGATAGTTCTGGTCTTACCTTGTGATCGCAAGTCACCAGTATCACTAATTCTTGGCAGACATGGAAAAAAGTATTTGAGGCTGTACTAGGCCAAATAGTTCTTAGAAGATATAGGAAAGCATTAGCGCCACTGTTCAAAGCTCCAATAATATTTCATCTGTGTTGTGTACAGTAATGATAAAAACAGATTTAATCTAAAACAACTGCAGAAGGACTCCAGGGTAACGGTGTCTGTCTTGCCAGGAGAGACTAAAAGTTTTGTTTGTTTAGCCTAGCAGAACTATCACTGCTTTTCTACACAGCAAGTTTGTTTAATGAGCCTGTAAGTAAATGGAGCTCTTCTGGCAATATCACTTTCACCTTATGAAATTATCTTTTTGTATCACTTCAGCGTTTTCTTGTTGCATTGCCTGATGAGCAGCCAATGCCATACAATAGCTTGTTTCTTTAAAATCCCAGGACATATTCCATGTCACTTGGAAACACATCCAGAAGTCTGCATGGAAACCATAGTGCTAACAGCGAAAAGTTACTGTACAGAAAAGGATAAAGGCTTAATTATTGGTTAAAGCATGAAAAAAGCCTGGCCTCATTTTGTGAGGAGTACCTCATATTCTAGTTCTCCAAAGTTCTCTTTGCATTTCACAACATTACAGGTGTGCATTCAGCAGCAGACTGGGAGTTGTATGTAATTTTGTCAGTATGCAAAAGCTCTAACGAATCTCACAAAGGAAGGCGATGAAGTCATTAAAAGAACAAGACTATCCAGAAGGAAGAGCCTGGGATCCTACTGGTTAACCATTGAGATCTGCCTGGTAGATGAGGCAGGGAATATCAGTATTTAAGGCTGAATTTGTAGCCAGAGCACACCAGTATATCATTCTATTCCCTGTTCCAGCGTGCAGACTTGGAGCTACGTGTATTCAGAAAGGAGCTGGAGCTAATGGTATGCAGTACTCCTCTGTCTTGTGGATGAAGAAGCTGCCTCTCCAACTTGGCATCTTTTATTCCCTGGCCACATGCCTACTTTGGACAGATAAAAAGCTTCACCCTGAAGTAGAAGGATAAAGATTTTACTCTTTGTAGAGTAAGTATACACAGTATGGAATCTGAATGTATTATCTAAAAGCTGCATGTAAAATAAATCTAGTACCAAAGGCATATTTTGATGGACCAATGTTAGAATTTTGCATCTAAAAAATAGCCAGGGATTTTTTTCCTCTGGCTGTGAACACAAAGATACTAATTTATACCAGATTACTTCTAACATAGGAATGACTGCTATTGCCAGGGATTTTGTTTAACAGCTCTTGTTTTATTGCTCAAACACTCCATGGCCAGTTTGTGTTTGCTCGCTGGCAGCCTGATTTATGAACCTTTGGTCAGTCAACAACTCACTGAAAAAAGTATGTTGCTATGTGGGCAGAAAAGCTATAAGCAGAAGCGCACACACTTTATTATATGGTTCTTCCCCCTCCTACCCTTGAAATAACTGAAAGGAGAAAACTTTCATTAATGTAAGGGAACTTTGCTGCAAAATAAAGAAAATGAAATTTGTTTATATTGGATTTATTGAACAGTAACTGCATTTATCCAATTTTGGATTTTTCACAATACTTAATCCAATTATGTGGACTGCTAGCATGTATGATAATTCTAATTTTGTGACATTTTACAATTATTCAAAGTAGTGGAAAAAGTCAAGTCTGCAAACATTCAGACCATGCAAGAATTCATATCTTAACATAGCTGAACAGATAGCAACTTCTCTAAATAAAACACATCATGTATTTAAAATGTCTTACTTTTATTAATAATAAATTAATAAAAACTGAATGGCATCACTGGTCAACAAAACACACTGAAGATAGTGCGCAGATTGTCTACATATCGATCAGAAAGGTAACACTGCTACCTTGATCAAAATTGGAGAAATACTAGTGAACTTATATACATACATCACTTTAGACATATGAAGAACACCAAACAGAAGAAATGTACTTCCATGTTTCCCCCATTTTTCATATTAAATAAGGCAATAATATAAAGCATAGCATCACAGCAACATAATTAAATCTCTAGGTACTGAGTCCTGACACAATGCCATGCTCAAAGAGGAATGCGTAAAAATAAACACCTGAATTTACACTTTGATTCTTTGTTGTGTAAAATAAAACTCTAGATTCCACTGGTAGGAGAAACAGAAGTAAAGTTCCTGGGAGAATCCAAATCAAGAAAGCTGGGCTTTCAGCCTGTGGCACTATTTGGAATATCTTGAGCATCTGCTAAATGCAGTTTTTGTCTGGAGCAAACCATTACGGAATAAAACTTTCACATATCGGTAAGGGACAAACAAGATAGCAACGTTACAGAAAACTATGCTACACTTAGGTATATACCAGCGTAGATAAACAGTTCTGTTGCAGGACTAAGTCCCATGCTAGTTCTTAACTAGTAAATCAATCTTCCTCAATGAGATTTAAGCATTACAAACCTCCAGAGTAAGCTGGCAATTCAAGGAGGATGCCAGAGGATTTGTATCATTATTATATGATATCATTATCACATTCCACTTGCATTCTTTATGAGATCTAGCCTTAAACAGCTTTTCACAGACACAGAGGATGTATATCCTASCGCAGTATCCTATGTCCCAAACTAGAGTCCCACCCACTAGACTGTCCTTCCTCAATGAGTAGGAAGCTTGTAAAATCAGAAATAGCTAGACTATAGTACAGACAGTGTATCACCTGTTGACTGTATTCATAGGTCATCAAAAGCACAATATAGAAGATAAATACCATAGTCAGCTTTGTCTTCTGGACGGGCTAAGAGCACACGTGTTCAGTTACCAAAGCTCAGTTGAAATAATTGACTCAATCATAGTCTGACCCTAGAAATAAAAAGTTAGGTTACCACAGCATTCACAGCAAAGCCAGTAATAAACAGCTACGCATATTTTTAGAAAAACTAAATGGTAATAGGAGTCATTTATCAGTGGGACAGAACACTTCTGAATACTACAGAAGGAATATTGCTATGTATGWCTGCTTCAGAGTTTCTCAGCAAAATATATGTAAAAAAAAAAATCTGCTTCTGATGGGCTTTGCCATCCACTGTCAACATGTTGTCTAAAATGTTGTACCAGCTAAATAAATTGCCATATGAAAAACAGCCTGTAATTAAAAGTGTTAAGATCCAGCCATTTATATGTTGGAAAAACTTAAAGTCCATGACATATTACAGTACTAATTAAAAAGAAGGGATATTATTGAAGAGATTTAACTCCTATGAAGACACAGTTACTGGGGAAGTATACTATAATTCAACTATAGCTAATAATTATGTGAAATAGACATTTAAGAAAAAGGATACATAGATGAATTCAGTTCTTCCAGCTGCAATATAAATGTAGAAAGTATCAGAAATGGTATTTCAGTTAGTCAAATAAATGCAACAATTGTGCTAACATGCTGAAATAAATATATTAAAATGGTGAAATAAAAATTAATGATTATTGGCTTAAGTGGAAATGTTTATTACAAAAAGCAAAGCAAACTTGCACTGAATTCTACACCAACAGAGCTAAGTACCAAATTAAATTTAAATCTAGGTATCTCAGGAAATTTAAAGAAATTTTAACAATTTTGTTGTTTACAGAAATAATACACTAATGAAACAAGAAACTGAAAGTCTAGAATAGGTAGACCGAAATTTCCTTGTGATGCGTGGTCTCCCCTACATGTAGGGCTGATAAGCCTACATCCTCACATAGTTTATTGTTACACTGCTCTAATCACCAAAACTAGAAGCAACCTATAAAGAAAGAAAACAACAAGGTGCTGTATTTTCTCAAAACCARTATGAAGCAACTAAGGCTTATGGCTTGGTTCATTACAGACCTATGTTTTCCTCAACTGTAAGTTTCACAGCATGTAGGTTGAATCATTACCCATCCAATAGAGTGTTTTATTCCTGAGCCTAGTTCTGTGGACAAAGTTCCATGTCTTCTGCCTTCCCTATACTTACATCTGATAGCAGCCTATCCAAATTGGAGTCACTRGCTAGTTTTCTTTTATCTTCAGGGAGTTCTTCCAGCTCCCCGTAGAGCTCCAAGTTGAGGCGAGCAAGCTTCTCCTGCATGCTCCGCACATGTTCCATCTGCTCTATGGAACACTCATTTCCTAAAAGGCACAAACAAACAAACAAAAGAAAAGCTCTAGAGAAAGAAACCTGAAGGAGCAAATGAAGGTGTGAAGTCATAACCCAACATGACAAAAAAAAAACCATCTTACAACTCAAACTGACATCAGAGAAGACAAATTTAAACATCGGATTTACTTTCCACACAATTTCATCCTGTTTTACAACTGAAGTTGCTGTCCTCCCATCTGATACTATACTGTGCTGAATTTATGATAACCACCAATTGTACTACACTGATTTTTAGAGTATACGGTTGCTGGCTATGGTCTGAAATTGTCTCCTATTAGAAAGGTCCTGTATTTTTAAATATAAATGTGATCATAAGAAATCTTCTTCCTACTTTTGATTATTCCTGGGGTTTTCTCTCTTGTAACTGATGTGTTCTATAACAGAGACCTTTCAGCTTCTCTTGTACAATCAATCTGGAGGTAATGTGACATGCTGACCTATCACTAAGCTTGCAAAAGTATATACGCATCTTCTTACAGAGTACAGAAACAATGAAGCAGAAAAGTCTCCCATAGTTTTTTTTAAAACCTCCATCTACTGTTAGAATAGTAGAATATATGGTTCTGAGGTGCAAGGAGTCACTCACGTTGGTAAAAAGCAACTTGATTTGGATTCTATAAAAGTCATTGCTGAGATTTTATAGACTCTCAGCAATGACTTACAGGTAGTGTACTAGGGTTAATATGCTGCAAAATCAGGTGCTAAATGAGATAAAATAATTTCTTATTACATTTATACTATATATAATAAGTGTTTTTAAACTCAGTATCTTAAATCTATAAGCCAAGGTACTGTCCTAGGTGTGCCATGTTGGTTGGAAGGCATAAAGAAATTGCATTTGACCCAGCTCACACTGAAGCTAAGCTCACGGTTAACAGGATGACCATTCAAAAATGCAGTAAGATCTATTAAGTTATGTTTAACTTAATTTCATACAGCAGAGACCAATGTTACAAACTGCCAATCTGTTCATACAGCACATTTGTTTGCAAAAATTATCATCATATAGCTATAAAAACAATTATTATATAAAGACAATCTATGTATTTACCAAATGCTTGAAGTTTGCCGGAGTGGAAGTCATTCAGGAGACTCAGAAGTCCCCTTTCCATTTCTTGGACATCTGATACATCTGTGAGGAAAGAATGCTGGATTGGTGCCGCCTGGGCCCCTTTTGCTTCCCCTCCTGGAGGTTTGGCTTTTTCTTTTATTACTCTAAAGAAATTAAATGATTAAACAAAACAAAAAATTACTTCCTGTTTTTCCTTCTACTGAAAATTTAAAATGTAGGACGACTCTACAACTGGGCTTTAAAAATGAAATGGAAATTATAGATATTTTAGTTACTACTTTGAAATTAAAAAATGGATCACAAGTTTGTCTTAACAATAAAGAATAATATCACTATCTTGACAATGTGATATTGCAAAATGAAGGATTCCAACTATCTGCCTTCCTGTCAGTAGAGGCTCTGAGGAGAGCCACCTTAATAATCTAACAGGGACCATTACCCAGCAAAGACTAAGGGGGCATGAGGACCTGACATATACAAAAATCAACCAAAAAGCATGTGAAACTCACTTCAGTCCTGAGAGAAAAACCCTCACCGCTCATACACTCCAGTTGTCACATACCACTCTACTCTGGAACCTGTGTGGAAAACCATTCATTATAACCTATATGAGAAGATGGCCTTGCCTTCAGATAAATTTTCTCAYCTTCAAACAACCTCCAAATTCTGCTAAACTCACCATCAAAAGCAAACTCCCTGTACACTAACACATACCAAATAGAACTAGTCTGTGCCTGAACAAATGTTAAACTAGATTAAAAAAATCTCTACAACTCCCTACAGAAATAAAACCATCAAAATTTCTAGATCCTAGAGACATTTTCTCAAAATGTATTTAAGTTTACTCAGTGCACCATGTGCCAATGGAAACTATGTGTATGAAACTGAATAATCATTATAAACCCAAGGGAACATGCAATCAATATAGAAACAAAACACACAATTACCAGCAAGAATTACTATACTCCATCTCTATAGGCCATCCAGAGATGGACTGTCAGGCTGCATTCTAACCTAATACCAGATGCTGGTAAAAGGGCATTCTTCATCCCTAATTTGCCCATTCATGTGTGCACATAACCTTCTTCTCACATTGAAATGGGCAATTCTGCAGCCTCCCAGTGAGTCAGTTCAGAATCTGATTCAGTGAAGAACACTTTTTTTTTTGGTAACAAAATTACTCTTGCAACAGATCAGGTAACTGAACCACCTCATCTTGAAGCAAAAAGACTGGCAGATCCAATGTAAAGAAAGTGGCAACAACGCAATAAGGAACAGGAGGAGGCGCACAGTACTTTCATCCTGCCAATACTGGATCCTTCAAACAGCCTGTCAGTGCTCAAGGGGACAGTTCAGTGTTTAATCTTCAGCTACTACTTACAGGTCAATAAACTCAGCTGGCTCTCTCCAGCTAACATTTCACATTCAAATCCCTCTTCGTTCATTTATCTGCTGTTTCTGCCACAGCCAAGAAATATAGCTTCCCACATGCAAGAAAATTAATATCCTCAAACTGAAATACATGCATCATTAATAACATGCAAACTACTTCAAAGTGTTACTTTCTGAAGAGCTGAACGCCTCTCTCTGCATATGAGTATGTCCCGGAAGCTACTGCTGCCCTCAGTGATCGTTCCCCAAACAAAAACCAGCCAGAAATTCCTTTTCTGGCTCATCCTATTCAATTCATGTCCTTCATTTTCTGTCCTACTTGTCAGTTCTAACCTTGCAGTCATGTTGTAATACATTTGTTCCTCAGAGCTGTACATCTAGGGCTCTGCTACCTCCCATTTTACAATGACCAGATTTGTCATGTTTGATCACACAGTCTTGTCTTTCACCAGTCACATCAGGCAATCATCTGTCCAGCTAAATCTTTATCAGTATGAGTGCACATTATGTAACATTTTATAAAGCTTACAAGAYGAGTATGTGTATGTCGAGCACCTTTTATTTCTACTGAGTAACTATTATACTGMATTAAAGAAAACTGAGTTGTTAAAAAAGACAAGTCATCAAGTATTTTCACAAATCTGAATTTCTTTCTTTTCATTCTGTCTGACCCAATCACTTAGGCTGCTGGATCCAATAGTCTGTCCTGCATTGGCAGGTTTTTGACTCTAACATTGAGCTTGTAAGATGCTCTCAAGCTTACCGTTTTAACTTTGGTTTTTGTACTGTAGGCTGCGGTGCAGGATTTGAAAAGGCTGTACTTTTACTGACGGGCACTGAGTTTTTCTTGGAGTTAGCAACCTGAACAGGGTGAGCAGTGGATGATTTGGGGCTCCTCCTCTTGATTTTCCTTTCTTCCATTTCTTCTTATTCCTCATTTACTGCATCTAGACTAACTTCTTGTCCTCTGAAAGGAAGAAAAACAGTTACAAAACATCCAGTAAACCTCACATTTATAATAAAAGCAAGGGGAAAACAGGCCACTGCACAGAGAGAATTTTTCTTCAAAGATCAGCAGTCAGTCATTTCTTCAAACAAGAGAATCCAGTTTTGGGGAGAAGCTGCCCAGGCCTGTCTGATCAGCAAAAGAGGCAGGAATTAAAATTTTCTGCATTGGCTTCAGCCTACAGGTACCTACAGAATTATATCAAGCTTTGTGTCTCATGGATTATTACTAGAAAACACTGTGACTCTTCAAGTATAGGAGAATCAAAATACTAAGAAATGACGGTGGCATGTGGCTGCTGTTTTACTCATCTTTGCCAAACCACCTCCTGGGGGGGGGGGGGGGGAAGCATAATCTATCTGAGATGGTACTACTCAAAAATCACCTGGCTTGGGGGAACGCCTCCTTTGACAACCAAAATCAAATTGAGAATAAACAGGAAATTTCAGACACACCAGTATAAACCCCTTGGCATTATTACTGACCCACCGAAGCCAGCTCATTCCAGCTTCCCCACCACTGCAGACTCCGGACCCACAAATGCCACAAGTCGGAGCAACGACTCTTGTATTTTAATGAAAAAAAACCCTATATTACATCACTCTTTTAATAACACGGTCACTTGTGACCCTGGGCGCCACGGTTCGCACGCTGCCTTTCCCTCAGTCCCAACCGCTGGCACCGCCAGGATCCCAAAGCAGCGGTCAGGAAGAGGTTGCAGGTCCCGCCTCCAACCGGCAGCCCCCAGCTTGTGAGGCAGCCGAGAGGGGCGCTCCCGCCCGTCCTCCTCACCAACGGCCGCCGAAGCGCAGAGCCCCGCCCCCGCCGCTCGCTACCTGTGGGGAGGCCCCGCCCCCGGAGCCCCGCGCGTACCCCCGGCCTCGCCGTCCCTCGCTCCTTCCCCCACGGCAGCGGCAGGGCTCAACCCGGCGCGCTGCTCACATGACCGCGAGGAGGGGCGGAGCTGCCCGGCCGGCTCTGCGCTATGCATTGTGGGAGCCCCGTTCCCTCCCTGCCGCAGCGCTTTTGTGGCGGGCAAAACAACCACCATTCCCAGAATCCCCGCGGCAAGAAGCGGGCGGACCGGAAAGAGCGCGTGAGAAAGGCGCAGGCGCGGGGGGAGGTGCCTCATGCGCATGCGTGAAGAGACGTGCCCCTCTCCACCGCCCGCTGCAAGGGCGGGACCTGTASGGGCGGGGCTCGCGGGGGCGGGGCCGTGAGGGGGCGAAGTAGCCGTTAACAGCTGCTTACAGTGAACCCGCAGGGGGCGGGGAGCTGTCCCACGGGAGCGTGGCTCCCCGCAGAGCAGGGAATCACAGAATCACAGAATCACAGAATCACTGAGGTTGGAAGGGACCTCTGGAGATCATCTAGTCCAACCCCCCTGCTCAAGCAGGGTCACCTAGAGCACATT
>NW_020448311.1:0-11127 GCF_003343035.1 Apteryx rowi
GGGGGTCTGACAGCCCTGCTCTCTCCCTTCCCTTGTGTCTTCCAGATGAGTTTGCCGTTGAGGAATACAATGCTCCCTGCACCACAGGTAGAGTATTAAGAGTGTTTTCCTCTTCATAGTCCTCCATATCTTCTTCGTTCTGCATACGCTCACTCTTCCAGCCCGCTATTGTCTCTGCGTGCTCAGTCGATAATTCAGATGATAACGGCCCAGCTCAGAGACACAGATTTTGGACACAAAACTGGGAGCACAGAAGGCACAAGAGGCACAGAGGTGTTCATTAATTCAAAATCCACCATCCCTGAATTTTCAGCCTGGTTTCCATACTCAGGTTTTCCTAGCTTGAATGAAGGCTGTCTGTATTGTCCTCTTAGTGCTCCTTGGAATTTTGCTTTGAGTTCATATTTCTTATGTTATTTGCATTGTCTTGGCATTGGGGTATCTCCTGCTCCTTTCTGAGAGCTCCTGCTTGTGTAGCTGTGGGATCATACTGATGGGGCTTGGCCCTTTCAAACCACCTGGCATTCCCTTCACTGGGGTGCTCTGTCTAGAGCAAATCAAGGCCACCAAAACATATCCCACAAAGCAGTATATCATGATCTGATCTACCATGATTTCACACCATATTCTAGGACCTCCTGCCCAAGCTTGACATTCCTTTTCACTAAAGCTGTAGCATAGGCACTGCTCTTAGCCCCTCATTTCCTACTCTGAGCACACAGCTGTACCATCAGTGGGGAGTCCTCATCACAGAGAAATCCCTCCCAACCCTTCTTTTGGAAAAGGTAAGCATTTGTTCATTATGGGAACTTGAGCTTGCCTCTCTTGCACAGTGACAGAAAGATGTCATGATGGCAGACCCACACCTGTAAACACAGCCAATTCATTCATCCGGGGGGGGGCGGGGGAAGGGGCAGGGGGACATAGTTTTCCAGCATGGAAACTGCAGTCTACCTAGCAACCTTTTGCCTATAGCAAACCCCAAGATGGTGGTGGCCCAGCATATGCAACAATGCCTTTAAGGCAGTGCCATTCTCTTTTGATCCCAAGAGACGGCATGTTTGCCTATAGTAGTTACTATTCAGAGTAACAGCTGCTTCCTGCTCAGCCACCTTGCTGCCCAAGCAGGAGGTGGGGTTGTCTCAGGAAGCAGGTGTTCATCATGACCCACAGACCTGATAGTGAGTGTTTAAGCATGGTGGTTTTTTATTTGGTGATTTCCTCTTTTGGCATCATTTGCCCTGTGCTGTTTACCCCAGGTTGGCTGTATGTGGGCCTGGACAGCCAGCCCTCAGTCTTGATTTGGAGTTTGAGCTGGCAGGACAGAGAGGCTGTTATCTTTGGTGGGAATCTCTACAATGCAAGGCCTTATGTGGTCAAATCACAGAATCACAGAATCACAGAATGGTTGAGGTTGGAAGGGACCTCTGAAGATCATCTAGTCCAACCCCTCTGCTCAAGCAGAGTCACCTAGAGCACATTATACAGGATCGCGTCCAGGCAGGTTTTGAATATCTCCAGAGAAGGAGATTCCACAACCTCTCTGGGCAACCTGTTCCAGTACTCTGTCACCCTCACAGTGAAGAAGTTTTTCCTCATGTTCAGATGGAACTTCCTGTGCTTCAGTTTGTGCCCATTGCCTCTTGTTCTGTCGCTGGGCACCACTGAAAAGAGTCTGGCCCCATCCTCTTGACACCCTCCCTTAAGATATTTGTACACATTAATAAGATCCCCCCTCAGTCTTCTCTTCTCCAGGCTAAACAGGCCCAGCTCTCTCAGCCTTTTCTCATAAGAGAGATGCTCCAGTCCCCTAATCATCTTTGTAGCCCTTCGCTGGACTTGCTCCAGTAGTGCCACATCCCTCTTGTACTGGGGAGCCCAGAACTGGACACAGTACTCCAGATGTGGGCTCACCAGGGCTGAGGAGAGGGGGAGGATCACCTCCCTCGACCTGCTGGCAACACTCTTCCTGATGCAGCCCAGGATACCATTGGCCTTCTTGGCCACAAGGGCACATTGCTGCCTCATGCTTAACTTGGTGTCCACCAGCACTCCCAGGTCCTTCTCCGCAGAGCTGCTTTCCAGCAGGTCAACCCCCAACCTGTACTGGTGCATGGGGTTATTCCTCCCCAGGTGCAGGACCCTGCACTTGCCTTTGTTGAACTTCATGAGGTTCCTCTCCGCCTACCTCTCCAGCCTGTCCAGGTCTCTGAATGGCAGCACAGCCCTCTGGTGTATTGGCCACTCCTCCCAGTTTGGTATCATCAGCAAACTTGCTGAGGGTGCACTCTGTCCCTTCATCCGGGTCATTGATGAAGAAGTTGAACAAGACTGGACCCAGGACTGACCCCTGGGGGACACCGCTAGCTACAGGCCTCCAACTAGACTCTGCACCGCTGATCACAACTCTCTGAGCTCTGCCATTCAGCCAGTTCTCAAGCCACCTCACCGGCCACTCATCTAGCCCTCACTTCCTGAGCTTACCTATGAGGATGTTACAGGAGACAGTGTGGAAAGCCTTCCTGAAGTCAAGGTCGACAACATCCACTGCTCTCGCCTCATCTACCCAGGCAGTCATTCCAGCATAGAAGGCTATCAGATTGGTTAAGCATCATTTCCCCTCGGGGAAGCCACGCTGACCACTCCTGGTCGCCTTCTGGTCCGCCACAGCCTTAGAGATGGCCCCCAGGACGAGCTGCTCCCTCACCTTTCGAGGGATGGAGGTGAGCCTGACTGGCCTGTAGTTCCCTGGGTGCTCCTTCTTGCCCTTTTTGAAGACTGGGGTGACACTGGCTTTCTTCCGGTCCTCAGGCACCTCTCCTGTTCTCCAGGACCTCGCAAAGATGATGGAGAGTGGCCTAGCAATAACATCCGCCAGCTCCCTCAGCACTCGTGGGTGCATCCCAGCGGGGCCCATGGATTTGTGGGTGTCAGGTTTCACTAAATGATCGCTAACCCCATCTTCCTCAACCAAGGGAAAGTCTTCCTTTCTCCAGACTTTCTCTCTTGCCTCCAGCATCTGCGAGTCCTGAGGGCTGGCCTGAGCAGGAAAGACTGACGCAAAGGCGGCATTCAGTAACTCTGCCTTCTCTCACCAGGGCAGCCACCCCATTCAGCAGCGGGCCCGCATTTTCCCTAGTCTTCCTTTTGCTCCTGATGTATGCGAAGAAGCCCTTCTTCTTGTCCTTGACATCCCTTGCCAGATTTAATTCCAAATGGGCCYTGGCCTTCCTCGTCACATCCCTGCAGACTCTGACAACGTGCCTATAGTCCTCCCAAGTGGCCTGTCCCCCTTTCCATATTCTGTATACTTCCTTCTTCCGTTTGAGTTTTGCCAGGAGCTCCTTGCTCAGCCATGCAGGGCTCCTGCCTCCTTACTCATAGCGATGCTCCGATCTTGAGCTTGCAGGAAGTGATGCTTGAATATTAACCAGCTCTCTTGGACCCCCTGCTCCTTCTAGGGCCCTAACCCATGGGATTCCTCCAAGTAGGTCCCTGAAGAGGCCAAAGTTTGCTCTGCTGAAGTCCAGGGTTGTGATCCTACCTATTGCCCTGCTTCCTCCTCGTAGGATCCTGAACTCCACCATCTCATGGTCACTGCCCCCAAGGCTGCCCCCAGCCTTCACATCTCCAACCAGTCCTTCTTTGTTTGTTAATACGAGGTCCAGCAGCACACCTCTCCTTGTTGGCTCCTCCACMACCTGTGTCAAAAAGTTATCAYCAATGYTCTGCAGAAACCTCCTGGAGTGTTTGTGCCTAGCTGTGTTGTGTCTCCAGCAGATATCAGGCTGGTTGAAGTCCCCCATGAGAACCAGCGCCTGTGATCGTGAGGTTACTTCCAGCTGCCTGTAGAAGGCCTCATCGACTTCCTCTTCCTGATCAGGTGGCCTGTAGTAAACACCCACCACAGTGTCCCCCATGCTAGCCTGCCCTTTAATCCTTCCCCATAAGCTCTCAACTCGCTCTTCAGCCACCCCTAGGCAGAGCTCGATACATTCCAAGTGCTCTCTCACCTAAAGAGCAACTCCACCACCTCACTTTCCTGGCCTGGCCTTCCTAAAAAGCAGGTAGCCATCTAGGACAGCACTCCAGTCATGTGAACGATCCCACCACGTCTCTGTAATTACATGAGCTCATGATCATGGCCCTGCAACCACACACACAGCTCTCTAGTTCTTCCTGTTTATTTCCCATGCTGCGTGCATTGGTGTACAGGCATTTCAGAGTGCTGATTGAGCATGCAGGTTTCCCAGGAGGGATACAAGAGGATCTTCCACAGCCACAGCCCATGTGCACTTCCCTGGCTGCACGCACCCGCTGGAGGCATCCCGGCTTGAGCTGTGTTTTGCCAACTACCCTGTCACTATAACTCTCCCCTTCCCCCATCTTTCCTAGTTTAAAGCCCTCCTTACCAGGTTGGCCAACCTGTTGGCAAAGACACACGTGCCCCGCTTAGTGAGGTGGATCCCATCTCTCCCCATCAGTTGTCGATCTTCAAACAGGGGCCCATGCTCGTAGAAACCAAAACCCTCTTGGCAACACCAGCGGCGCAGCCAGTTGTTGACTTGGAAAGTCAGTCTCCTCCATCCCCCTCACTGGCAGGATTGAGGAGAAGATGACCTGGGCTCCCAGACCCTTGACCACCATCCCCAGAGCTCGGAAATCCTGTTTGATGGTTTCCAGTTTGCCCTTGGTGTCATTAGTGCCCACATGGCAGAGCGGCAGAGGGTACTAGTCCGATGAGTGGCCAAGCCTTGGCAGTCTTTCGATGACACCTCGTACGCAAGCCCTGGCAAGCAACAAACCTCTCTAGACAAGAGGTCAAGTCGGCAGATAGGTGCCTCCGTCCCCTGCAGCAGGGAGTCACCCACAACAGTCACTCGCTGCTTCTTCCGGCTGTTCCCGTGAGGCACAGGGTCTGTTGCCCCAGTTACTTCCCTTGCAGCCATGTCCAGCTCCTCCTCATCCTGGAGGGCACTAAACCTGTTCTTCACTTGCAAGTCCTCGGGAGCAGGAGGAGCCTTTCTCCTCCTATGAGAAGTGACCAGCTTCCAGGCACCTTTTACAGTGTTATGATGTACCGTTTCACATGGCACAGAGCCCTCCAGCAACTCCACTGCTGTGGGGGCTTGAGACTCCTGAAGTTGTGCAGTCTCTGAGAATACCCTGTCTATCTCCTTCTCATTCTCTCGGATGCTATGCAGCCTACTGACTTCCTCCCATAATTCCCTTACTTGAGGCTCAGGAATACATGTAGGAGCTTCTGTGGAAGGCCCTCACTAGGGGTTCTTCTCCTGTCCCATGTGGAATCTTTGTCTTGAGTTCTTGGCAGCCTAGATCTGGCTTCCCGTCAGTTGCCCAGTTTCAGATGTTTGGAGTACAGAGGTTCCTGGAAAGCACCAAGGCCCTGGGAAGTGGGTTTCCACAGGGACTGACTGTGGCCCATGGGATATTTGAGAAAGCAGAGAAAAAGTAGTTTTGATAAGGAAAAGAGGAAAGTTTTGTCTCTTGCTGGTGGCAAATGATGAAATGTATCGCCTTTTGTGTTCTTATCTGGTGTCTTGGAAAAGAGCCTGAGCCACGTTTTTATCCCATGCTGTTTACTACCCTGAGCTGTTTGCTTCAGTACATCTGGGCTCTGCTGATGCTGGTCCTACAGCCTCCCTCAATGGAAAAAGGTGCACAAGTCCTAAGATAGACACTGGATGGACAATAAAGCATGCCTAAAGGGTATGTTGGTGTGATCTGGTTGTCCAGTCTGAGACAAGAGAGAAAGCTTTAGGCTTTGGGCTACTTTCCCCATGTGCACTAAAAGGCAGAGATTTCACCCTCCTGGGAAAGGATCATGGCAGATTGCTAGTTCGAAGGTCCATTCCCTGGTCTAGGTGTCAAAGGGGTTGTGTTTTGGCTTACAAGGTGGTCTGCCCTGACTAAAAAGCAGATCTCAGTTGCAAAGTAGAAAGCTGCCTTCTCTGCCTTGAACAGTGCTGTCCACAGGGGCAGCAGACTTCTTCCATTCTTTGCAGAGAAATAAATACACTTGAAGAGCATTTCTTATTGCCACAGTGAACGTCCTTGCTGCCTGCTTGTGCTTCGGCCCTGTGTCCAACCCAGTTGTAGTAAATTCCCTTCTGTTTATCTGTCCCACTGGATCAAAAAGAGTCTCAACCCTCTCTCAACCCCACATGACTTTGAAGGTGACATGAGTGTTGAATGTTATGGATGACCCTTGACAGTTTGAGATATCCCCTGACCACGGATGGTAAAGGAACATGTCATCCCCAGGGAAACAGCAACTCATTCTCCTGTGCTGTGCTTCACATACCAGCTTGCTTCCCACATCCACACCTTTCTCTCTCTGACTGTAGGCCTGAGAGAGGAAACTGGCATATCTAACTCCTGTCCCCTCCCTTCTCCTTTCATCCTTGCAGAGCAAGTAGATCAGGGCAATGCATGAGGAGTATTCCAAGCTGCTGGACCCCCAACAGCCTCACTGCCACCACCAGCCAGGCTGAGGGGATAGGATAGAATGACAGATGGATAATGACTGCAAGGAATGGGAAATTAACTTTACAAATAAATTAACAGTACTGACCAATGATTTCTGAACAGTTTATTCCCAGTTCTGTTTCCTCCTGCTCAGCCTCCAGTCACAGTTTTAATCTCCCTGGCTTTTTAAGCTAAAGAGCATCACATTTAGCCACACTTCTATGCAGGGCAAGAAGGCTGACAGGTGAAAAAAAGAGATAGAGGAGAATGATTTAAGTTGGGTTCAGCCTCTCTTATGTTGCCCTCTCAGTGTTGTGTACTCTAAACTTATCATCTGAGATCCTATCTAATCAATGGAGGACAGGTACTTTCTGAGAAAAATTTCTCTCCTTTGTCTTAGGCACTGTGACTTAGCTGAATTGCTCTTCTGCAGCTGTTTGACCATGTCTCTCACCTGGAGGCAGCCTGGATGGCTAGCTAATGTTAGGTGAAATTAAACCTCTCTGCTGTGCCTGGTAGACACCCCTTGCAGGATTGTTTCCTGTTTGTAAAAAAGTGGGAGAAGATACACAGTCTGCCCTCTTCTATGTATATATAAAGATTAGAGTGTGCATGAGGGGGCTGTACAAGTGTAGATGGGCATATGCATGCATTATGCCTTCAGCTGCTGATTTATAATGGCCTGTCCTCCAGCTCAAGCTTGGGCCTTCTTGTGAAAGTTTCCATATTTTGTGCCTGTGGCTTCTGGCAGATTCCCAGGCAGTTGTGGGTCAACACTTGTGTGGCAAGCAGGTTGGCCTAGAAGCATTTTCCAGTAACCTACCTACCTAAACCTAGTTTAAATGACTCATTTATTTAAATTACTGTTGCTTTGAGGAAACTGTCCATAGTCCTCTCACGGTTAGATGTCTCCAGGAATGTTCCCATTTTCTTGGTTTTGTCACATTTATTTCTGCTTTTAACCTTTTGAATGGCACGGAGAATCTTCCTATATGACTGTGTTTATTCTCATGAAATGCTTATTGCTGGTTATCATGACTTACGGTGTACCCAAAGTATGCACAGCTAGTTGTTATATCCAATCTTTTCTTAGTTTGCCTATCCAAACAGTGTTATTCACAACAAATAAAGTTCTTCATATATTTTGCTAGATTTTAATATTATTTCATTAGGTTTTGTCTCCTGTGGTCTTTGGTGTCTACTCACTTAAAACCTTATTGACACCTCACATTTAAAAGAGCCTACATAACGAACTGGGTTCAGTGACAAAATTCATAAACAAGCAAAGATACTAATTACATTTTGATCTGATTTAGAAATAATAGAATGGTTTCATTCCCTACCATGAGACAATTACTTTTCTAAGGTCTCAAAACAACATACTTAGTTTTTGGTTGCTGAATGAAACTGTTTTGATTTCAGACCATTGTGACCTGCCTGAAGCCTTCAATGCATGCTCCACAGGGGTAGAAACTCAATGTTCAGACATTCCTGTGCTTTCCTAAGGTAGCCTTGTTGAAGTGTCCTACATGATATGCCATGGAGGACTTGCAAGCATGTGACTTTGGTGATTCACAGCCTGGTCAGGCAGAGGGATGTTAAACTGCTTTACAGAAGATGTGGGCTTGAAGGGAGCCCCAGAAGATGATTGATATAGCTGTTTATGGACTACAGTTAGGTGTTGTCTAATTTAAAATTGGGCAGAAGCAATATACTGTGTTAACTCTTTCCATGGTAGAAAACAAAAATCATCAAAACTGTGAATGGAACATGCTTCAATGATTTTACAGATTTTTAAAATAAATTATCATGATGATCATTTTGTAATCTAACATAAAGATCCAAATATCCAACATAATCATAGCAGAGCACTTGCCAAAAGTGACTGGAAATAAAGGAGTTGTTGCCATCCATGTATAGCCTGCTGTAAAGGAGAGTCTGTATTTGCAGACCCTTGTTTATATGCCCAAGTGTGCATACATACAAGTATGCAGGCCTGGCACTTTTGAACCTGCTTGGCCTTAACTGACAGTCTCAGCTACGACTGTGTATCTCCAGTACAGTCTCTTATGACCCCATAGCAGGGGGGCAGCTATGAAAGATGACAGAACGAACTGCTTTCCTCAGTGAGGAATTCTAGCTCACAAAAGGGAAAGAGGTTTTTGAGACACCCATGTGGGCAGTGACAATTCAAAGAGCTTTCAGGATCATTGAAACAAATACACTGCTCTAAAACCTCTGCATTGGACATAAAGCCAAAGCTACAGGTCCAGAATGACTCAATACATTGAATTGGTTTCATGGGGGTTAAGGAACCTCAAGGAAAAATGAAGTTTGTACTCATAACTGATTTATAGAAGGGTGGGTCTCAGTCAGCATTGCCAGGTTGGAATGAAGACCCTCTGTCTTTACATAATGCCACATGAGGTTCTTCAGTCATGATACTATGTATATCACCCATGCTACAGGCAGCAGTGATCACAGCCTACAGTCCAGTATAATGGCTAGTGATATACCATGAGCTCATGGAGGGGCAGGGGGAAATACCTGTCAGAGGGTTGAGTCCCTTATGGAAGTCCTGGATGTGAGCAGTTCTTCATTTGTTGGTGGAGCATTCCAGGCTATTTTACAGAGAACTAAATGAGGGAAACTTTGTGACCATGTCAGTGGCAGATAGGTCTGCCAAGGGAACAGCTCTGTTTTTTTTAAGATTCCTAATCTGAGACAAGCCTTTAATTCCTGCTCACAAATAATGGTTCTCTTCCTCAGAGGAGTGCACTTTTTAGAGGAGTGGCATTATAGGAAGAAGAAAGGTGTGAACACAGCACTGTAATATTTTATCCTTACCAAGGTGCTGTGAGTGGTGGCTCCACCAGTTCCACAACATCGTGGCATGTCCTTGGTCTCCTGGCCTTTCTTTATAGCACATAACTGTTGTCCGCAGTTCCTCCCCTCACTTGTATGTGGCTTGCTGTGAAAGATCTGGTAGGGCAGGTTCTACTCCGTCATCCTAACTCATAGCAGTGATTTCACAGTGGGATCACACAAGTTATGTGAGGACACATTTATGTCCAAGGATTATTTCACAGAAAACACCCACATTTAAAGAGAACCAAGTCTCCAGGGAATAATGGATCAGTCAGGATTTCTTCTCCTCTTGGAGGACTGGCAAATATGTAGTTGAACATTCCCCATTGTGAAAGCTGTCTGCCTCCTAGTGTTCCCAAGGACTTGTCAAAAACCTGCTTGCCATGGATAGCTCTGGATCTAAACCTCAGACCATTCCACAGTCTTAGCTGTGGATAGGAAGAGGGACAAGGCTCACCAAAAGATTCACTAACAAAAGAAAACACTAGAGGCAGCTGATGAGAATCAAGACTTAATTTATTTATAACATCTTTTTTGGTGTTGAGGTGTCCTTCTCCAATATTTCAATAGGCCACCTTACCAAGGGGATCCTTTAGGGACAGAGATAAGACAGCTGATCCAACAGGACTCAGACAAGATTGCTCTTCAGGCATTTCCCTGTTCAGCCTTGGCTGGAGTGGGAAAAGGACACAGTGGAAAGGATTCCTGAGAAGCAGTGTTCAGAGTCTTGGACATCTTCCTTATGTTCAGGTGGCCCCTTCTTGCATGTTACATAAGTTCAAGACCTGTTAAAATCTGGTGATCTGCTTCACCTAAAAAAAGTCTGGTCACAGACAGATAACATAATGGGAATGGCTGGACACTTTCAAAATATCCATGCTACAGAGAGGGGAGGGGACACAGAGACATCTGCTCCGGAGAGCATGAGCTAATCCAGTACACATTCTCTCTCAACACCTGGATTGCCCAACACAAGGCAAAAACTACCCAGGGCAGAGTTTGAAAGGTCCCCACTGAAGATGTGAATAATCTCAACATTGCACCAAGATGCTTATGCTTGGGAAGATGGTGCTTCAAGATGCTTCTGTGTCTGCAACATGGGTGAAAGTGGCCAAGAAATGGGCAGAGCCCTAAAGACTGAGTGTTAGGTTCAGTCCCAAGGAAGAATTCAATCTTGTTTGTATCATGTGACACATATACACACAGGAAAAAACAAGGAGTTTTGTGTGAGTGAAGGAAATACCATTGGGATTGCCATCCCAAGCAAGCCAAAAGCAGAGTTGTATCTAACCTTTTACAGGACATTGGGAGGGGGATTTAATTTTCCTCTCTGCACTGTGGTATGCTGAGAGAGTGCTCTGGGCATGGTGAAGACAAGTCTTGAGATTCTACACAGGCTGAGGAAACCCAAGGTCTGCACAGATCCTTATACAAAATAAGCTGTGATAGGCCTTGCTGGAACACCTCATTTGTTCCTATGTACTCTACCTGTGGTGCAGGGAGCATTGTATTCCTCAACGGCAAACTCATCTGGAAGACACAAGGGAAGGGAGAGAGCAGGGCTGTCAGACCCCCTCAGCATTCCTGGCAGAGGGCTTCCAGAGAGATACTTCTCCCATGCCCCACAGCAGACAGCTAGCACCATCCCTGACTTCCCTGCAGAGATCCCAGCCCTGGGAGAAGGGAGGAGAGGGAGCCCCAGTCACAGCCCCATCTGGATACTGTGGCAGCAAGGCAGAGCGACTCTGCACAGACAGCCCCAGCAGGTCT
>NW_020448312.1:0-1371 GCF_003343035.1 Apteryx rowi
GCACCGAGGGACCGCCGGGCACCTCGGGCCGCTGCCGGCTCCCCCGGGGAACAGCCGGACGCACCGAGGGACCGCCAGTTGTCTCAGGGGAACAACTGGACACACCAAGGGACCACTGGTCACCTTGGGCCGTTGCTGGCACCCCTGGGGAACAACTGGACGCACTGAGGGACCGCCAGTCACCTCAGGGGACTGTTGGCACCCTCAGGGAACAACCGGCTACACTGAGGGACCGCCAGTTGCCTTGGGGGAACAACCAGCGACCCCGGGGAACAACTGGACGTCCCGAGGTACTGCCGGATGCCCCGAGGGACCTGTTGCCCCCCGAGGGCACCCCCGGAGGACCCGTGGGGTGGGGGCTCCAGCTGCCCCCCCCCCCCGGCACCGGCCGGCACCTCCGTGTCCCCCCAGCAGCCAATAAACAGCCTGGCGCCACCGCTGCCGCCCGGACGCCTGGGTCCTCACCGGGGGGGGGGGAACACGCCTGGCACACGCGTGTGCAGCCCCTACACAGATCTGCCTGCGCACGTGTGTGCACCCCATGCAAGTCCCCGTGCACACGCGTGTGCACCCCGTGCAAGTCCCCGTGCACACGCGTGTGCAGCCCCTGCGTGTGCGTGTGTGGGGCCCGGGGGGGGGAAACGCCGCCACCGAACCCTATTGGCCACATTGGGGCTGGGGGGGGGGACAGGTGGCATCTGCCACTGCCACAAAGGACCCCCGCGCTGCCCCCCCCCGGACGCCTGGGTCCCCTGGGGGGGGGTTGGGGGTGTCCCGGATACCTGGGCCCCCCCTTTCCCTGGGGAAGGCGCGGAACCCTGGGGGGGGGGAAGGGGCTGGTGTTGGGTGTCGCAGCAGATGGTGGTGCCCCGTGGTGGGGGGGGGGGCAGGAGGGGGGAGGTCCCAGCTGCTGCCACCCTGAGTGATGTCACCACCCCCAAAAGGGGGGGGGTCCCTCCACCCCCCCTGGACAGACAGACCGCAGCCCCCAATGCTGGTGGGTGGGGGGGGCCCTGGGACCCCCCCCCCAGGACCCTGCCGGGCCCAAATCCCCCCCCAGAGCTCCCCAAAACAGAAAGGACCCAGGCGTCCGGGAGCTCTGCGGGTCCCTTTATTGCTGCGGGGGGGGGTCCGGGGGGGCCCCGCCGTCCCCGGAGTCGCCCCGGCGGCGCAGGCAGGCCCTGGGGAGGGGGCGGAGACAGCGGAGTGGGCGGGGCCAGGCCACGCCTACGCCCACCTGGCCGCGACCACGGGTACAGTGGCACCTCGAGCCCCGCCTTCTATCCCTTTGGCCACGCCCACAGAGGCGGAGCACCTCCGCAGGGAGTCCCGTGGGCGGGGTTGAGGGGAAGGGGCGTGTCCTCTCAGGCC
>NW_020448312.1:2371-6310 GCF_003343035.1 Apteryx rowi
CCCCCCGGCACCCCCAAACTGTGTCCCCCCAGGAGCCCCCAAAGCTGCGTTTCCCAGGACCCCCAAACTGGGTCACCCGGGACCCCCAGTCCTGCCCCCCGGGGCCCCCCGAGCCGCCCCCCGGGGCCCCGCTCACCGCCGCAGAGCAGCCCCCGCATGCAGGAGAAGAGGGAGGTGTTGCAGGACCAGCAGTCAATCCAGACCTGCTCCATGCGCCCTGCGCGGGGGCCGACCAGGTGGGGGGGTCGGGGGGGGCCATGACCCCCCAACCGGCCCCCCCCACCCTGCCCCCCCCCACACACTCACCGCAGTTATTGGGGCAAAATGCTGCAAGAGGAGAAAAGGGGGGGGTGAGATGGTGACGGGGCTGCGGGGGGGGGTCCTGGGGGGGGTCAGGGTCTCGCCTTCGCTCTGGAAGCGCCGCATGAGCTGCTCGAAGTGATCCTTGACCTCCTGCAGCATCCAGTAGAGCTCATTGAAGACCCGCTCATCTGGGGGGGAGGCAGCCCTGTGAGCCGCTGCTGCCACTGACCCCACCATTAGGTTCCAGAGTTAACACACCCTCCTGCTAGTGCCCACCATTAGGTTCCAGAGTTAACATCTTCCTCCCTTTTGAGCTGCTGCTCCTGCTGACCCCCACCATTAGGCTCCAGAGTTAACATCTCCCTCCCCTGTGAGCTGCTGTGCCTGGGACCTGTGCCTGAACTGGGACCATTAGGTCCCAGAGTTAACACCCACCTCCCACTGATCCCCACCATTAGGATCCAGAGTTAACACCCCCCCCCGTGGGGTTCCTGGTGGGGTTAGTGGTGCCATTTTGCACCCCCCAACACTGGGGGGGGGGTTCTGGGGGGGGAGGGGTCCGCTGTCACCTTGGTAGTTTTGCTCCATGACGCGGCCCACGGTCCGGCGGAAGTGGGTGGAGGCTTCGTGCAGTGTGTTCTCGTCTGGGAAGGGGGGCGCAGGGTTTCGGGAGGGGTTCAGGGGGGTTTCAGGGCGCCCAGCCGGGGACGGGGCCCCCCCTCACCAATGACGCCCATGAAGGCGGCGGGGTGGCGGGGCAGGGCAGCCAGGCCACGCAGGCCGCTGCGCAGCAGGGCGGCCACCCGGGCCTGCAGCTCGGGCTGCCGCGGCAGCGCCCGCGCCAGGTAGGGCCCCACCAGGGCGCCCAGGGCCCGCGCCGCCCCCGGCTCGCACAGCAGGCACCCGCCGGCCCCCGCCGCCGCCGCCAGCGCCAGCGCCGCCGCCGTCACCCCCCGCATCCTCCCCGCGGGATGCGCCCCTGGCAGGCCACGCCCCTGGCAGGCCCCGCCCTGGCAGGCCACGCCCCCAAAGGAACACCCCCCCCCCAAGCCCACACTCCCTGCAGGGAGCCCTGCTGCTAGGCCACGCCCCCTTCGGGGAGAATCTCTGTGAGGCCACGCCCCCCAGAGAGGACCACTATGAGGTCACACACCTCTAGGCCTCGCCCCCACAGGGAGAGCCCACTAAGCCACGCCCCCTGCTAGCTCCTCCTCCCCCCCACGGTGCCCTCCTACTTGGCCAAGTCCCTGCAGGGAATCCTGGCTAGGCCACGCCTCCCCGCTAGGCCACGCCCACCAGGGGACCCTCCATGGGGTCATGCTGCTATAAGCCACGCCCACTCTAGGCCACGCCCCTGCTAGCGGGGGGGGGCAGGGGAGCCCTTCCACTAGCCCAAGCCCCTGTGGGGAAACCCTGCTAGGCTCCGCCCCCTCTAGGACATCCCCCAATAGGCCACACCTCCAGCAGGGGACCTCCCATCAAGCCACGCCCCTCATAGGTGCCCCCCTTGCCAATTGGCCACACCTCTTGTGGGGACCTTCTTGCTAAGCCCCTCCCCCTGTGGGAAGCCCCACCCCCTGTCCTGGCCACACCTCCAGCATAGAGACACCCCCACCATAGCCACGCCCCCCCCAGAACTGCTCCACCCCCAGCAGAACCCTGGGCCTGTCTGGGATGACATCACCGCTAATCTGTTTCCATGGTAACAGGCTGGGTGGGGCTGGGGTCGGGGTGACTGTGTTCCCCCCAGCCAGCCTGTTTCCATGGTAACAGGCAGGCCAGGACTCTATGGTCTGGATTCTGGAGGTCCAGGTCTCTATGGTTTTTGGGCTGGAGGACCAGATCTCTATGGTTTTGGACCTGGAGGACCAAATCTCTATGGTTTGGAGCCCGGAGATCCAGATCTCCCTGGTTTTGGGCCTGGAGGTTGGGGCGCCGTCACTGCCAGCCCGTTCCCACGGTAACGGGGCAGGGCGGGTGGGGGTTGCCGCTACCCCTAGGTCGTGTCTCCATGGCTACGGGTCAGGGGTCACCCCTGGGCTGTCTCCATGGTAACAGGCCGGGGTGGGGGCCCACAGTGACACTGGGGGGGGGGTGACAGCTTCCCGCATACCAGAGCGCCCCACACTCGCCCCATGGACCCCGACCCCACCCCCCAGGGGACCCAGGCATCCGGGCGCCTCCCCCTTCCCCACGCTCGGGTTAAAAACAAGAAGTGCTCCTGGCCCTTTAAGGGGCTCCCTGCTTACATCACCACCACCGCCCCCTCTTCTGATTGGCGGAGCTGCTGCTGGGGGCGTGGCCTTGAGAACTTTCCACTAATACCGCTGATGCGACCTCTGACAGGCTTCTGGGGAGCATGTCCCGCCCCCTCCTTCTCTGATTGGCCAGTGCTCCATAGGGGGCGTGGCTTAAGAGGCCGGCAATGGGGGGGGTGGAGGTGCTGCTACTCCTCTCTGATTGGGCAGAACTGTGGCAGGGGCGTGGCCAGGAGGAGAGCGCTGCTGGGGGGGGGCGGGAGCGGCGCCTTTTGATTGGCTGGGAGCGGGAAGGGAAGGGGCGGGGCCTGGGGGTACCTGGGGCCCGGCGGGCAGCGGGCGCTGATTGGCTGCGGCAGGGGGTCGCGGAGCGCAGGTGAGGGGGGGGCGGCCCGGGTCAGGGGTCACGGGGGGGGGCGCCCACACGTGTGCATCACGGTGCACACGCGTGTGCCGGGCGCGAGGCAGGAGGGGCCTCCCGGCCCGTGACCCCCGGTGTGTCCTCATGCGGGCGCACGTGTGTCGCGCAGCCCCGGCGTGCACGGGGACAGGTCACACGCGTGCGCGGGGCAACTGACACGCGTGTGCAGGGCGGCTCACGCGTGTGCGGGGCAGCTCGCACACGCGTGTGCCTCACGCGTGCCGGCGCTCGCAGGGCGGCCATGGCCGGGGCCCGGCTGGGCAAGGTGACGCCGGGCAGCAGCATCCTCTTCCTCTGCGACATGCAGGAGCGGTTCCGGCCCAGCGTCGCCTTCTTCCCCCAGATCGTCGCCGTCGCCGCCCGCCTGCTCCAGGTACCCGGGGCCCAGGCGTCCGGGAGCCCGACACCCCTCTGAGCCCACCCCCCCTAGGGACCCAGGAATCCAGGTGGTCCCACTCCTCCCCCCCTGCCCCCCCCCCAGGGGACCTAGGTGTCTGGGCACCTTTGCAGGGGACCCAGGCGTCCAGGTGTCCCTGATCCACCCCCCTGGCTCCCCCAGGGGCCCAGGCGTCCGGGTGCTCCCACTTCTTTCCCCCCCCGTGTCCCAGGGGGCCCCGGCATCCAGGCGCCCCCACTCCTGTCCCCTGTCCCCCGGGGGGCCCCGGCGTCCGGGCGCCTTGGCGGGCAGTGACGGGTGCCCGCAGGCGTGCCGGGAGCTGGGGGTGCCGGCGGTGGTGACGGAGCAGCACCCGCGGGCGCTGGGCCCCACCGTGCCCGAGCTGGGCGCCCACGACCTGCCCAAGCACCCCAAGACCTGCTTCAGCATGGTGGTGCCGGCCGTGGAGGCCGAGCTGCGGGCCCGGCCCGGCCTCGCCTCCGTCCTGCTCTGCGGCATCGAGACCCAGGCCTGCATCCTGGTGCGCCCGCGCGGGGGGGCCCAGGCGTCCGGGGGGGTCC
>NW_020448312.1:7119-8181 GCF_003343035.1 Apteryx rowi
CACCCAACGGGAGCCACACCCACCAAGCCCTGCTTGGCCACGCCCCCACACAACACCCCCACCCGACCCAAATGCAGGGTCATGGTTGGCCACGCCCCCGGCCCCACCCACCTGTTAGACCCGCCCACCAGGTTGCCCAGCCCCACCCACTAAGGCACTGCCCTTAGCCCCACCCACCAGGTAGCAGCACTTAGCCCTGCCCACCCGGTAACCTGGCCCCGCCCACCAGGGCACTCAGCCCCGCCCACCACACAGCACCCCCCTTCCCAGCCCTGACCACCAGGTGACTGTTCTCTAGCCCCGCCCACCAGGTAAAATGGCCCCGCCCACCAGGGAGCTGCCTTTAGCCCCACCCACCAGGGAGCTGCCCCAAAGCCCCACCCACTGGGTAGCCCCGCCCCTCCAGCCCTGCCCACCACATAGCTACCTGCCAGCCCCGCCCCATTGGCCAGTCTGGCCCCGCCCACCGGGTGTGCTGGCTCCGCCCACCACAATGCCACCTCCTAGCCCCACCCACCGGGCACCCCCCCCCAGTGCCACCCCCAGGGAGTCCTGCTGGGCAGATAGCCCCGCCCCCTCCATGTAGCCCCTCCCCTAGCCCCGCCCTCCCCCTAGCCCTGCCCCCCACTGGTTCGTCAGCGGCTCGTTAGCGGCGGGGGGGGCGGTCTCGTTGCAGGTCCAGCAGCTCATCAAGGAGCCGGCGCCGGACAGCGGGTTGCTGGGGCTGCTGGGGGGCCCCGGCGTCCTGCCGGGGGAGCAGTGAACCGCCACGGTCACGCGTGTGCACACGCGTGGGCAAGGCGCCAGGGAGCAATAAACTCCGCCATGGTCACGCGTGTGCACACACGTGTGCAAGGCGCCAGGGAGCAATAAACACCGCCATGGTCATGCGTGTGCACACGTGTGTGCAGGGCGCCGCCAGGAGGGCAATAAACACCGCCATGGTCATGCGTGTGCACACGTGTGTGCAGGGCGCCGCCAGGAGGGCAATAAACTCCACCATGGTCATGCGTGTGCACACGCGTGTGCAAGGCGCCGGACAGCGGGGGGACCGTGTCGGCA
>NW_020448312.1:15396-16930 GCF_003343035.1 Apteryx rowi
GCGGCACCGAGTGTGACACCATGACAGCGTGTGTGTGACACCAAGTGTGTGACGATGAGTGTGACATGGGACTGACTGTGACAGCGTGTGTGTGATACTGTGTGTGTCTGGGTGACAGTGAGTGTGACACGGGAGTGTGTGACTGTGTGACAGCGTGTGACACCGTGCAGCTGTGTGTGACGTGACAGCGTGTGACTGTGTGACTGTGTGTGTGTGATGTGTGGCAGCGAGTGCGACAGCAAGTGACACCGTGACAGCGAGTGTGACAGCGTGTGCGACACGGTGTGCGACACGGGGGTGTGCAGCGGGGTCCAGGTGTGACACGGACGGTGATGCTGTGCGCGCGCGGCCCCGCGTGTGCGGCCGTGTGATGGGGCAGCGGGTGACACCAGTGGCGGGTGACGTGTGTCCCGCTGCGTGTCACCACGCGTGTGCGCCTGGTGCTGTGTGTGCGACGCGTGTGCGACGCGTGTGCAGGCTGCAGCCGTGTGCGTGTCCGTGCTCCGTCACATCCGTGTGCACGCGTGTTCGCCGGGAGCGTGGGGGAGCGTGTCCGCGAGCACACGCGTGTGCTGGGCGCGGCCGGGTGCTGCCGCTTGTGCACGCGTGTGTCCGCGATCTGGGGCTCACGCGTGTGTCAGGCGTGTGCGTGTGCCCCGCGTGTGTCAGGCGTGTGCGTGTGCCCCGTGCGTGTGCTTGGCGTGTGCCCCGTGCGTGTGGCCGCGTGTGCGGGGGGTCCCGGCGCTGGGGGCACCATCGGGAACCGCCGGGGGAGGGAGGGAAGGAGGGAGGGGAACAGGCGGACGAGGAGGGAGAGACGCAGGGATGGAGGGATGAGGATGGAGGGAGCGAAGGAGGGATGGAGCGGATGGAGAGTGGAGGGATGGGTGGGGGATGCAGGGATGGAGGGACGATGGAGGGAGCGATGGAGCGGATGAACAGATGGAGGGATGGAGCGAAGGAGGGATGGGGATGGAGGGAGCGAAGGAGGGATGCAGGGATGGAGAGTGGAGGGATGGGTGGGGGATGCCGGGATGGAGGGATGGGGATGGAGGACATGAACAGATGGAGGGACAGGACAGAGGGATGGAGCGAAGGAGGGATGCAGGGATGGAGGGACGATGGAGGGAGGGATGAAGCGGATGAACAGATGGAGGGATGGAGCGAAGGAGGGATGGGGATGGAGGGACGATGGAGGGAGGGATGGAGCAGATGGACAGACGGAGGGACGGGGATGGAGGGATGGAGCGAAGGAGGGATGGGGACGGAGGGGTGAGGATGAGGAGGGATGGGGATGGAGGAGGCAGGTTCGGAGGGACGCTGATGGAGGGATGGGGATGGAGGGATGGGGGATGGAGGCAGGACGATGGGATGGAGGGATGAGGATGCATGGAGAGATGGAGGGATGGATGGAAGGATGAATGGGGGGATGGATGGGGATGGGTGAAGGATGGAGGATGAAGGGGGGGTGAAGGATGAATGGGGAGATGGATGGGAGGATGGAGGGATGGATGGAAGGATGAATGGAGGGATG
>NW_020448313.1:0-1116 GCF_003343035.1 Apteryx rowi
CAGCAGAGCCTCTGCCCTGACAGCCATGGGGTCGAGGGCATGAGCTGCCTCCTCTGCAGCCAGCCCTCTGGCAGAGGAGAGGTGCCCGACAAAGGGACTGAGAGTGACTGCCCTGCGATGTCACTGCCTGCGAGGTGGCATGCCTAGCTGGTAAGGTGAAGGCTTTCCTGAGTTCCTGTCTGTGTCTCTCTTCTTGCCTCCCTTGGCAGCAGGATCGTGGTGCTGCTCCTTGTTTCCCCTCCTGTCCATGCTGCTCCTCTTGTTGCTCTCGGGCTCTCTGGGGTGGGAAGTTTCAGCTGCAGTTCAGACACTGATGCTGCAAGTTGTGCAGCAGAGGGGTCTGCATGGGAAAGAGGTTGCCCCAGCCCCATTCTAACTTGTGGCGCTCCACAAAATGCAGTCCGTGTGGCTGGGAAATGAGCTGACTCTCCCTTAAGGCGAACCCATCTCCAGTCCTAAGAGTCCTTTGACCGTTTCCTTACAGTCTACTGGCAGACTGCCTGCTGCCCTCCAGAAAGACACAGCTGTCTCATAGCATCTCTGTGATATCTGAGAGGCCCATGAGGAAAGTGCAGAGATGCTGAGAGTATGGAGATGGTGGTGGGAGGCTGTATGTGGGCATCTGGAAAGAGCCCTGTGTGTCCTTGGCTTGAAGGGGAGCRTGGAGAGCTCCGTCAGGTGCCCGGAGAAAGGGTGAGAAGTTTGGAGATGTGCACTTTGAAACTGAATTCGTCTGCTCTCAGCAGGACCTGGTTTCTTTCTAGGGCAACATATGAGTGTGATCATCCTCCAGCACCAAGAGATGGAAGCACAGGACAGCTGGGAACAAGACTGATACACAGACTAGTTTTCCTCACTCTGCAACAAGGGACAGTGAATCCGTTTTTCTCAGGACTCAGAGTGGAAATTCCAAGATTTCTATCTTGGAGGAACACTCCCCAGGGGTGCCAAGGACATCTCAAAGAAAATAAAAAATCCCTGAAACTCTGTTCCTCAAACCTCATTCTTTAGAATTCTGGGTGCAGATGCTGAAAAGCCCTTGTACACGATGAGTGCCTTTCACCTGACAGAATTTGTGACTGTCATAGCTGGTCACCCCCATTCCCCTGTGCCCAC
>NW_020448313.1:3569-4812 GCF_003343035.1 Apteryx rowi
CTCAGGAGCACTGCCGGGTGCATCACTCCCTGCCCAGGTGTGGAGAGGAGCTGCTGGAGGTCTTCTCTTCCTATGCCTGCTGCCCTTGGCCCTGCCCTGGCATCGGCCCACAGGTTCTGCCCTGGGTCATGTTCTGTCTCCATATGCTCTCTTCTGACACCATGTAGGGACCTGCAGTGCATAGCTCTGCTTGGAGGTGGCCACCAYGGKCTGCCTGCGTGGTCCCAGCAAATCCCAGGAAGGATGTGCTTGGAGGTGAGGCTGTAATTGTCCTCAGTCAAAGTAGATGGGATGGCCTGGCTGGGGGCACAGGCGAGGAAAGGGCAAGAGACAACAAGCAGAAGATGCAGTAAGGGAAATTCCAAATGAGCTGAAGGAAAAAATAAAGACATAACCATGGCAGTTGAATAGCAGTGGGGCACGGGCCAGGAGATTTTCAGAAACTCTCTTGGAGAAACACCTACCAAACTGATCTACCTGTCAAGTTAGCCCAGCTCAGAGCAAGTCGTGGTCCTGCAGATCTCTGGTGGTCCATCCCAACCCAAATCCTCTAGGACAAAGGGCCTGGAAGGCAGAGTTCTGGGCAGGGGACACTGTTGTGGGATTGAGGCCTTGCTGGCATTTGKACTGCCTGCTCAAGCCTGTCCTCAGAGTCACACAGGGAGCTAGTTCATCCTCAGAAGGAGTCTCTGCTCCATGGGCAACAGGAGTCAAAGCAGTGCCAGGAGACTGCAGAGAAGTTCTCAGGAACACACCAGGCATTCAGGCCATTTGTCTGCTGAGGTGTCCCCAGACCAGTGCTTTGTATCCTGGGTCTGAAGGGCTGAGAAATCTTTGGAGCCAGAGCAGATTGTAGTCCCACCTCCCGGGCTCATTGGTTACAGGGCATCAGTAGAGCTGTACTGGCTGCAGGGAGGGAATCACTGACCAGGGCATGAGCAGATCCCCCTCTGCCCTCCCCTCTCTCTTCACACCCCGCAACAGAGATCATTTTTCCCATGTTGCCCCTCTCCGCTGGGCTGTATTCCCAGCTGGAGGGGACACAGGCTTCACACTGGGATATGCAGGAGAGCCCAGTCTCATCTAGAGGAGCAGGGTCCCACCACASCTGCTGGGTGGMCAGGSCTGCAGGCTGCAGACACCACTCTCTTCCCTGCAGACCTCCTGCCTGGGGCTGGTGGGTGCCCAGCAACAAGGCAGGCATGCCTGGGGGTCTGGTGCCATTGGGGTGGTGGCCTTTGGA
>NW_020448313.1:6858-8216 GCF_003343035.1 Apteryx rowi
TGTGTGTGTGTGTATATATATGTATGTATGTATGTATACACTCGCATTGACAGGCTAATTCCTGTAGTGCATGAACATGGTGCTGCCAATTCATAAGAAAGAAAAAATTATTTGGCAATGGTAAGAACTGTGTTTTGAAGTTTTGGAAACGAGGATTTCTTGTCAATTGTTGCAGTGAGTTACTATTTGAGAAGATTTCAACTTATGACTAGGATCTGCTTTTGGGGCTTGATTCATTTGACCACAGCGAGAGGCTATTGCTGCCTGAGATGCCCTGGGGTAGCTGCGTTGCCATGTGGTGCTGGAAAWTTTGGCRGTGGCTCCTGCGGGACCTTAGCTGATCTTTAGGAAAGGTATCTCAAAACAAGTCAGTTGAGACAACTTAGTTCCCTCTTTGGATGAGAAAGGGAAGTGCAGAGACCTGGATTTGACAGAGACATCTGCACTGACGGGGTCTGGCCTGGGGGGAGATCAGCCTCCTCCTTGTTGTTAATGAGCTCCCTTCTTGCCCCGTTCTYTGTGTCGTGCCTTGTTAAGAGATGGGAATCGGGGCTTCCAGAGCCGGACATTTCCACCTCTTGCACATAACCATGCTCCGATGCGACAATTTGTAATGCTGGAATCAGTCTTCCTTCAGTGCTCAGAGAGGGCCCATTGGTGATTATTTTAGTCTACTTCAATGAACATGATGAAAAAGTGGAAATCTTCAGGAAGGGTATTAATCTGGGGAGAAGAAATATCCATCTGCCCTTGACCTTGTGTTTCCCCTGCTCTGTCTATTAGGCTGTGAATAAAATCTGAGTGCTCTCTCACATATTTCCACATGTCCTGATTAAATCGATCATTTCTAAAGGCATCCTTGCATCTCTGGGCATGTGCACTTTCCATAGTTTCCCAGTTTTCCTCCTCCATTTATTCTTTGTCATTCAGGTACCCCTCAACTCTCCAGTTGCTGCTCTGAGCTGCTGGGAATCCGAACCTTGCCTTGTCTTTCAGAAGTCTCGTTGTCCCTTTAGGCAGCTCCTTTGTTGTGTTTCTTGTCTATCCTTTCCTATCTATCTGTGGAAGATATTTCAAGGCAGGTTATGCCTTGTGGGCAGTGGACCTCACTGGAGGCAGCTTGGACWTGASATACAGTTGAGGAGTGTCTTGTATCTTTTATTAAACTGTTCCAAATTTTATTTTTGTTTGTTTGCTCTTAAGACAAAACCTTCTTTGTCTGTTTGCAGCTAGTTCTCAAAGGAAAGCAGGTGGGAATTGGTGCACGTGAGCTGTAACGTTCAGCTACATTCAGGCTGCATCCGTGGACACTGAGAGGGCTGGCCAACATCATAACAAGGCCAGTCTCTATCACCTTT
>NW_020448313.1:9120-10686 GCF_003343035.1 Apteryx rowi
CTCATTAGAGACCATCCAGAGACTGTGTCCAGTTGGGACTGCCTGTAGAAGAAGACTTGATCACATGGAGTGAGTCCAGTGGCAGGCCCCCAAGGTGGTTGGGGGCTGGAGCACTTSCCYTGWGAGGASAGGSTGAGGGAATGGGTTTATTCAGCRCAGAGAAGGGAAGGTTTTGGGGAGGACTCATAGCAGCTTCCCAAGTGAAAGTTGCCACTGATAATGAACCAGGTTTTTAGAGGAATTCATGGCAAGAGAATGAGAGGAAAGAGTTCAAAGCTGACACAAGTGCTGTCAAAATTGTATATAAGGGAGAAAAATCGATGAGGATCCTGAAGCATTTAAAGTGGCGTCCAGAGGGACTGTGGACTCTTCTTGGAGGCTTKCAGGATGCAGCTGSACAAAGCCCTGAGGAACTTGGTGTGAATTCGATGTTGATCCCTAAGCGAGCAGGAGGTTGGGCTAGAGTCCTCCCAAGGTCCCTTCCAGCCTGAATGGTTCTGTGATTCTGTCATCTCTGGTGATCGGCACTGCAATTCTTGCAGGCAGCAAGTCCTTTTCTGCATGTGGGTTAGCACCTAACATGGCCTCCCCAGAGCCATCCCCTCCTAGTGGTGTGAGGTTGCCTCTTGGGCCTGAAAGGTTTTCAGTTCAAGGTTTCTTTGTGAGTGACTGCTTGTCCAGAATGGGCCCTGCTCACAGCCTACAACTTCTGTACATTACAACATGATGCCAAATGAGCATGGCACAAACAAAAAGTCATGGCATGAGGGTGATGGCGCTCTAATGTGCCTAAGGTCTTTAGCAAATGTAAAAATATCTTTACCCAGCCAGGGCTGTGCCCCACATGGGGGTCAGCGTGCTCCAGGATCTGCCAGGGTCTGGTGCAGAAGATAAGTCATGCAAGGCTGTTCTTTTCCCCTCTGTCAGGACAGAGAGACCTGCAGGAGAACACAGGTGGCCATGGATAACCCCACAGCTGGGCTGAGCAGCCAGCATGGGAAATGGGTGATGTGAGGGGCTGGTGTGGGACGATGGCTCTGGGGCAGCTTCCCCAGTGTGTCCATGCAACACAGGGAACAACCTGGGCTCTTCCCTCCTGCACCCGCCATGTCCTGGTGACTTTCCCAGGAGACCTGCATTTGCCCTTGAAGCACATGGCTGTGTGCTCCCACACTGCTGTTCACACACAGTAGCTGCCTGCTGKCATTTTCACCTCCTGGCCCCTTTCCAGCCCAGCCCAGACCCTCCCCAGCTCACCCCACCTCCCCTGCCCTCTCCCCAGACCACCCAGCAGAGCAGCCCAAGCTGGCGGTGGCCCACAGCAGTGCCCACTGCAGGGGGCTGCAGAGCTCTGGGCACTCACTCCTCAGCCGCAGGCCCCCTGAAGGGCACAGCAGGTCCTGGGGKGCAGAGAGGGGTGTCAGCCTGCCCATCAGCCCCAGGGCTGAGGGCTAGCAATGGCACAAGGAAATGGAGGCCACTCACTCCATGTCTCCACTACTGTCGTGACCAGGAGATCCTTAACCGTAGCTGCCTGCAGCCCCTCTGGGCAGCCCCTCTCCCCAG
>NW_020448314.1:0-1660 GCF_003343035.1 Apteryx rowi
GGTAGCTCCTCAGCACTGGGGAGCAGTCTCGGCTCCTGGAGTGGTGGGGAAGGCACCAGTGACTGCCAGCCCTGCTGCTGCACTCAGAATTGTGTTGTGCTGAACTAAACCAAGTCCCCAGGGTGCTCTCTGCAGCCGGCTGGATGGGCACAGGTGGGACCTGGCCCTTCCTGTTCCTCCCAAGCATGTTGTTTGAGGAAGTGCTGGAAGAACAGGCCTGGCGGGATCCACATGGCACTGCACTGCCTGGTGCTGTGATAAGTCCCTGAACACACTTCCTGGGCTAGGCGCTTGTGGACAAGCAGGCAGCAGTGCTTCTGGGAATCCATCAGGAGCATGCCCTCTGGGTGGACAAGGAGACCTCAGGCTCTTGTCACCCTGTTGGAGAGAAGCTGGCCACTCAGACGACTGAGTGGAGGAGGGACAGGTCCCACGGCTTGCAAGGTGAAGGTGCTGACGTGTGCCTGGGGCCAGGGTACTGCTACCTCGTAGGCCCTCTGCCAGCTCCTGGGAAGCCACTGCAGAAGCAAGCCAGTCCCAGAGAAYAACTTTCCCCATGTTCCTGGGAGCCAATGACAGGGTCACTTCTGTGTGAGAACATGACAGGCTGGCAGCAGGGACATGGCAGGGGTTTGTGCTTGTGAGGTCAGTGTTGCCTGAATCCTGACGGGCGAGTAGCAGGAACATGGCTTAGATCCATATTGTGAGGTCACTGCTCTCTCAGTACCTGATAGGCCATCAGCAGACTCTTGGCTCATGTAGCTTCTTTTCATGTCTCCTCTGTGTCTGCTGCTCAGAGGCCAGGAAGATGATTGTGGCTTCGATGCTAAGCRTGAGAAAATGTTTGTTCAAAAGGTTTTCTGAGTCAAGAGATTCACTCAGGCCCAGCCTTCCCCKCATTGCCACCCCACACAGGCTTATTRGACAGATGAATAATTTTGCCTGGGAGAATAATTCTGACGATTTTGAGATAGTTATTTATATACGGAGTCAAGTGTATGGAATGTTTGCCATGTACAAGGCAATCAAGATCTGTTTACCACTAGCATCCCTCCTGACAGTCTGCCATTGCAAAAGATAGGGGTTACAACATTTGTAACAGAAATGGATTTACCATTTCAATGCCTTAACTACAATATCAGTTCTTTCTTCATAAGGGACAAACCTTAACAAATAAGGAAGCTAAATTGCATCTTGTGTTTTGGTAACTTTGGCAAGACAAGTAAACCAATTTCCATCAGCAGACTTCAGTAGGAGTACGTCCTTCACTTCCTAGGCTTCTGGGAGTTGGCATTGAAGGAAGGTGCTTAAAAGATGAAGCAGGTTGCTCTTCTGGTGATGGTGTTTTTCTGAGTACTGGCAACGCATTCCTCCCTCCTGCTGAGATCCATCTGGAGGGCAGTCCTCAACCTTATGACTGTTCTCCTGATTAGGTGCCATCTGCAAATGTGATGAGAGCTGTGTCCTCCAGGTCACTGATGAACGTGATAAACAGTACAAGTCCCAGTATAGAGCCCTGCATCCTCCACTTGTCACTGGCTTCCAGGTAAAGCACAACCCATTCACAAAASCCCTCTGAGCTTGATCATCCAACCAGCTTTTTACCCACACTGTTGTCTATCCAGCCTACTCTAATGCCTTACTTGTACAGAAGGATATT
>NW_020448314.1:3291-4476 GCF_003343035.1 Apteryx rowi
ATACCATTGGCCTTCTTGGCCACAAGGGCACATTGCTGCCTCATGCTTAACTTGGTGTCCACCAGCACTCCCAGGTCCTTCTCTGCAGAGCTGCTTTCCAGCAGGTCAACCCCCAACCTGTACGGGTGCATGGGGTTATTCCTCCCCTGGTGCAGGACCCTGCACTTCCCTTTGTTGAACTTCATGAGGTTCTTCTCTGCCCACCACCTCCCATGGCATCCCCCACCACTCCCCTCAATAGGCCAAAGTCTGTTCCTCTGAAGTCCAGGCTCTGTGCTCCACTACTATCCTTCCTCACTCTGCTCAGGATCTTGGACTCCACTTTTTCATGGTCACCGTAGGAAAGTATGACACTGACTATCCCACCCCTGATCAGTTCCTCTCTTTTTGAAATTCTAGATAAAAGAAAGCATCACGATTATTGGCCCATCATGCAACTGTGCTAAGAAGTTATCCCTGATGCCCTGCAGAAACCTCCTGGCCTGCTTGCACTCTGCTGTTTGCCCTTCCAGTTTATGTCAGGGGGATTAAAGTCCCCATGACAAGAACCAGGGCCTGTGATCCACAAACTTGCTCAGGTTGCTTAAAGGAGACTGCATCCACCTCCCTACCCTCATTAGGTGGTCTGTAGCTCCCACCATGATGTCGCCCCTACTGTGATGCTCACCCACAAGCAACCTCCCAAACCCTTGCCTCTCCCATGGAAGCGCTCTGCACATCCAAGCTGACCCTCCAAACAAAGGGCATCCTCCTTTCTCATCTTCTCTGACAGGCTCTCCTGAAGAGCTTGTACCCTACCAGCACAGCCCTCCAGTCGTGTGAGCGGTCCCAACACATCTCAGGTATTCTATCAATGTTGCAGTCCTGTGACAGCTTATGCTCCTGGCTGTGCTCCAGGCTGCATGCATATTTGGGCTACAGAGTCTCAGCTGTGGCAGAAAGAACAGASTGATCATGGTGGAACTTGAAACCAAGAGCCAAGGACACCGTGTGTGCAATGGCCCCCACTTCAGAGCACAGACATGCTGGTGTACAATGCAGGTGGTACTGCCATGGTGAAAGGAGGTTCCCACTGAGAGAGCAAAGCCTGCAGTGCCCAAGGCCAGGCAGAAACAGAGCTGGGCTGTGCAGAAATGGCAGGAGAGAGATTTGCTGCCTGAGCTGACTCTGCAGCACCTTGGTGCC
>NW_020448314.1:5868-7041 GCF_003343035.1 Apteryx rowi
CCTGGGGCAGTGACTCTGCTGCCTGCGATGATCAGCACTCAACCTGCCCAGGGAGCTCCCCACAGCAACGTGGGGAGAAGCTCTGGGTGAGAGAAGCGACCCCTGGCAGGGCAGGTTCATTCTGCTGCTGAGAATGTGCTGCATGGGTTGGGGCTGTTCACAGCTCCATCTCACTCGCAGGACATTTCTGGAGGAGACTTTCCAAAAGGAAGGTCAAGGCAGGGGATACATGAAAGGGAAGGAGCTGTCCTGAGTCTGTGCTTTCAGTCTGATTCTCTCTGGGTGGGGTGAAATGGGATTGGATCTGTCAGGTTTAGACAGGGGACGGAGGCTTGAAAAAAGTGACAGTGAGAGAGGAGCAGTTCTGGGAGGGACTCAGCAAATGCCTCCATCCACCCCTAGCCTAAGGACAGAGCCAGCATCACCTTTCCAGCCTCACCAAGGTTTCTCTCCCCTGCTCCATAGCACCTGCAAACACAGAGGTGCCCTGTGCAGCATCCTGCCCCTGGGAGGTTTCTGCAGGGCAGAGCTGAGCTCTCAGCAGGTGGGATGGGGTGTGTGAGCACTGAGAGGGGAGAGACGTGGGGACAGAGAAACAGGTCCCCGCAGGGACGGCTGCAGGCAGCAGAGTCATGCTCAAAGTGTGAGAGGAAACTGTCAACTGCAACGGCTCCCCTCCTCTCCCAGCCAGCACAGCCCTCTGCTCTCAAGGCTGGGGGGTCCACGGCAGGAGTCGTTTGCTCGGCAGCCAGACATGCAGGAAAGGGAACACTCCTGAGTGCCCCTCTGCCCCTCCCTGGCCCTGCCTCCCTCCGCACAAATATCATGGTATTGCTCCATGTTTCCCACCTGTCCATGCTGCCCTTCTCCTTCCCCTTGGACTCTCTGGGCAGCGGGCTTTCTGATGCAGTTCAGACACCGAGACCCTGCGGGTGCTGCCATGCAAATGTGTCCTTGACAGTGAGATGCCCAAGTCCCCCTCTAACCTGTGGGGCTCTGGGCAATGCAGTGTGGGGGGCTGGGAATGAGCCAACTCTTTTGCCAGGACACCCCATCCTTAGGACATTCCGCCATTTCCCTGGGGTGTCTGGCTGGGCTGCAAGCTGCCCTCCACAAGGACACAGCTCTCCCATTGCAGCTGCGTGTTATCTAGGTGCCCCAGGCAGAAGCCAC
>NW_020448314.1:9646-10579 GCF_003343035.1 Apteryx rowi
TTGTTTTGTTAACTCCTTCAATTTTGTAATGCTTGCACGTACTGACTCAGAATGATCACTCAGGTTCATACAACATATTCCCTCAAAGTCTTGACAGCCATGGCCTTGGGCTAATYGCAGAAAGTCAATTGCAGCCTGATTCTGTAAGGTGGAGTGTCTACTTGAATCTATGTCTGTTAATAAGGCGCTTAAARCAGTACTAGTAGCATTTGCTTCTTTTGCAAGCCAGCATCCTAATCTGTTAAGTTGTGATAAAGCATGAGCAGTCCCTATTCCTGCAAAAATAYTACTCAAGATACGTTCTGCTGGATTCCAAAATTCTACRTTACTATCRCAACCTGACRTAAAGCTGTGGGTGGATCGCTTTGCTCGAAGATGGACCGTTCCATCAATTAACCATTTTTCGGGATGGAATATCGTCAAAAGTCCAAAGGTACATGGTCCCCCCACAGCTCTACCTGGTGTGCCTTTCCAGGCTCTCCAACCACAAATTAAGAATCTCTTAGCGGCCAACCCTACGGGTTGTGGTCCAGGTGTTATTTGGCTTGAGGTGGTGTGATTACACCATACAGATGTATTGGCATAAATGCCTGAGGGAGATACAACAACGTCACCCCCTTCGGTAGGTGCCCTTGCAGTATAATTTAGATAAAAGCAGACTGCCACCTGTGTAGTTCCCAATAAGTCAAGTTCCTGTGGTGGCAGTAGCAGGGCAGGAAAGTTATTTACATCATGCATATTGTTATACCACGTGGAAATTTTCCCACTCCTGCATCTCCATTCTACATCACACCACCATTTGGGCTGAAGTGTACCTGGCGCACTACGATTTGTTAACACAGTGTCATTGTAAAGAGACCCCATGCGCTGTATATCAAGAGGAAGTCCGACCAGGCAAGTGTGGAAAGGGTCTGATGGCATCGCCATTGATAA
>NW_020448315.1:0-10936 GCF_003343035.1 Apteryx rowi
ACACCATTTGCTGGGTAAGGGTTCAAAGAGATTCAATACTGAAGTCAGTTATGAGTGACTCACAAGATACCTGGTGGGAGAAGAGAAGAGAGCCTTGCTCTTCTCTCAGCCCAGAACAAGGAGACTGGCCAGGTCCAGCTAGACAAGCAAGTTCVCCTGGCCTCCCATCCACCAGAAACTGTTAYCTTGTCATCTGGTTCTTGCAGGTTTGGCARCTTGTCTTCCAATTTGTCCTGTCCCAGGTAAATACATTCCTTCATTGTTGCAACTAAAGGCAAATCAGAAATCAAATGCATTTGAAAGTGAACRTGTAAATAGATCTTAGACTTTCTACATCCTACCAGCATGTCCCCCACATCAGCAGGGGGGGAGACACTTGGTACTTGATTTCTTGACTGCATTAGTCATCACCAGACTCTAAGCCTTCACTTACTCACTCACTTGCTCACCCAAGAGAAGTTTCTGAGACCACAGCCTACTCACTCTCAGTTTCAAGCCTAGACAGAACTGGCTGTGCCACAGCAGTGGCAGACCTAGCTAAGGTCTTCACTTCTGCTTCTGCTGCACCATGCATGTTTCTGACAGATGGGTGAGTCTCTTCAGAGGAGACAGGGGCAGAAGAAACCGTATGATAAGATGACTTGAGCAATAGCAGTTCGACTCCTGGCCCAGCTGTATTCTAACAAGGAATAAGAAGTCCCGTAAGAAGTCACAGTCCATTGGGGTTTGTTACGCCTTCTTCCCCAGGCAATGTATGTCTTCATTATTAAGGCTGTTTCACTGGTCCCTCATCAACCCCAGCTACTGCCCAGTTACCGCGATGATGATGTAGGTGACCTGGAGCAGAACCACAGGTAGACTCCCCCCAGCGGTATCACTTGTGAAGTGCAGCTATACCACAAGGTTCCTCCCAGCTACACAAGGAATTGACCCATCCTCCACAGAGCTAGCAGGGCAGCTCACAGAGCTAGGGCTGTACCCACTCGCATACAAGCGGAAGGCAGCTTTCAACAGACTTGTCACTAGAGTACAGCAGTCCAGCATTCAAGGCTACTCCGAGTAAGGCAGGAGCAGAGCTTCAGGTGCTGTTTCAGCAGCCAGTGAAAAGCTGACCAAGGCTGTGTGCAGGTGATTAAGGCCATGAACCACCAGTCGCAGCTGTTAGAACAGCTAGCAGAAATGTACACAGCAGGTGGTGAACTCCTGGAGTTCATTGCCACTGCATGGTATGGGCAGACAGTATCATCAGGGTCAAAGATTAGCTGGTCATGAATGACAGATCCATAAATGGAGGGAATAAGTGGGGATGAACTCCCTAACATTTCTACTACAGGGATCAAGGGTGCTGGGGAATGGAAGGGAATGGATCATGGGAGGTGGCCAGGCATGGGAATGCTCCCCCTAAATAACATCCCCTGTTGCTATTGTCAGCAAACACTGAGCTAAAGGGATTACTGGTCTGACCCAGTCGGGCATTTTATATTGCGAGCTGTCTGAGAACAGGCTTTCGACTCCCAGCACTGAGGGGACTGGACTACGCAGTGAAGAACTCATACAGAGAAGGTCTACTCAACCGAAGAAAGAGCTCCCATTGCTTTCAGGCAGTAACACAGGTCTCTCCCTACCCCCTGCCATGCAGTAGTTACCTGTTCTTCCTTGCTCTCAGAGGAAGCCGCAGCTACATGATTCTCCTTGGGAGTCCCTGGGGCAGCAGCAAGCGGCTGGGTTTCATGAGACATCTTGCAGTCAGATGCAACTGAAAGGTAATAGTGAGCCAGTGCTCACAGCTCAGCTTCACTTTTCTCTGCTTGTGAGGAAGGTCACAGCCCAAGAGCACCACATGTCCACACAGGTGCTAACCCATGTTTGTGGATGAAGCAAAAGAGCAGCAAGACAATGCTAGCTCTAGATTCTCCTTCCAGGGCCCAGGCTGTTTTAGAGTTTGTAAGGACTTAATTTGGCCAGCTACTATTTCCATAAAGAAGTAGATGCAATTCAAAGGACATCCAAAGTTGTGGGGGTGGGAGATGGCTGGACACACATCAGTAGGGAAACTAGCCAGGCAGGTTAGGTGTCTGTAGGCAGGAGGAGGGCTAGGAATAGTTTGTTGCTCCCCCATGTGAACATCAGCACCTTAAAGCAGAGCACTGTGCATGTTTCAGGTAAGCAAGAGAGAATGTTTCAGACAAATATTTATGATAGAGTCTGTTGCCATTCCTTCTCAACATGCACATACTAGAGGGAGTTTAAGTGAGTTTAACATGAGTTTGGGAAAAAAAGATTCTCATTTGCAAAGCTTGGGAGTCTTAAGACAAAGTTAACAAAGCATCTCCATTCTCGAGAACTTCATGTAACTACTTTTGTGTTGTTTATTAAAGAAATGAGTTTTCTGCCCTTCAAGAAAAAGAGATATTTCTTGGCAGACTACTGAGTTTATTGCAGCTGTATTTTGGCACCCTCTCTCTCCACAACAAGAGGGAGGTATGGCCAGTGTCAGCCTGTGGCAGGGTTATTAGCCTGGCCAAGTTCCTTGAGGATCATGCAAAAGTTCTTTAGGCAAGTTATCTATCTCCTGCAGAAGGAGTTCAGCCCTAGGCATGGTTTTCTCATTACTTTTTTCCTGTTTTCTTTGGTCTTGAAGCTCCATCACACAGAGTTTAAATGGGTAAGACCTGACCTTCCAGAGTCAGCAGTACTTTGTGCATGATATGGGAGGCAGAGAACATCTGTCTCCCGTCTAATGCATCAAGGAGCTGCATTCAAGTCCTCACAGCGTTTTCTCTCTACCTTCACAGCAAACCATATGCCTTGTTGCCATCTCTTAGATTTTTTAAGGCTAGACATTTTAGTTTTTCTATGGAAAAGGCAGACTGCAGAGGACCCAGTCCCTTTGCCACATCACTACTATCCTGTGAGGAGGACAAACAAACTCGGAACTCACTTCAGGCAGAGAAGGCTGCATTAGTAGCTCAAAATGTCAAAGGTTTTTCTGTCCCCAGGCAAGGAGACAAACCATTATGAGTCTCATCATCTTCTCAAAACACAGTAGCCATGCTACTTTCACTGAAAAATAAGAGTGATGCTACTATACAGCAGCTGATACTAAAGCATTCATGCAGGTTGTGGGAGAGCTGAGTTCAAAGCCTTCTGCAGGCTGAGGGGATCTTCACATGCCAGGTGAACATCCAAATTACTGACTCCAGCAGAGGAGAGAGAAGGAAACACTGTGCTCTTTCAGTTGAAGCTGTCCCTTCTCCCAGGGTTGCTAATATAGCTTACCCAGGGGCTAGGTCACATGAAATAAATAAGCAAGGCCCAGACGCAGATGTCAAGAACTCTTCTCTCCAAAATGCATGACCTGGTTTCTCTGGGCTACAGAGCCAGGATACCTCTAGCCCATTGATTCTCAGAGTCTTGCTGACAAAGTGTCCCATATTCAACAGGGGGAGCAGGGAATTGATGCTCTTGCCCTGCCAGCCCCAAACAGCCACAGGGAGTAAGGGGAGGGCTCACCTTTGGTCCAGGACTCCCTGATCAGGGCAGGGCAGCGCTTGTCCCCTGCTGCCCTGAGCTGTCCCCTGTGTTCCTCTGGTTACGACATCATGTGCCTGTACCCAGCACCTGCACACACCACCCATCCTCTCCATCACTGTGCTGTATATTAGGAGTGTGGATGGTCTTTAGATAAGATAGGGACTGCCTAGGTTCCCTTTTATGCTTTACAGCTGAAGGAGAAAGGATATAGAAATTTCAGTTTTCGTTTTAATCATCTCATTAGGAAGCATTTGCTTTTATCTCCGTTACGTTCAAGTTGTTTGGATTTATCAGGATAGCTGTTTTACATTTATAAAGGACTCGATAAGTCTGTTTTCTTCCCTGGTTTAGCTTTTCCTGCTCCCCACTGTTCTGCTGTGTAAAGAACTGCCATCTTCTCTGTTTGGCTCAGGTAACAGGAGTCCTGTTTGGAGTCCTTCCAAAGACAAGGCTGAAAGAAACCATTTTGTACCTTCAGTGTGAGCATGATTTCCAGCAACACTTGCTGCTCTGGATGGTAGTAGTCTGTTTTCCATTATCTCAGCTTACAACGGTAGAAATTCCTGCTGCTGCTGGTGAACTCAGCTGTTATGACCTTTCTCACAGCAGTCAGATCATCAAAGTTGGCTTCTAGTGCCAGGACTATCTCCTAGAGGGATTGCAATGCTAATGTTAAACACTGGTTGAAACCTATAAAGCCCTAGCTGCTATCTGAGGCTCTTTTGCCTGGAGTGCTGCAAAGCCACTTAGCACGGACTACCTGTGATATCCGAGGGAGGCAGCTGTCAGGCAGGTTGCTATTCTCTGTGTGGAGGAGCTGCAGCTCTGAAACAAGCTGTCTTTTTCTCCTGCTCCACTCTGAACACAGCTACTGTCATGGCTGCAGATGCGAGCTGTTCCCTTAGGTGACAGTTTTGGTTCTCTGAAATGGGTGGTTTGATTTTGAGGGTTGACATGTCACCTACTTAGGTGAGAAAAATGTACTTACAGGTGGGACTGTTCCCCAGACAAATGGGAAAAGAAGAAAATGATATTTGTTTGTTTGTTTGTTTGCCTTTTCAAAGGCATGACAGCCAAGAGGAAGGTCTTGCGTGCTTCTCAGAACTGTTAGGGCTTCAACTAGGCTGCATCTCTCCTCTCTGGACACATGAAGAGAGAACAAAAGCCCAAATCTGCCAGGTCCCCCAGAGCAGGGAAGAGGTGCCAACTATAGACACACCAGACCCTCAGGTGCACAAATGCTCCACGCATCTGGAGCCTGCAAAAAATGCTGAGTTCCCAGAATTCAGCCTTTGTACTTGGTTTGTGTTGACGGGAAGCACAATTAGCTTGTCCATTTGCATTTTTATAACTACAAAGACATTCAGACTCTTTAGCAAAAGAGGTTTATTTACTGAATAGTTAATCCAACCAATGTCATAAAGGACTTCCAGTCACTTGTGATTTAACATTTCTGGCCTCACTCATGGGGGGCCTCCCCTACGTGGACCTGAGGGCTGAAGATAGTTTGGCACTTGCCCTTCCTCTGTTCCATGGCCTGGCACCTTGTGATTTGATTCTTGCTTTGCAAAATGTGGTGAGATGTGCAGGCATCCTGCCTTTGATCACCTCTGTTTTGACAACCACAGCCTCCTCCTTGCCATACAGAAATTCAGCATTGCTATGTCAGAATAGCAGAACACAGTGTGACCACCACATCTTCCATGGGTAGCTGTACACAGCCACTTCTGTCCACATGTGGGCTTTGGGGTGACTAAGAAAGACGTAAAAATGCTTGGGGTCATGCCTGGGGAAGTCCTGGGTGAGCTTGAGGGTGTCCCATGAGCTGGAATGATACTTCTCACACTGTGAAGTGCAGGTTTTGGCAGGCCACTCTGAGAAATAGGATGGCTTAGGTGAGACAGCATTATCTTGCCTTAAGCTGATCCACCTGAAGCATCTGTAAGCTTTGACCCATCTCTTGTACAACGTACATCTTCCCTGCGAAGCTGGCTGATTCCTTGCTCCACTCAGGGGCCCCCAACACTATGCCGGGTGCTTGTGGAGGCTTTCTTCTGAGCAAACATGGGCAAAGACTGAGGGAAGTTGCTGGGGCTCTTCACTCCCATGTATGCTCCGAAGGGAGCATGGAGGCTACACGCATAACCTAGTATTGGACATGAGCCTGGCAAAACAACCACCTCTAGGCTTCCGCAATCTGGATATCATCATACCAAGTTGCGAGTTTGGCTGGGTGACACAGGCTGTCTGGGGAGGCAGTACAAAGGTTATTTCTGGATGCTGCCTTCTTTAATGAAGGTAAGGACTGATACTTTAGTCCAGGAGCTAGAGTTTTGGATGTAGGATGTAACACAAATGCTGTACATGTTCTCCTGCAAGCAAAGGAAAAATCACATGAACCCTGAACCTGCAAAGCTTCATTGTTGAACTTCCACCTCAAGAACAGGCTTGTTGAAATGATGGGCAGTGCATGCATAAAAGTAAAGCAGTGTCCCTTTGTGGGATTGGGGTACTAGGAGGACACGTGAAACAAAAATCCCTTTCCCACTCCCAAGCTTCCCAGTGGGACTTCATGTAACTGCCTGAATCACCAACCATCCAGACAGTGCTGTCCTCCCAGGTTGGCTTCTCTGGGACTGTACAATGAGTTTCCCTTTTTCCTTTTTGCAAGTTCTTACCAAATCACTGGGGATATCAAAACTGGTCCCTGTGCTGTTTTCCCTGAAGAATGATGGTGATGCTCTTCTGTAACAGTCCATTCCATTGCTGTCGGTTGACAGTCAGTGATTTGTCCTTGATCAGTCACTGTGCCTCCCTCGCTGTACCCACATTTCTTTTTAACCTGGTGTGTGAAAGAATCATGTTCTATGTGCATTCATGAGACTGTTTTCCCTCCCCCCCCCATATAACTTATGAACTGCTCAGCTTATTTCAAGTTTGACAGAATGGCGATCAAGATCCTAATAAAATCAGGCAAAGAGGTGGGCCAGGAGAAGAGGGGGGCCATGGCAGTGGCAGCCCGCTTCAGGCCGCTTCCTTAATCATCAGAGAAGCCAGAGATAAATAGCCCCAAAACACAGATCCCTGGGAAACCTGTTGCTCCTGGAATAGTTTGTTCTGTATAATTGGTCCTCTGTAAATTAAACAAGAGCCATTTACAAGGCTTCTGTATTTTAAAGTCATTAGAATACATGCAGGGAAAGTCCTTAAAGAAGCCAAACAGCACTGGCTGCCCCCTCCCCACTGCCTGTGCAAACCACCCAAGGGCAGGTCCTCGTGTCATCTATGACACAATGAATCTGAAGTGTCTTCCTCTGCCAAGAGGGATGGACCATGGCTAGCCCTCCCTCCAAGCTGCTGGTGGGTCCCATTCCGCCTGGTACAGGGATGGATGGAAGCTGCAGTTCCCCAAATAAATGCAAATATCACTGGGCTCTTGTGTAATTATGTTTGAAGGCTAGCAGATATTCTGAGGGGACTGGCACATACCAGGTCAGCCCTGAAAGTGCACATTGAACCCAAGCAGAGGGCGTCTAATCTGGCTACTGCCAATCTTAAGCATGGGCTGCTCACTCTGCAGGCATTCTGGGAAGGAGCAAAGGGACTGGGCTACACGAATCCCACATTAGGTAGGAAGTCCTTCTCTGGAGCTGTCTTCTCACTATACTTCTTTTCTTTTCTGGTTATTGTCTCCCAGCAGAAAGGGAAACAAACCCAACTAATTGCCATTTCCACACTATACCTATGATCTGAAGCAAGACCATAGAGAGGGTGTGCAAGCCATGCCAACAACACCATTCTCCTTTTGCAGAAGCAGTGGCCTCTGAAGGGGCTACTCTGCAGTAGGCAAGGTGTGCCTGCCTGACTCCACTCAATCAGCAACCAAAGGAATTAGCTGAAAGTTCAGAGCAATTAACAAGCCACAGCAGTCCCTGTCTCCATCCCATCCCACCTCTCACAGGCTGGGACAAAGACTGCCTCTTTTCTATTGCTTCCCTGAGCTGTCAGTCACTTAGTGTCCATCTGTATCCCACCTTTCCCAGCCAGTATATAAAGGCAGAGAGTACAGCAGCAGATATGGTGTGGTGATTGGTTCTTCCTTGCTGATCATCTGCTAACCTCCAAGAAGAATTAAAACAAGCAAACAAACAAAGGTACTGTTCTCTACAGGAGTGAAAGCTTTTAGGTATTAAAGTTGTAATTGTTCTGTGAGTTCCTGATTCAAGCTTAAATGATTCTTACCTGACTTAATCACAAAGCAAAATTAGTCTTGGTTAACCTAAGGTATCTTGCAACAGTGGCTGGCTGAAGGGCTAGGTATAGCTTGCGCTGTCCTTGAGTGAAAAGCTTGTTCAGCTTGGGGTGTGCTCAGAGGAGTGGAATAACTCTTGAGGTGCTTGTTTCAATCCTGGTTTTAGTGCCTCTCTTAAAGCAAGTTCTTCTCCAAACTTTGGTGGGGAGGGAAAAGGTAGTAGGGTCCCAACTGTCTTTTAACCTTAACAGGTAGGAAGGCCACAAGGCTTCCTAACAGGAGCTCTCCAGGTGCAAGGGAAGACTGTTCTCCCCATTCCTCTCATATCAGAAAGCATGTGGAACTTAAATACTAGGGGGCTCTGCAACTGGCACAGATCACTGCAGGGGGAGTCCCTTTAATAAGGGAAAGAGTCCAATTGTCAGGTCTTCAATTTTTTCCCTGGCAAAATCAGAGGGAAATATTCCTCAGCTGCTCAGTCTTTCTCTCTTCCTAAACCATGGCACTTGTGACACTGTTTCAGCTGCAATGGACTCTGCTCTGCCTGATAAGGAAGAAGTTGTTAAGAGTTCCCCAGAGATGAAGGAAGAGGAACAGCAGGTAGGTACTCTGTGTGAGCTGTAACTGGAGCAGCAGCTTCTGGGTGCAGGTGTGAGGAAGTGGCTGCTACTGTGGATAGGTGGAAACTAAGCCTGCCCAAAGGGAGGAGTCTCTTCTGCTCAGCCTGTGCCCTGCAGCTTCTCTGGGAATGAGTGGTGGCACAGCCAAAAGAGCAGGCCTGAAGACCCTGTAAGTAACCTGCTAGATTAAGCAAAATAGCCTGGCTCTTGGCTAGGAGTGATGCTTCTCTACACCTCTAGTTGAGAGCCTGGGCAATGCTTTTGTGGAATGGCTCCCATGTCTTGGGGGCCCCAAAACCTGATGCACTTGCCTCTGTGGACTGCAGCGTGTGTCTTGCTGACTAGTGTGGAGTCTGCCAGCTTAACATCAGTGCAATCCTGTTCTGATAAAGCTTTTCCTGGAATTGTTTAATAACTATGTCAAATGAACTGGAGCTGGGTAAGGTTCTAGCAGTACTGAGACTGTCTACACTCTCCTCTGTCCCTTGGATGACTCTGTATTGGAAGAAAACCTTTCTGTTATGGACCAACCATAAATATCAATAGTGTTCCACAGCTTGTTTCTTTAGTGAGTTGCAGGTTTTGAAGTGAATATGAGCTGTGGTTTGCTCTCCTTCAACCAGACCAGGGTACTTGAACAGGCAGAAAGGTGAAGCTTTGGTGCAGGGCTGCATAGAAAGCTCTGTCAGGCTTGGAAGCCTCAYGGCTTGTTTTATTTTTTTTGCCCTCGTAGGCTGCAACAAATCTGGTGGCTAACCTGACCTTGGTCAGCTCTGCCTGTGATGTGGTTTCTACAGCTTATGTCTCCACCAAGGAGAGCCACCCCTACATCAGATCTGTGGGTGAGGCAGCAGAGCAAGGAGTGAAGAGTKTGACTGAAGCCACAGCTACCTGTGTGCAACCAGTTCTGACTACACTAGAGCCTCAAGGTAATGTGGTGGGGAGGCTTACACCTGCTTGTGAKGGCCAAATCCCCTTCCCAGAGGGACTCCTAACTCTTTGGTTCCTTCCAACCCTGAAAGGAGCCCTTGGGTGTGGAAAGGCACCTCTCTCATTGACTTACTAAAGGGATAGCTCCAGACTTACAAGTRAAGCAAAAAAGGCTGAGTCCTAATCAGAGTAGTGTGAAGAAGTGTCTCTTCCTGAAGGACTGGATTTGACTCAGGTGTTGACTACCCTAAAACTGATCTTGCCAGGCCCAAAGTATTAGGTGACAGCTGCTTGTAGTTTGATTCTTAGAAGCCCATGGGGGCTGGAAGAAAAGCCCCACTTGGAGGGCTATCATTACTAATGGTCCTGTTTCCTGTGGAGCTGCCTTCCCCCCCCCCCCGACCCCCACAAATGGGAGGGGGGGGAAACAAACAAAAAAAAAAACCAAGAACCAGAACTAGACCCTCAGCATGTGCGAAGTTTTTAAACCTCATGGAGGGAGAGGGGCTGATCCTGATGGCAAGGGTCTGACAAAACAGCTGRTGTGACAGGCCTGGTTTAACTCTAAGACCAGAGTGGGCCCCCTCCTGTTTACTGTGTGATTCTAGATCCCTGGGACATGGAGGCTAGGGCAGAAGTGAGAGCTAAGCAACTGTCTGGTCAAGAACTAAACAAGCTGCAGGTGGGACTCCAAAGTATGTGGCTMTGTTCTTGCTAGTGCAAGTGGGGACTGGTTATTCTCAAAGTGAACAGACTTAGCTCAAGACCAAGCAGCAGTGGAAACCAAGACAAGCTGCTCAGCAAATCCAGGTTACATCAAAACACATCTGCCTGAGTGGGAGTCTTTACCCACAGTCCCTGCAAGGCAGCATAATCGGGGAGGCAGGACTTGCAAGATGAAATAGTAGAAAACCCAAGTCTWGACACCTCCTCTTTTCTGCAGTTGCTGTGGCAAAYGAATATGCCTCCAAGGGCTTGGATAAAGTAGGGGAGAAGCTCCCTCTCCTTCAAAAGTCAATGGACCAGGTAAGAACCAAAGGCTATGCCCTCCTTGGCTGGAAGAGGAGGGCAGAGCTGGCCTTTACAAGGATAGAAATACTTCAAGTTCTCTTGAGGAAACAAATCTCTGAGTGCATARAGTGAGCTCTCTTAGGAGTAAGAAAGCAARCRGGAGATACTGTCTGAAGACTCCTCTGGGTGCAGCAGGGACTGGGTCACAGAGCACTGCAGTTCTTATCTGACACTAGCCTATTTCCGTAGGTTCTCTCTAACACAAAAGAGCTAATGTCATCCAGAGTGGCTGATGCCAAGGATGCTGTGAGCAGCAAAGTGACAGAGGTGATAGATGCAACCAAGGAGGCTCTTCAGAGTGGCATGGAGGCTGCCAGATCTGCAGTGACCAGCAGTGTGGCAATGGTTACAGATTCCAGAGTGTGCCAGATGGCTGCGAGCAGAGCAGGAGCTGTGCTGGAGGAAACAGGAGAKGACCTCAGTCTGCCTATTGGAAATGAGGAACTAGGTCAGGAAGTGGCATATGTGCCTGCATATTTAATGAGGATCATCAAAATGGGGATACCAACCTTGTTTTCTCATCTTTGAA
>NW_020448316.1:0-1385 GCF_003343035.1 Apteryx rowi
GGAAGAAGGCTTGGATGTTGCTGGTGAGGTCACTTCTGAGTGATGAACTGATTGGATAGCAGGATACGTGTGGCTGGAAAGGTGCTTGTGAGGTCACTTCCAGCTGAGCAGTTGACTGGGCAGCAGCAGTTTGGTCCCTCTCCATTGAAGCCCCAAAAGAGACCTCTGTAGGGAGGCTGGTGGGGTGAGTGCCTTGAGGGCAGGTGAGGCAAAGGCGAGGGGGAAGCGCTGGCCTGCTGAGCCCCTGTGAGAGCACTGTGGGTCTGCTTCCTGGAGGTGGGAAGTGACCCTGAGCAGGGCTGTGCGTGGCTGTTCAGCGGAAATGCCTGTTGCAAGGACTTGGAGGACTAGAAATGAATTAAATGTGTGGAGATCTGGCCTCTGTTTTAGAGCCTTTGGGGGTCCCCTGTTTGCTGCCATGTCTGGTCATGTGCCCTGTGTGTCCCTGATGCACAGCTGCATGTTGGCTGGCAACCCCCTGTGAGGCATGGGGTGGGGGTGCGGTGTGTCACAGTGGTGGGGGATGGCCCGTGGTGGGGATGGGAGTGGCCCCAGTGTCTTGGTGCTGYATGCAGGAGGTGTCTGGAGAGAACASTGCTGTGTGTGGGGAGCCCTGCCAGGCTGGGGAGCTGGGGAGCGCTGCGAGCTGAGGATGTGCCTTGGCTGGCAGGGCGCAGGCTGCCCTGGTGGTGTGAGCCAGGGGTGCTGKCAGCCTGCTGCCTTSTGTGCGCTGACGTTCAGGCCTTGAGTTTCCTCAGCTCTTGCCAGGATGTGCAGCCAGATATCCCACATATGCTGTGAAATACATAGAAATATGCAGCTTAGAGTATTTGGAGTAGAAAAGGTCATCTTTCAGAAAGGGTTCCTTGTACTGGATTCTTGAAGTTAACACTTCAAGACACTACAACACTACAACACTACAAGATTTTTTTAGGCTAGAGGCATAGCAGTTGCCTCCCTCTCCTATGAGCAAAGGCTAAGAGGGGGTACTACCCATATCCATAATTGGTGCAGACACTCTTTTCTTCTCACGTGGAAGGACCCTAGAAAATCTTTGCTTATAATGCAGTAGTATCCCTCAATTAGCCCTTACTTAACATTCCAATTAACCCCTCTCCAATCCAGAGAATTCTAGAGAGGGTCTTGAGCTCTTCCTGCTGAAGACCTTGCTGCTTCGGGGCTCCCTGCTGCACCCTGCATACTGCGCACTGCCATGGGCTCTGACACAAGACATCCAGGGGCTGACATCCAGCAGGAGGCCTCAGAGAGCACTTTAGATCATGTGGGACTTTTCCCACGCACACAGTTAACAAGGAAATGGTCTTGCCAAGGTGGAGCACTCAGAGGCGCCCTTTCAAGCAGCAGTGCCACAGTCATTAGCTTTT
>NW_020448316.1:7705-8961 GCF_003343035.1 Apteryx rowi
GATGTGCCTTGGCTGGCAGGGCGCAGGCTGCCCTGGTGGTGTGAGCCAGGGGTGCTGGCAGCCTGCTGCCTTCTGTGCGCTGACGTTCAGGCCTTGAGTTTCCTCAGCTCTTGCCAGGATGTGCAGCCAGATATCCCACATATGCTGTGAAATACATAGAAATATGCAGCTTAGAGTATTTGGAGTAGAAAAGGTCATCTTTCAGAAAGAGTTCCTTGTACTGGATTCTTGAAGTTAACACTTCAAGACACTACAACACTACAAGATTTTTTTAGGCTAGAGGCATAGCAGTTGCCTCCCTCTCCTATTAGCAAAGGCTACAGGGGGATCCTACACATATCCATAATTGGTGCAGACACTCTTCTTCTCATGTGGCAGGACCCTAGAAACTCTTTGCTTATAATGCAGTAGTATCCCCCAATTAACCCTTACTTAACCATCCAATTAACCCCACTCCAATCCAGTGAATTCTAGAGAGGGTCTTGAGCCCTTTGTGCTGAAGGCCTCGCTGTTTCGGGGCTCCCTCCTTCACCCTGCACCCTGCACACTGCCCTGGGCTGTGACACAAGACATCCAGGGTCTGACATCCAGCAGGAGGCCGCAGAGAGCAGTTTGGATCACAGGGAACTTTTTTCACCCACACAGTTAACAAGGAAATGGTCTTGCCAAGGTGGAGCACTTAGAGGTGCCCTTTCAAGTGGCAGTGACACAGTCACTAGCTTTTGAAATGGGTAAAATAAGGGAAACTCCCAAAGACAAAGTATTTCTTCAGAAAAAAGTTGGCCTTTGAAAACACTTCTCCCAGATGTGCAGTGACTACAGTGAGTAGTGATGCTCAAGCACTTGCCTGCAAGTCAGCAGGAAATACTTCATGGGTCATAGCTGAGAAGCAGCTTGCAACGCTAGAGTTGTTTTGTGCAGATAACTTGCAAGCCCCCTCAGAATGATGTCCCTCACCTTTCCACATGCTCCTCTCTTCTCTAAGGCAGTCATTTCTGACCTGACAGGTCAGGTGTCCAACTCAGCTGAGCACGTTTTGCACTGTGTCCCTGAGCTGGTTGAGGCCTGCAGGTTCTGAAGCTCTTGACTCATCAGGTCACGCACAGCCTGGGCATTAGCTCACTCGTGGACTCTTCTTTGCAAGTGAAGCCCCTCTGCGATGAAATCGCAAGTGTGGATCTGAGGCTAATTTGGACAAAGGTCCCCTCTTGGCAGTGAGGTGTGGATAAAAGGAAGTGAGGGTCAGTTCCTTGTAG
>NW_020448316.1:10124-14741 GCF_003343035.1 Apteryx rowi
TGTACTAATACATCATGAGGTATTTTGTGAAGGTTGATCTGCCAAAGGAAGCCTCCAGATAATGTCCATGGTGTATCTGGCCTGCAGGGGCAGCACGCTGGGGTCAGAGGACACCAAGGCGAGGAGCTGTGCACAGCTTGGTAGTACGTCTGCTCTAGAGGGCTAGTCCTGATCAGGGTGGCTGAGGTTCAGCTGAGGTTCAGGTTGGCTCAGGGTTGCTGAGGAACTTGGAGTGAATTCAGTGTTGATCCTGATGTGAACTTAAAAGCTTTCAGGCCCAGGAGGAAACCTCACACCACTCAGAAGGGCTGGCTTTGGAGAGACTGTGTCTGGTGCTAACCACATGCAGAAAAGGTATTCCTGCCTGCAAGAATTGCAGTGCCTATCAGCAGTGATGACAGAATCACCGAATCATTCATGTTGGAGGGGACCTTGAGAGGTCTCGAGTCCAACCTCCTACTCACATCAGGATCAACACTGAATTCACACCAAGTTCCTCAGGGCCTTGTCCAGCTGCGTCCTGCAAGCCTCCAAGAAGAGAGAGAGTCCATAACCTCTCTGGACCYTTCTTCAAATGCTTTGTTACCCTCTTTGATTTTTCTCCCTTATAGCTAATTTTAACTGCACTTGTTTCAACTTATAGCCGTTGCCTCTCCTTCTCCTGCCATGAGTCACTGCAAAAACTTGTTTTTTATTGGCGGTAACCTTGAGCTGGGAAGCTGCCATGAGTGCCCCGCAAAGCCTTTCCCTTCTCTGTGCTGAACAAGGCCCGTTCCCTCAGCCTCTCCTCACTGGGCAAGTGCTCCAGCTCCCAACCACCTTGGGGGCCTGCCACTGAACTCACACCAAGTGACAAACAGCGTTCTTCTACAGGGAGCCCCAGCTGGACACCGTATCTAGATGGGCTCTAATGATGCTGAGTAGAGGGGGTAATCACCTCCTTCGATCTCCTGGCTACATAGCCCGGGACACTGCAGCCTCCTTTGCTGCCAGGGAATGCTGCTGGCTGATGTTCATCTCGCTGCCCACAAAGACTCCCACGTCCTTTTTCTGCAAAGAGCTGCTGCCAGCTGGGCACTCCCCAGCCCCTATCACTGCAGGGTGTTGCTCTATCCCAGGCGCAGGAGCTGGCATTTGTCCTTGTTGACCCTCACAATGTTCCTGACAGTCCATTCTTCCTGCCTGCTGAGGTCCCTCTGAATGGCAGCCTTCAAACATACAACTTTTCCACCCAATTGGGTGTCATCTGTAAATGTGATGGGATTTCCATTCTGCAGATCACTGATGAACCTTTCAAACAGGACAAGATGTGGAGTATAGTCCCCTGCATACCCCACCTGTACCTGGCTTCCTGGTAAAGCATGACCCATTCGTGAAAACCCTCTGAGCTCGATCATCCAACCAGCTTTTTGCCCATCTGGATGCCTACTGGACATCCACTACACCCCTCTCCTCCACAAGCACTGGTCTTTTATCACAGAAGACAATCAGGTTGCTGAGGAATGATTCACCTTGCGTAACTCCATGCTGACTGTTTCCAGACAACTTCTTGTCCCTCATGTGCCCAGAAATGTGATCTGAGAGGACTAGCTCAATGACACACCCCTCACCAACATGAGGCTGAATGGCCTGCAGCTCCCTGGTGTGTCCTTGGGGCCCTTTTTTGAAGATGAGCACAACATATTCCTTCTTTTGGTCTTTGGGACACCCCCCATCCCTGATCTCCACAACCTTTCAAAGGTGATAGAGAGCAGCCTTGCTCTCAGAGCAGCCAGCTCTCTCAACGTCCATGGATGTCAACCATCCAATCCCATAGACTTGTAGGGGTTGAGTTCTAGAGACGGGCACTGCAGGTTGTTTTTCTCCTCAGCAGTCCTGAATCTAGGCACAACAGCTCAGGAGACCTTGCTGGTGAAGACTGAAGCCAGGAAGGACTTGACTTCCCCAGACCTATCTACATCTACATCTCTGCCCCANGCTTAGACAAGGAGCTCCCATGCAGACATCTGTGTTGTGCACACTTCAGTTTTGGCAAGGGGAATCCCACCTYCTGTGTGTCTGTGAAGTTCACAGGAGGGATCTGAATCGTATTCCATCCCAGGGGCTTCTAACTGGGCATGTGATGTCCAGACTGACTCATCTGGATGAAAACCTGAACCATGGGTGAATGACCTCCCTTCTTGCCCACTTCTAGGTGTCCTGCCTAGTTAAGACATGGGGATATGGATTTCCAGGGTGCGATGTTTCCACCTATCATAGATAACCATCCTCTGATGAAACAAGGGACAATGCTGTAACTGGTCTCTCTGTATTGTTTCGAGAGGGACCATCAGTGATTATTTTAGTTTATTTAGTTCATTTAGTTTATTTCCCAGGAGAAGGGAGCACAAGGGACAGAGAAATTCATGAGCTCAGCTGGGCCTCTGCTCCTGAGTGGGGCCAGTCTCTGGGGATGGAGGGAGCTCATGGCAACTGGGCAGCACTGCCCAGAGACAGCTGTGTGCAGGAGCAGCTCCTCTGCAAAGAGCAGCTGGGCTCCGGGCGCTGCCTGCTGCTGCTGACATGAGAGGAGAGAAGGCAGAGAGAAGTGGAAGGCAGTGTGGAGTGGGAGGAGAGAGGAGAGCTCCTTGTGGGAGAAATCTTCACAGCCCCTGACACGGTAAGTCTCTAGCTGCAGGGCAGGAACTGAGGTTCCTGGAAGGGTCTTCCAAACATATCCCATTCCATGACTGTTTTTTAAAGGATCACTCACCTTTGCAGAGGAGGGGGAGACGCTTCAGAGCAGGCATTCTCTGCCACACCTTCACAGGGACAGGGCATGCTGCTGCTTTCTCCCAAGGACGGCTGCAGGGCTGTGAAGCTGGGATATGCACACAGGTCTGCCCAGGGCTGTGATTCAGAGCAGTGTCCCTGCACCACAGAGGAAGGTCCAAAAAAGGCTACTTGAAAGGGAAGGAGCTTTCCTTCTAGGGCTTTCAGTTTCCTAATGTTGGCAGGGAGAAAAAAGGAAAGAGTTTTGTGGTTTGGCAAGGACCTGGGACTCACTGACCTTCCCTCTCAGAGATCAGGAGGTCTGTGAGAAAGCTCAGCAAACCCTTTCAACCCCACCTCCACCTACAGCATCACCAGCAATACCTTTATGGACTTCTCAGGGCTAATGTGACCTGCTCCTTAGGACCTGTGAGCACAGAGATGCCCTGGGCAGTGCCCTGATCTGGGAGGTTTCTGTAGGGCAGAACTGTGCAGAGAGAGGGTGGGACAGGGTCTGTGAGTACGGACAGGGAAAAGATGTTGGGAGAGAGAAAACTCCAGGCAGCAGGAGCAGCTCCAGGCAGCAGAGCTGGGCAGGGAGTGAGAGGGAAGTGCCAACAGAATCATCATGGGAGGATGGATTTGGGCAAGTCATGGTCAGTGGTCAGTCCCCTGATGCAGACACCTTNTTTACTGTCACTGAAGCAGCAGCAGCTCTTCTTCCTGTCCTTCACATCCCCTGCAAGTGTTTCTATCCCAGGGCAGCTTTGGCTTCCTTAACACCATCCCTACTTTGCTGGACAATATTTCTAAATTCCTCCTTTGCAGCCTCTACCTTCTTCCCCTTTCTGTATGCTGCCTTATTGCCCTGGAGCTCACGTGGGAGCTCCCTGTTTAGCCATGCTGGGGTCCACAGGTCTCTACTAATTTTACAAAGTTTGTTACGGAGCATGCTTGTGCTTGAAAGGTGTTTAATGACCTGTTGGCTTTCCTGAGCTCCTCTGCCCTTCAGAGGGCCTCCCTTTGTCCATCCCATGGGAAGAGCTCCATACATCCAAGCTACCCCTTCTCACAAAGGGCATCCCCTTCCTCATCTTCCCTGGTGGTCTCTCCTGAAGAACTTGCACCCTGCCTTTGAAGGACTCCAGTCATGCAAGTGATCCCACCACATCTCAGTTATTCCAACCATGTGGCAGTCCTCTGACAGCTTGTGCATCTCCATTTGCTGCTGGCTGCACCCCAGGCTGCATATACTTGCATACATTTGGGCGACAGAGCATCAGCTGTGGTGCCGCCTGAAGATTTGTCACAGGGAAACATTTTAGCAGGGACCTCATGTCTGCAAAGGCTTTGATTGCAAGTGGTGACACGCTGGCCTAGATAGCAGGTGGCAATGTAATGGCGAAAGAAGGTTCCCACTAAGAGAGCAAACCCTGCAGTGCCCAAGGCCAGCGAGAAACAGAACTGGGCCACACAGGAATGGCAGGAGAGGGATTTACTGCCTGAGCTGACTCTACAGCACCTTGGGGTCTGTGACAGAAGTGAGCTGATCTCCAGGAAGGACAAGGTGCCTGTGAAGAGGTCCCTGGTTCTGTGATCCAGCCACCTTGAGGACATCATTAGCACAGTCCCTGTTCATATCATAGCGGGGGGTGAGAAGGGGTTCAGGAGGAGGAGAGGTAGAAGGATTTGAAAGTGCAGAGACTAGAGTGGAGCCCTTGGTGTGATGTGCCTCCCATTTGTGCAGCATGCTTGGATGTGGACAGTACAGACTGTGCATCAAGGCAGTGGTGGGATTCATTTGTTTGGGCACAGGTAGGAAACCCAAGATGCCCTGGGGCACTTGCCCAGCAAGCACTCCAAAAA
>NW_020448316.1:16621-17732 GCF_003343035.1 Apteryx rowi
GTCCCTCCGATGCAGACACCTTCCTCTGAGCAAGCTCCCTGTGTCTCCTCTCCCCGCCAGCAGAGCCTCTGCCCTGAGAGCTATGGGGTCCAGGGCATGAGCTGCCTTCTCTGCAGCCAGCCCTTCGGCAGAGGAGAGGTGCCCGACAAAGGGACTGAGAGTGACTGCCCTGCGATGTCACTGCCTGTGAGGCAGCATGCGCAGCTGGTAAGGTGAAGGCTTTCCTGAGTTCCCATCTGTCTCTCTCTTCTTGCCTCCCTTGGCAGAAGGATCATGGTGCTGCTCCTTGTTTCCCCTCCTGGCCATGCTGCTCCTCTTCTTGCTCTTGGGCTCTCTAGGGTGGGGGGGATTCAGCGGCAGTTCAGACACCAATGCTGCAAGTTGTGCAGCAGAGGGGTCTTCATGGGCATGAGGATGCCCCAGCCCCCTTCTCACTTGTGGAGCTCCAGAAAATGCAGTCTTTGGGGTTGCGAAATGAGCTGACTCTGCCTTAGGGAGAGAACATCTCCAGTCCTAAGAGTCCTTTGACCTTTTCCTTACAGTCTCCTGGCAGCCTGCGTGCTGCCCTCCAGAAAGGCACCGCTGTCTCATAGCACCTCTGTGATATCTGAGAGCCCCATGAGGAAGGTGCAGAGATGCTGAGAGTATGGAGCTGGTGGTGGGAGGCTGTATGTGGGCATCTGAAAAGAGCCCTGTGTGTCCTTGCCTAGAAGGGGAGTGTGGAGAGCTCCATCAGGTGCCCAGAGAAAGGGTGAGAACTTTGGAGTTGTGCACTTTGAAGCTGGACTCGTGTGCTCTCAGCAGGGTCTGGTTTCTTTTTAGAGCAACATATGAGTGTGATCATCCTCCAGCTCCAAGAGGTTGCGAGCACAGGATAGGTGGGAATGAGACTAACAGACAGACTAGCTGTCCTCACTCTGCAACAAGGGACAGTGGATGCTTTCAGGACTCATAGTAGAAATGCCAAGGATTTCTACCTTTGAGGAACACTCCCCAGGGGTGTCAAGGACATCTAAATTAAAATAAAATTCCTCTATAATCCCTGAAACTCTGTTCCTCAAACCTCATTCTTTAGAATTCAGAGGGAAGACGCTGAAAAGCCCTTCTACAC
>NW_020448316.1:18597-21883 GCF_003343035.1 Apteryx rowi
CAGGGAAGCTGGGGTTCTTGTGGGCAGTGCCTGTTTAGGCTTTGGGTGTTTTCTTTTCATTGTGCTGTCCTACGTGCAGATCTTCACTGCTGTGCTGAGGATCCCTTCCGAGCAGGGCCAGCACAAAGCCTTTTCCATGTGCCTCCCTCACCTGGCTGTTGTCTCCCTGTTTATTAGCACTGACATCTTTGCCTACCTGAAGCCCCCTTCCCTCTCTTCCCCAACTCTTGATCTGGTGGTGGCTCTTCTGTACGTGGTGGTGCCTCCAGCAATGAACCCCCTCATCTACAGCATGAGGAACAAGGAGCTCAAAGATGCCCTGAGGAAAGTGATTTCATGGACCGTACGAGGACTGAGCTTTGTTTGTTCACTTTATTTTTATTTTTACTACTATTTCTGTTGTTATTATTATTTGTCACCATGTTGCTACACAAATGCTTGGATTCATTCCACCTTCACTGAGACTGCTCTGTCTTACCTGGTGCCTATTTTAGATTGCGTCCAAGACTGGGTCGGAGGTGACTCCATCATAGTATCTTTGTAATAAAGTAGGTTCTTCCAGGTGCAGTGCCTGAAGGCTGGGCTCTTCCTCCAAAGATGCTCTCCCTTTTTCCATGTCCCCAGCAAATTTCCTTGAGACAATCTCTCCCACCCTGCGTGCTGGTCCTTACCACAAATGTCACCCCCAGACAAGGCTCCCTGGTCAGCTGGAGGACTGGATGTCCAGCTGTGAGCCCTGGGAGGATGAGCCCTCTGCTGGTTCCTCTGCAGAGCTGTCAGGGAGCATGCAGAGGAGGTCCTGGGGACATCTCCTGGGCCTGTAGACCATCCTCCTCCCATGGGGGCCCTCAAGCAGGGTGCCTCAGTGGGAAGATGCAGCGCAGCTTGTTGCTGCAGGAACAGAGAGGAGAAACTGTCCCAGGAAACTCCTCCCAGACCCAGCCCCCTGTTCCAGCTATTTCCAGCACTGCCCATTCCCCATTCCCCGTGGTCCTGGATAGGGGTGATCTCTGAGTGCAACAGCTCCGTCTGTCTGCTGGCCTCAGCACCTCTATGGGGTGAAATGGCCAGCCCTGCCTGTCCTCTCTGCAGGCTCAGACCTCAGCAGACCCCAGACAATGGCCTTCTTCTAACCCCGGGGGGACAGGGACAGGGCTGGGCAGGGTCTGGGGACTGGTGGGAGGTTGCCAGGCAGGAGGGCCAAGGGGGACAGGACACCAAGGGCTGTCATGGGGACCACGGTGGGGGGGATGTTTCCCCACCCCAGAATGCACCCTGTCCTATGGGGTACCTGCACAGTGGGGCCGTGGGGCTAGATGCAGGGCAGCAGGGCTGGGCCAGTGGAAGGCTGAGGCACAGATGGGAGCCACAACACTCCAGAAGCTCCTGAAGGTCATGGAGCGGACTCACTGCTGCTAGCAGGGTTGGGGGTTTCTCAAGGGCTACAGGCACCAGCACCACCTGTCAGGACTCCCAGATCCAGCACAGATAGTCAGTGCCATGCACTGCAGCTCACAGTGTCCCCGTCCTGTGTCACTGTCCTCTCTCAGGAACACTGCTGATTGCATCACTCCCTGCCCAGATGTGGAGAGCTGCTGGAGGTCTTCTCTTCTCATGTCTGCTGCCCTTGGCTCTGCCTTGGGTCATGTTATGTCTCCATACATTCTCACCTGAGACCATGTACAGACCTGCAGCACATAGCTCTGCTTGGAGCTGGCCACCACAGCCTGACTGCATGGTCCCAGGAGATCCCAGCAAGGCTGTGCTTGGAGATGAGGCTGTGATTGTCCTCAGTCAAAGTTGGTGGGATGGTCTGTCTAGGGGCCAAGGGGAGGAAAGGTCAAGAGACAACAAGGAGAAGANGTTGCCATCTGCAAACCCCTGCACTACGGCACAGTCATGGACAGCACAGCTTGTGTCAGAATGGCAGCAGCTGCCTGGGCCAGTGGTTTTCTGTGTTCTGTCCTGCACACTGGGAACACATTTTCAATAGCACTCTGCCAAGGCAATGTCCTAGACCAGTTCTTCTGTGAAATCCCACAGATACTCAAGCTCTCCTGCTCAGACTCCTACCTCAGGGAAGTGGGGCTTCTTGTGGTTACTGCCTGTCTAGGCTTTGGGTGTTTTGTTTTCATTGTGCTGTCCTACGTGCAGATCTTCAGAGTTGTGCTGAGCATGCCCTCTGAGCAGGGACGACACAAAGCCTTTTCCATGTGCCTCCCTCACCTGGCCGTGGTCTCCCTGTTTATTAGCACTGACATCTTTGCCTACCTGAAGCCCCCTTCCCTCTCTTCCCCAACTCTTGATCTGGTGGTAGCTCTTTTGTACGTGGTGGTGCCTCCAGCAATGAACCCCCTCATCTACAGCATGAGGAACAAGGAGCTCAAAGATGCCCTGAGGAAAGTGATTTCATGGACCTTTTTCAGCAGTGGTAATATTTCCATTGCTCTCCACAAATGTCTCCCCCTGAGGCCCGTACCAGGACTGAGCTTTGTTTGTTCACTTTATTTTTATTTTTACTACTATTTCTGTTGTTATTATTATTTGTCACCATGTTGCTACACAAATGGTTGGATTAATTTCACCTTCACTGAGACTGCTCTGTCTCACCTGGTGCCTATTTTAGATTGCGTCCAAGACTGGGTCGGAGCTGACGCCATCATAGTATCTTTGTAATAAAGTAGATTCTTCCAGGTGCAGTGCCTGAAGGCTGGGCTCTTCCTCCAAAGATGCTCTCCCTTTTTCCACATCCCCAGCACATTTCCTTCAGACAATCTCTCCCACCCTGCGTGCTGGTCCTTACCACAAATGTCACCCCCAGACAAGGGTCCATGCCCAGCTGGAGGACTGGATGTCCAGCTGTGAGCTCTGGGAGGACGAGCCCTCTGCTGGTTCCTCTGCAGGGCTGGCAGGGAGCATGCCGAGGAGGTCCTGGGGCCATCTACTGGGCCTGTAGACCATCCTCCTCCCATGAGGGCCCTCAAGCAGGGTGCCTCAGTGGGAAGATGCAGCGCAGCTTGTTGCTGCATGAACAGAGAGGAGAAACTGTCCCAGGAAACTCCTCCCAGACCCAGACCCCTGTTCCAGCTATTTCCAGCACTGCCCATTCCCCATTCCCCGTGGTCCTGGATAGGGGTGATCTCTGAGTGCAACAGCTCCGTCTGTCTGCTGGCCTCAGCACCTCTATGGGGTGAAATGGCCAGCCCTGCCTGGCCTCTCTGCAGGCTCAGACCTCAGCAGACCCCAGACAATGGCCTTCTTCTAACCCCGGGGGGACAGGGACAGG
>NW_020448317.1:0-1389 GCF_003343035.1 Apteryx rowi
CTGTCCCCACCAAAGCCCTCAGGCTGAGACCCTGTCTGGGCATGTGCTGACACTCCCAAACCAGCCTGGATTACTGACACTGTGCACTGGACCCCAGAGGTTTAGGAGCACTGCGCAAGGGAGCTGGGCGCRTGGTGCTGCACATGCAGCATGRCCCCTCTGCGCTGCTCCCACTTTGCCTCCCGGGGAGCAGCGCCGAGTTCAAGCCCAGATGCCACAACACAAGACAGAGCCCCCAGCGCTGAGCCTGGGCAGAGCCCAGCCCCGGTGGGGCAGCGGCCGCACCCCGGGGCGCTGCACTGCCCGACCACACGGGCCACGCTGCCCCCCGGCCCCGCCGCGTCCCGGCCCCGCACTGCCGCCCACAAGATGGCGCCCGACCGCGGGGGGAGGGGGCAGAGCAGGCCGCCAGGGCAGGAGGGCCCAACGTTGCCATGGCACCACCCAGTGCAGCCCTTCTACTGGCTAGCAGGAGGAGGGCGGGGATCCCTTGGACTGACAACTCTGTCAGCCAATAGGAGTCCAGCATTCAGAGTCCTCAGGAGGGAGGAAGGGGTGGGGCCTGATCTGGAGGAGAGAAGAGAGAGGMGAGAAAGAGGGAGGGAGGGGGAGAGAGAGAGAAATAGAGAGAAGTGRAAAAGAAGGAGGAGAAAAGAAGGGGAGACGAGAGCAGAAGAGCGAGTGAGCAGGGGGAAAGTGAGAGAGCAGGGCAGAGCTGTGCAGGCAGTGACTGCTGCTCCCTCGCCTCTCCCTGCCACACTGGTGTTACCTCTGCCTTCCCCACGGCCTCCTGCCCTTCCCTGCGGAAGTGCTTTCTCCCTGGCTTTGGCCAGCCAAAAGCCCTCCCAGCCTCAACAGGAAGCACGGGGCCCTGACAGCAAAACTGCCCCCACCCCACGGGGGCTGCAGGGCCAGTGCGGACACCTGCTCTCAYCAGCACCTTTAGCAAAGGGGGCCATTTGCCAAGCAATCTGGGTGGGGGAATGGCCAGGACTAGACATTTCCCCCAGGGCTGGCCCACCCTGGAGCTGAGATTTAACTCTGCTCCTGCTTCTCTGAGCCTGGCACCCTTTCCCATGGCGAGAGCATGCTCCAGCTGCTGCCTCTGCAATGCAGCACCTGTGCACATCGCATGGCCCCAGAAGCAGCCCCCCCCACCGACCACCTTGGCCACGGGGGCCTTGCAGATGCTCCTGAGATCACTGTGCCTCCAGCAGGTTGCAARGTGTCCCCTCTGGGCCCTCCCACCCGAACACACTGGGGAAAACCCACCCTTCGGGAACAGGGGTCACAAAGCCACCTCGAGGACTAGCTTTGGTCACTTGCTGCTTTGGGGTGCTTACCTGGCATCTCCTGCCACGCACGCATCCTCCCTCCCTCCCTGTATTG
>NW_020448317.1:2791-3913 GCF_003343035.1 Apteryx rowi
TCGGGGCCCCCAGCAAGGGCGCAGAGCACCCGAAGGGCCGAGGGCTTTCTCCAGACACCGCCAGCAACTCCTGCCCCATGAGAGGCTGTAACGCAAGGGCACAAAAAAAGCTCTGCTTCCCTTAGTGCTTACTCAGCCCAGGGTCGAAAGCACAATTTTAGCAGGTTTGCTTTCAAACTGCCTGGAAACCTCAACACACTTTCTTTCACCTTYGCTCCCCCTGAGCGGGCTGCCTTGTGCCTCCTTTCCTCTCTGTCAGCCCTGGCCAGGGGAAAGCACCCAGGGAGGCTCCAGRCCACATCTCTGCCTGGAGTGCTGCTAGCTGGGCTCTTCTAATCGTTTGTCCAAAATGTGCCACAGTGCCTAGGATGGGGATTTTCCTGCTCTGAAGATGCACAACGCACCTCTCCTGCATGGCAGGAGTGGGGGACAAATCCAAGTGAGGAATCAGAAGTGAGCTCCATGGGCGCTCCCAGCCGTCGCTGGCTCCCTCAGGAGACTCCTTTCCTCTGAGACACCAAGGCCTTGKGTAGTGAGAACACCTGCGGAAGATCTGGCRAGRAGTCAGTGACTGGCAGAGTACATGACGGCAGGCCCAGCATGTGAGACTRCACGCTGACCTGGTTCCCATCAGAACCAGGCATGCATATTCTGTTTTGTCTACAGTGTCTAGCTGCTTCCCAGGCAGTAGTTTCTCACGGTTAGCACAGCTAAGATACACCCTGGACAAGGTGCTGTTGACACAGCGCTGGCGAATTGGGCAGTTGGAAAGTGATCTTGGAGCCGCTAAGGAAGCTCGCCCGCTGACCCAGAAGGCTGGGTCAAACTTGGGATGGAAACGTCTGGGACTCCAACGAGCCCCCCAACTTGGAGTCAGACATAAAGTATGAGGGGGAGGTAGCTGCCTGACCGGTGGTAGAGCAGCAGCTTTCCAGACCAAATGTGGCCAATCTGCAAGAGACCACAACTATTTGTGATTTTAAAGCATCAGAGCTGCAGCAAGATATGCAGGGGCACTACAGGCAGCCGCCCCGTGAAGGGTTGTTAGAGTGGCTGTTAGGGCTGTGGGACGATGGGGCGGAGGCAGTTTATTTTACTGGAGAGGAGCTCGGTAGGATGGGG
>NW_020448317.1:5070-6112 GCF_003343035.1 Apteryx rowi
TAACGGGCTCACCGGGTGGACTACTATCGCAGCAGGGATAAACCAGCTGTGGCAATTAGGAATGTTGTTTGCAATTTATTCCGCCAAGTTTACGGGACCAGATCAGGTCGCCATGAGTAAAACCATCCGGACTAAGATACTGCGAACCGCCCCTCCCCATCTTAAAGCGATGTTGCTACCTATGATTGGTGGGGGGGCAGGTACAGTGTGGGAAGTTGCAGCGCTGCTATCTCAGTTAGCAGAGTTGTCCTCTCTTAGCAGAGATGGGAAGTCAGRAAACAGGAGGGTAAATGTGAAAAAGAAAAAAAAAGAGTGAGTTGCGGCACTATGTTACGAGACCTGCTGCGAGCTGGTGTGGGGGACCCGTGACACCCACTGCCCCACCAGCAGCATGCACAGAGGGGGATCTGCCAGCAGCACAAAAACAGACCAGGCAGCGTTGCCCCTGCTGTACCTGCTTAGCTCCACAGCAGTTGTGGACCAAAAAGCATTATATCTGCAGGGGGCAAAAGCCTGGGGAGGTGTGGCAAACTGATTATATTGGACCCCTACCAGAGAGCCAGGGGCACAGATACGTCCTGACCACTGTGGACACCTGCTCTGGCCTATCATACACACACTTTTGTGCCGCAGCTACCTGGGCTCATGCCATTAAGGCATTAGGAGACTTGATTGGGTTATATGGCTCCCCGGTGGAAGTCCAAAGTGATCAGGGCACTCATTTTACAGGGAATGACATTCAGAACTGGGCCAAAGAGCGGGGAATAGCCTGGACGTATCACATACCCTACTGCCCGTGAAGGGCAGGATTGACAGAGTGAATGAATGGGCTGCTCAAAGAGCAGCTGTGCAAGCTGCCCCTACTGGTACCCTCATGGGCTGGAGCAAAAGCATTTGTCAGGCAACTGCCTGCCTCAGTGACCGRCCRCTGTGTGGCTCTACCYTGTATGCTTGTTTCAAAGGGGAATCCATCGAGCGGCCGCGTGTGCTTAGAGTGCAACGGCTGCACCCCCAAGCCTGCCTCCCCATGCAAGCCATGCCT
>NW_020448317.1:6634-8864 GCF_003343035.1 Apteryx rowi
CCTGGTACTAATCAAAGGGGAAAGTGTCCCAGTCTATGTCCCCTCTAGGAGACTCTCTCCCAGAGAATTGTGTGTGACCTGATGAATATGGTGAGCGGAGCCGTGACATCGCTGCCCTCCATCCTAACCCTGTACCCTAACAGTAGTTGGGGCACCGACGGAACTGTGGTGAGCACATCAAATCCAACATCCACAAGATAAAGAGCCTACTTCAAGTACTACACGATGTAAAGTCCGAAGAATCAGTGCAGGACAACCCCTGGCAGTGTCTGTCATCATGGCTGTCGAATTTCAGACTATGGGAAAAATGCATTATGCTCCTGGTCTTCTGGGCCGATCAGTTTTGTGTGCATACATGTTATAATTTACTGTCTATATGTATATAAATATATATCTATATGTGCATTCACCATGGTTTAGTTGCTTGTACATCTTAGCTGTTTAGTTAGGATAATACCTGAAAGGCATGYCTGAAACTTGTCCACACACTGGTGGCACTGATACCACGTCTCTGTCAGTCAAGGGGTGGAGTGCAGTGAGAACACCTGTGGAAGATCTGGTGAGGAGTCAGTGACTGGCAGAGTAGGTGGTAGCAGGCCCAGTGTGTGAAACTACACACTGACCAAATTCCCGTCAGGGCCAGGCACGCATATTCCATTTTGTCAACAATGTCTAGCTGCTTCCTGGGCAGTAGCTGCTCAAGGTTAGCGCAGCTGAGATAAGGAAATCACTTCACAGGGGACAGGAAAAAGGGGCAGTCATTTCATCTGGGGACAAAATCCTTCTGAGAAGCAAGTCCCGTCATGCCAGAGAGATTACCCCGAAATTTCCCCTGCAGTATTTTCCTCACAGCTTCTGACAATTACACAGAATATTCGGCTCTTTTATCTCGGGAAGCTTCTCTTCGAGGACCTTCAGAGAAAGTAGTAAGTTACATTTCAAAGAATACAACACAAAAACATAAAGGTTTCTTCATGCATGGAAATCCAGAGACTACTAACCCACTGGATCCCTCCGAGCCTTGAATTCAGGATTCACCTGAGAGGCAGGGTCAYGAGTGCCTCCAGGCACATCTACAATCAAACACAAATGAGAAGCTTCCAATATGATTTTTCCCATATGATACAAACTGCAGGGAAGGCGAGTGGATCACGTCATTCCACAGCACATACATGTAGATTCTCAAAGCTGCAGAGGGGGCTGGAACCAGACACTTCCCAAAATCCTGCATCAATGCAGTATTTGACAGCCCTCAGGGACCAGCTGCACCAACAGCCTGGCCCTCGATGCTGGCTGACAAGGAGGTCTGTAACAGGACACCAGAGAAGCCAGAACTGGAGAGGGAGCACTTTGCCCCAGAGTACAAAAATGGTCCTTTACACTTGTCTTGCACAAGAGCCCGCTGGGCAGGCAAAGCCTGAGTCGTCACTACCCCTGACTCTTCCTCTGGGCTTCAGGCCAAGGATGTTTGGAGGGTAACTTGCATTCATCTGGAGGGCAGGCAAATATTACAAAAGAGGATTCATGCAAGTACTTGAATAGCCACGCCTCACTGTGGGATCCTGACCACTCTCCAAAACCTCGTCTGGCTGGGAATCTGGAGAAGCATCCGCTCCAGCCATATCTGCAACCAGAGATGAGATTTCCTTCACTTATTTGTCAAGATATATGTCTCTGGAGTCACGAGATTGATCACAGGAGTGCAATGAGAAATTACATARCACAAGCTTCTTATTTCAGGGAAGAAATATTGACTACTTGCCTGTAGCATTCTGCAGAGGTGCCAAAACCTTGTCCAGCTGACATGCTTGGGAAGCTTCTCCTACAGGCACAGCTGCAATCAGAGAGCAGATTTGTTTCTCTTCTGTACCATGMGAGATGTCTTTTGAGCCACCATCTGGATTACAGCAGGGAAAAGAAATGTTTGTTTAAAAAAAGCTTGTCCTACCAGCAAATAAACACTGACTCCTTAGCCCTGGGGCCCCGCAGAGGCTCCCAAACCTCATCAAGCTGAGCAGTGCCCATGGGCATATCTGTAAGCAAACACGAAGCAGAAGAGCTACCCTGAGGCACTGCCAGAGGCTGCTGGAGGGTTGCAGCAGAGCCAGCGACACGCGCACACATCTGCAGCGAGCATTTGCCCTGGCACAGCTCAGGGCAGCGGCAGGTTTGCAGGCAAATCCAGTGGCCCYGCTTTCCTCTCCCGGCTGCACCACCTCCCGCAGCACCA
>NW_020448317.1:9421-10471 GCF_003343035.1 Apteryx rowi
TTTCCTTTGGTCTTCTTTTCTAGTCCTCATCTCCCCTGGCTTCTCTGGCTGCTCTTGTCTCTGCTTCCTGACCATCTCCTGGGCAGTCCCATTCTCCCTCCTAATGCTGAGACCATGCTGGCCTCTTGCTGGGCTGGGTACAAGCCTCAGAGCTGCCTGCCCTCCTCTTGCTGGACAGCTGAGGACTCCCAGGTGAGCACTGCCTGCCCCTGCCAGGAGCAAAGGGGATCTGGCTGCAGCTCTGCGCACAACAACCAGCCATATCCTCCATCCACCCCTCCTGGGGGTCTGTCTCCTCCCTGGGGGCAGCAGGACAACAGCTGGGGTGGCTCCAGCTAGTTCCCTTCAGCATGGCAGAGCCTGGTGAGCAGCCCCCGCTGGCGTTGCTGCGGCTCCAGCTGGATACGTAGAGTGACTGCTCTTTCTGCCCAGCCTCCCTTTCCTCTGCTGGGGCCGAGCGCTCCGAGTCTGAGGAGAGCACAATGCATTCGGGGCTTCTCTCTGCCAAGGGCTTCCAGTACCCCACAAGGACACAGCTGTCTGATGAGGAGTCACTGTCCTGAGGGTTGGCAGGAGCTGGCAGCTGTCTTCAGGCTTCTCCTCCTGCTTGAGCGGCCCCATCATCAGAGATTCTTTGCGTCTGCTGGGGAGACCGTGTGGCTGTGGCAGCATCGTGGGGGATGGCATATGAGGTGCCAGGAAGCTCTGTGTGCCCAGGGCTACCAGCCCGGGATGGACTCTGGGCTGGCACTGGTGTCACGGCCATACCTGCAGCAGCTGCTGGGTTCAGGGAGGCTGAGGGGCTTCCTTTGTGCTGGCTGGGAGCATGGTAGCCGTACATGGCCTGCTGGTCATAGGTCTCCATGCTGCATGAGCACCGGGCAAAACTGATGAGCTCATGGAGGAAGCGCTCAGTGCGACTCAGCAGAAGCAGCTCTAAGTCCTCAGCAAAGGCCTGACTGTCCAGGTCATACCTCCTCAGGTTTGTCAGGACAATGAGCTCCGTGACAGTCACCAATGTCTGATGGACTCCAAAGAGGACTCTCAGTT
>NW_020448317.1:12507-13302 GCF_003343035.1 Apteryx rowi
GCCAAGTCCTGTCCCTGGGGAGGAATAACATCATGCAGCAGTACAGGCTGGGGTGTAGATGGGCTGGAGAGCATGCTTTGCAGAGAAAGCCCTGAGGGTCCTGGTGGAYAAYMAGYTGGACATAAGCCTGAAGTGTGCCCTTRTGGGCATACACCATCCTGGACTGCATTAGGAGGAGGGTCACCAGCAGGTCGAGGAAAGTGATTCTTCTCCTCTCCTCAGCCCTAGTGAGGCCACACCTGGAATACTGTGTGCAGTTCTGGCCTCCCCAGTACAAGAGARACATGGGCATACTGGAGCAAGTCCAGCAAAGGGCCCTGAAGATGACTAAGGAATTGGAGCATCATATGTGGAGAGGCTGAGAGAGCTGGGAGTGTCTGCGTGGAGAAGAGAAGTCTCTGGGGGGATCTTACCAATGTGTATCAATAGCTGATGGGAAGGAACACAGCAGGTGGAGGCAGACTCTTCTCAGTGGTGCCCAGTGACAGGACAAGAGGCAAAGGGCATAAACTGACATCTAGGAAATTTCACTGAAACACAAGGGAAAGGCTTTTCACTGAAAGGGTGGTCAAACACTGTCCRGGTTGCCCAGAGGGGCTGTGGGGTCTCCGTCATTGGAGGTATTCAAAATCCAATTGAACACAGCCCTAAGCAACCTGCTCTAGCTGAYCCTGACCATCTCCAGAGGTCCCTTCCACCCCCTGCCATTCCATGGTTCCGTGACCCTGCAGTTGTTGATATTCAACTCTCAGAAGAAGCCTGAGTTCTACCAGACGGAGGGGACGCTGCGCTTCA
>NW_020448318.1:0-10564 GCF_003343035.1 Apteryx rowi
GGAAGCTTTCCAGCACACAGCTGACCCAGTGATGATCTCCTTCTTCTCCCACCTGCACATGGTTGCCCCCTTCAGACCTCTGCTGCTGAGGGCTGGGCACTTTCTCAGGGGGCATATGCAGCACATACAAATGGCAGCCCCACCATCTCTCTGCTGCACCTGGCCAGGCTCTTGCATGGCAGGAGCTGGCCCCAGAGGCACAGACAGCTGACTGCTGCAGCCACTGCTGCAACTCTCCTCAGCAAGTCCCTAGACAGGAGGCTTTGGAGACAGCTCCCCCCGGTCTCCCCAGCACTCCCTCAGCTGGTGCTGGCATAGAGCTGGGGGCTGCCAGAGAGGCTGTGGCCGTGGCCCTGGCGACTGGGGCTGTCTTCCGCATGACTGGATCTCTGGCTCTGACGCCATCATCCAGGCCTAAGGGCCACCAGGGGCCTTGACTGGAGGGCTGAGACCACCCTGACACACACTTTCCGCCTCTTCTTTCCCAAGCCCTGTCCTCTAGGGGCACGGGGCCCCCTTCAGCACCTGGAAATGACTCCACATTTTCCCACATGTATTGTCTGCAGTGGGAGCTGTGGGGGCAGCCACCTCCGAAGCCCGGGAGGCAGTGAGCAGTGTCCGGCCTCCAGGCTCTAAGCCCACGCGGAGGTCTGCATCAGGCAGGGCACTGCCCTTCCTGGAGCACTTGGAGGACGCAGACACTCAGAAGCCAGCTTTGCCAGCACCACTGCTCCCGCCCCGCTGACTACAGTGCCACTGACTCCCCTGCTACATGTAAAGCCTGCCCAAGGTAATAAGCTGCAGGAAGAAGGGAGGACAGCCAGGAAGGTTGTCAGGGGACAGGAACAGGAGCTCCCCTCCACACTCCATCCTGTGGGTGGCAGGCACACACTGGGACCTTCCTCCTGCCGCACACACAGCACACGCGCTCTGGCCGCTCCCCCGGCCTCTGCCTGTTACTTACACACTGTTTACCCACACACACTTGCGCGGGGCATGTCTCAGGCAGTCTTACCTCCTGGCGGGGGTGTTACCAAGGGAGTGCCCCCTCCGAGGGATGTGTGTTAAGGGGACTTTATCCCCAGCGCCAGGAGCGCAAATGCCTCCGGCAGATCCAGCCCTCAGCTGGTGTCCCAGCCTTCCCTGCCACCAACTGGCCCCAGAACTCCGGGCCAGACCCCCCGCCCAGCAGAGGCTAGTCAACTTCCTCTAGGTCCAAGCAGAGAGGAAGGAGCAGGGACGCCTGAGCCTGGGCTTTCCCTCTTCCTCTTCCTCCTCCTAGTCATAACCAGTCCCAGGCTGCGGGGACAGGGCTGGGGGACTTCTGCCCCTCTCCTAAAGCAGTCCCAGCAGGCTGTCCCCTGCCCAGGCAGCAGGAGAGGACGCAACGGCTGCTCGCAACTGGGAGATGTGATCTAGCCACGCCCAAGTGGCGTGACTGGCCTGCAACTGCCACGATTTGCCCCACAGAAAGCCTGTCTATCCAAGTGAGCAGGGAGCAGCCAGGGTTCAAGCCAAACCGGCCTGAGATGGCCCACAGGAAGTTACAGCACCCATCTGTGACGGGACAGGGCGCTGGGAGGAGCGGGGGGACCCAGCCAGAGAGCAGCCCTCGCAGAGGGGCGCCCCCGGCGGCGGGGCCTGGAGGTGCCGCTGGGAGCGGCGCTGGGGCAGCCCTGGGTGCGCCCCTTCCTGTGCCACAGTCGCCGCCATGTTGGGCCGCCCCGCAGGGGGCTCGTGAGCGTCTCCCGGGCCCCAGGCGGGCCGGGCCGGGTGTGCGGGCAGGGGCTCCCTGTTCCAGTCGCCTCAGCCCAAGCGGCTGCCGCAGCTGCATCCCAGAGCCTTCTTCCCCGCCCACCGGGGCAGTCGCCAGCCACTCTGGGAAGGCAGAGGCAGGAGCCCCTCCGTGACCCTGTGAGGTGAGCAGGCACCTGAAGAGCCATTTCTCATGGCTGGGGGCTGCCCTGAGCGCAGGGGGGTGGTGCTGAGGTGGAGGCAAGGGATCCCCGGCCCCTGGCATTTCGCCCTCCTCCTCCTGCTCCCTCCTGGCTCTTGGGAGCAGCTTGCTTTGGTGACTGGGCTCCACCAGCCGCCAGGACAGCAGCCACCACACAGAGAACTTGTGGCCCCCAGGTCCCCCTTTCAGGGAGTCTTCCTGAGAAGCGCCTCTCTCCCCAACAGAGCCGTTCCTCCACAAGCTTAAGTGGGCTCATGCTGCTGGCAGAAGGGAGGGAGAAGAGCAAGTCTGCTGGGAGGTGAGAGCCTTGGAGAAGGCAATTGGGCTGATGCTGTGCTCTGCTACTTGGGGGAGAGGGATGTGTCCTTCTAAACTCAGAAAGGTTGTTAGCTCCTCCCACCATGCCCTGTGCTTTCTGGCTGCAYGGCAAGCAGGGAGCAGGTTTTCGTGAGACTCTCCCGCCAGGCCCCTTTTTCTCTTCTTCTTGTTTCCAGGTCCAAATGCAAGCTCTTTCCAAGACCTCCACCAACTAGAGTGGCCCCTGCACCTGCTAGTCCYRGCCCAAAAAGGAACGGGGAAGRAGAGGCTGGTGATGACAGTACGATCAAAGGTAATGGAAGACCCGACAGGACCTTTCATAGAGCTTTCCGGGCCTTCTCTTTGTTCTTCTTGCTACGGAACTATACCCAAAACGCAAATGCAATGCAGGGGCTAGGACAGCTGATGAGCTCACCACTGTCCCCCTTTCAGGGAGTCTTCCTGAGAAGCGCCTCTCTCCCCAACAGAGCCATTCTTCCCAAACTATAAGTGGGCTCACGGTGCCGGCAGAAGGGAAGGAGAAGAGCAAGTCTSCTGGGAGGTGAGAGCCTTGGAGAAGGCAATTGGGCTGATGCTGTGCTCTGCTACTTGCGGGGAGGGGCACGTGTCGCAGGGTTGTTACCTCCTCCCACCATCCCTCTGCTCTCTTGCTGCATGGCAAGTGTTTAGCAGCATCTTGTGAGACTCTCATGCCGTGCTCACCCTCGTCTCCTTGTCTCCAGGTCAGGCCTTTGGATGGCACCTAGAAGACCAGCTTTGAAAACTTCCACTCGTCTCACAAAGTCCTCCCATGCGAAGAGCACGGCAGAAAGGCAGAGTACGACCACAAGGATTAGCAGGAGGAAGTGCCTGACCTACTGGGAGACATTAAAGGGACTAGGTTTGTTCCATGTTGAGAAGGAAAGGCTAAGGGGGGGGCTGGCTTTACTGCTTTCTTTGACACCCACTCACACCCACTTACTCACACCCACTGGTTTGTTATAGAGAAGACAGAGTCAGAGATTTSTCAGGGGTACCCAGGAATGGGTTGAGAGGCAACAGAGAGAGGTTGCAGGAGGAGAAACGCACAAAGGAAGGAAATTCACGGGGAGGTCATTCAAACATTAGAAGAGGTTGCCAGGAGAGGCAGTGGAATGGCCATCCTTGGTGATACCCCACACTTGGCTGGACACGAACCTGAGGACCCGAATCCAAGGTGGCCCTGCTTTCTGAAGAGTATTCTCGTTTCACCCCATCAGGGAGCCTTCCTCTAACCCCTGCCTGCAAGCGACTCCTTGCTCGAAAGAGGATAACGCCTCAGAAATTGGCGGATAGAGCTAACAATGTTAAGGAAGAAATGAGGAAGAGTGCCTATAGAGAAGAGTCTCCTGTGAGGTGAGGGCCTTGGACAATACTGTACTTGTACATGGGCAGAGCTGTTTCCCTTGGACACAAAGTCTCCCTGAGCTCTGGAAGGTTATTACCGCTTGTCACAATGACCTGTCTTTTCCTGCTGCACGGCAAGCAAGTGCAGAGCAGGTTTCCGTGAGACTCTCCTGTCTGGTCCATCTTTATGTGCTTCTTCTTTCCAGGTCTGAGCTTGAGATGGCACCTAAAAGAGCAGGCTCCAAATCTACCATCCTCCACGCTACACCCGCCCAAGGTAGTAAGCCGCAGGAAGAAGGGAGCACGGCCACTAAGGTCCCTAGGGGACAGGCACACGTGATGTTCAAGGAGATGCTGGGAGATGTGGGTTTGTTCAGGCTTGGGAAGAGAGGGCCTTGGCGGTGCGGGGAGCATTATACTGCTGTCTTCAGCTACCCAGTGGGCAGTTTCTCCTGCTTCATCCTTTCAGGGAGTGCCGCAAAGCGCCTCCTTACCCTAAAGAGGCTTCGTCTTCACAAGCGGTCCCACGTTCATGTCTACTAGGCACCTCACCACACAGAGAACTTGTAGCCCCCATGTCCAGTCATAACAGAGGTAACATGGATGTTGGTCTGCTCTCCCTGTAGAGACAGCTTAAAGCCTATGTGACCCTCGAGGCCCATGCAAACTATTTCAACCTATGTCTAGATAGTTTGAAACAGACTTCCTTGATTCTCGAGTGGATTTTGCTCCAGCCATCTCATCTGAGCACACAACACTAATGCGTTTACATCGTATGTGAGGGGCAGATGCAGAATAATATGCCTTTGCACAATAATGAAATCTGAGCAGCACCATCCCTTTTCAAAATGGATTTTAAGTCTGTGTGTAATTTGTTTTTCTTTCTGTTTAGGCAAAAGTTGCAGGATAACATGCACAATTTTATTTCACCTTTTGCTCCTACTGCAGCACAAATGACCCTAAATCCCTCTGAAGCTTTCAGGCCTGCAAGTGTACTTCTGAAGTGGTGACAGAAACAATCTCAAGCAAAGAGCTTGTTTGTAGGCATCAAAGCAGGGGGTTTCTTACTACCCAAAGAGCTCTCTCACGGCCTACAGGCAGGTGATATCAAAGTACTCAAACATGTTCCTCCTGATTTCCGGTGGATTATGTGACGTATAACTGTGTCAGACTCATGGTTTTTTAGGTGTACTTCTCAGCCTTCTTGTGCTAAACTTGGGTTCTGGAAGTGCTGTGCCTATGAGCGTTCTGTTGCTGTTAGAAATGACAGCCTTATCAAATGTGGGTATACAGTATGTGGTTGATTGTGCAGACCTCGTGAGCCACGAACATGCAGAACACACGGAAGGCTGTCATTTTGTGACTGCCTGTTAAGCCTAATCTCTGTGTAGAAGTTGTGTTATCTTGCTTGAGAGCGTGGAGGGAGGAAGCATCACGCTTCTACTTGGCCTGGCTCTGCCATCAAAACCCCTGAGTGCCGATGCAGAAAGTGCTTTTGATGGCTGCTTTCAAGGGATTGATTTGGGCTGTGTAAGTGAACTGACACTTTCTGGATACTAGCTGTATGGTATGGGGGTAAACAGTCCAGCAGATGCAGTCCTCAGAATGTGAGAAGCGCTTATAGAGCGGTGTGATCCAAGCCCTTCTTTCCCACAGGTCATCTGGTTAGCCATCTTTAGGCACCTCTGCTATAACCCTAACCCCCTTATGAAACAGCATTTGGTATTGGGCTCTTGGAAGATGGTTTGATGAATGGCAAGGGCAGAGAAATCCTATTTGCTCGCCAGTCTAAACCATTTTAACGCCAGACCAGTAAAGACAGGGGAGCATCTCCATCGAGGCAGCATGTTTCCATTGCACATGGAATGGGAAGCAGATGTACCCCTGGTAGAAAGTAGCTTTTGATTTCTGTATCTGTTGGGTTGTAGAGTATGTGCGGTGCACCTAGGCCCTCTGCTAACAGAGGTAGACAAGATCCCTGAAAGAGAAAAACCAAGAGGAGCCAAATGAGTGGTCAGGGCAATGACTATGGCTGGCTACCACAGAAATGCTGTAGTTTGGCTGAGAAATGCTTCCCTTGACAAGCCTCGATCTACTTTCTCTTCTTAGTCAGAATGGGTTTAAAAGCCCCCTGACTCTTTTCTCTCCCTTGAATCGGGTCGGGCGCTATCAGCATTTCTTCCCCATTGTCCTTGCCTCTTTCATCAGTAGTCCCTCTGGATGCGGGGCAGCTTGGGTTTGCGAGGGTTGGGAGGGATTTGTAGTCTTTGTAGGCTCAAAGGGCATTGTAAAGTATTTACTGAGGAAGTGCCCTAAGTTGTATCCCCTTTCCTGTCTGTCACTCCTTCAGGTGAATTTTGGTGGACTTCATATTCAGTTTGTTTGAGGCTTGCTTGTTGTTCCCGGTATGGAAAGAAGAATTGGCGTGGGAGTGCATGTGTGGTGTGGACTTAGTTCCACTATGCATTTGAAAATAATTTCTCCTGCAAGAAACACTGGTATGGCAGTGATGCTGCCTGAAGAAAGTTACTGAGCAGGCTTGTGCAGAAGTCCCATTCAGCGATATAAACGCAGGAGATAGCAGCAGTCACTGGGGCTGGGGAGTGAAGAGGAAGAACAAACATGTGGGGAACGACTTTGCCTTGAGATTTCTCTGAGGAGGAAAAGGGAAAATGATGCCTAGCCATGAGTACCTGGTTGCATCTGCTCAGCTCTCTCTTACCTGGGAGCTGATCATGTAGCTTGTTAGGAAGCCATCCGTGAGGGCAGACATCAGATCTGTCTCTGTGCAAGCCTGCCTGGGTCTTTCAAGCTTATTAGCTCCTGTGCAATACCTCTGAAGCAAGCAGTTCAGGGTCCAGGCTAGCTCTGTGCATTCTTGATCAAGGTGCACTGGTGAACATAGTGCAGGGGTGCCCAACTGGCTCCTGAAGTGGAGGTATTAACCTTGGTTTTCTCCAGTTATTCAGAGTATCCCTGAAATGGATAAAATTGCTTTTTTCTTTTTCCAAGAGTCCCCAGGCCCATGTGTTATATGGAAAAAACACCAGCGGATTAAATCAAGGATGAATGGGCAGCCTAAAACCAGCACATCTACCGTTAGAACTTTGCTCTCCCAGCCCACATGATGCTACATACCAAAAATCCCTTTTTGCCTAACTTATACTCATGTGGCACCTCAATACACTCCCTCAGTCATACTTCCTTCATGCACGATAATGTTGGTCATGGAAATCTCCCTGAGAATGTGTCCCTGACACAGCACCAAGAAGCAGGATTTCTCAGCAACCACTTGCAAGTCAAATCACAGTGCATGGTGAGGAAAGACGCCATTTAGCTTGTTCTCTGTACAGGTGATGTCATTTGTGTCATTTGTGAAGCTGTTTTGGAAGCCAGGTGCAAGTGATCTTGTGTCTGTCTCGGCACAAGATCCGAGTCAGTCAACAGTGTTTACCATTGCTTTCACCTGGCTTAAAGCAGATTGATTCAGGTGCCAGGAAGCCATGTGTCCCAAGAGGGTGTGATTGCTCTAGTTTCTGCCTCTTTCTTTAACTGGAGAATTTCTTGCCCTTTTGCCAAACAGAACTCTAATTGCAAAATATGCAAGGCAGGGCCCTCAGCTATTGAATGGTCTGCTTTCTCCTTCCTCCCTCAGGGAAGGTGAGTGCTGCCGAGGATCTGGAATGCTTCTAGGTTTTACCTGAGCTGTGAGATAGGAAATCGTAAAGAAAGAGGGTAAGGGCAGCTGCTTGGGATGCAGCAGTCCTGAGTTGAGACCCTTGTCTACAGCAGATTCTCTGGCCAGCCTGACAAAGTTCCCTCAGGCAGATCTAAGCAGACCTTGAAGTGCCTAATTCTCATGGATTTCAGAGGCACCTGACAGTCACCTACTTCCTTGTGAGGATTTGGAGCTACTTTCCAGTCTACCCATCAGATCGGATTTCATAGCCCTTTTCTGTCTCCTGGAGGTCATGCGCATGGTTACAGTCAGGTGCCCGGAGGAGTGGCAAGGCCCAGAAGAGTCCCCAGAGAGATCAAGACCAGTTAGTACTTCTTTCCCGGCATGTGGAACGAGCATGTCTATCGCTGTTAAGATGCACTTAATGCCATCGTTGTATTTGGAAAATTGGTGCCTATCCACCCAGACTGCCTGCCATTGTGCATCCAGCTCTGCCACAATCACCTGGTTTCTTTTCAAGTGATTTCTTGCTGCCTTGTAGGCTGTAAGTATCCTGGTTTGCAAGCCAGGTTGCCACTTGGCTTCTGTTCAGACTGGCAAYTGGCCTTTTAGCAGCTTCTAAAAGGGCATTCATATCCCCAAGCCTCCCCACCTCCYCAGGGGCACAGTAAATATCTTTTCACAGAAGTGGCAGCGCGGACATGTCTACCGACACACCACTGCTACACACATGTATGAAATGGAACACTGGAGAATGAATTTAACTCAAGTACAGAGAAATTTTATTGTCAGGGTTGCCAGATAGGCTTCTCTGGCCTTTTGCCATGAACACCGCTGTCACTTCTAGGCCCGTTTTCTTTTCTTTGGTGGCTGCAGGCTGGAACAGGAATGCAAGCAGATCACAGCACACTTCTGACTTCTCCCTTCTCAGTCAGTCAGCCAGAACATTTTGAAACGTTCTATATGGTCATTAATCTAAGGATAAGGAAACAGATACTGCACCAGGCAAAGGGAGCTCCCTTACCACCACTCCCCCTCTCTGTGTGACACTTGCCTCAAATTATAGTTGGCAATGCATGGACCCATTAGCCGGTTCTTCTGGTTCACATGGTCTTTTCTGGGAATCCCTTACAACCTTTTTCTTATTGTCCCCATGCACATGTTCTTCTGAAGTTGACATTTTGTTCTGGTTTTCAATTTTTGCAGACATGTTGCCATCAAATCCCTTTTCTGTCTCCTGGAGGTCATGCGCATGGTTACAGTGAGGTGCCCCGCAGGAGTGGCAAGGCCCAAAAGAGTCCCCAGAGAGATCAAGATCAGCTAGTACTTCTTTCCTGGCATGTGGAACAAGCGTGTAGCTTTTGTCCTAGCTATTCGTGCATAGTTTGGGGGCTCTGCTTATGCTTACACCGATTTCCCAAACAGTGGTTGCCAGCTTAGAAAGTARATCAGTTTTCCATAAAGAGTGGGCAGCTTGATTTAGGGCTTCTCTGTGTTAATGGCAGCTGGCTTTTCCAGCGCTGAGACCTTCTCCATGCTGCAAGCAGAAACTACCTGTCCAGCTCCAACACCAGCTTGATTTCTAGGAAGGCTACGTGAACATGACCGTGATTGCTAAATTGAGCGTGGAAGCTGCTTCTTACGCCTGAGATGGAGGTGACTGTAACAGGCTTCAGTTCTTTGTGGTGTCAGCTACATTTTAAAGCTTTCCTTCCGGACGGTCGCGTCTCTGAATGATTCTGATGAAGAAACGGGGCTGCGATCCAGGAGCAATCCAGGTGATCCACAGATCCAGGCCCCTGGTTGGGCCACGGTTGTGATGTGACTTCAGACACTTTAAAGGACTGCTGTCAAGGGGACCAGCCTCTTAAGTACCAACCAACGGTGCCGACCTCTAATGCATCAGGATTCAAAGGCCAGACTAAGCACTGCCTGGGAAACTCGGCTTCTCCAGGCTGTCGTCATTCAAATGCAGGCCGCAAAACCTGTGGCATGTTCAAATAACTGAACACTTCTGAAAACCAGAAAAAAGAAAAAAACAAAAAAAACCCCAAACCCAAACAAAAAAAAACCCCAATGCCAAACGAAAACAGCCCCCCCTCCCCCCCCCACTCCCAGCCTTCTCAGCATTCCTCAGTACAGGGGGAGTTTTGTGCACAGGGAGCGGAAGCAAACTGTCCGGTGTCCTATTTGAGATTTTTCACAGGCTTTGGCACCACCTGGAGGCATTCACGTTGAGAGCTGCTTCAAAGTTTCTGACGATCCCTGTGGTGAAAGGAAGTAACCGTTCCTCAGGGTGACAGAGGAAATCTCTCTGCTCCTTCGCCAGGCTGTGCTATTTCCATGCTTATGGCCTAATGAAATACCAACCAGCACCAGCCCTTCCYTCCCAGCGGCTGCAGGAGCGTAGCCGACAATGCAGGCCTCTTTATTTATTCCCTCCCCTGGCGAGTGGGCAGAGCAGGAGGAGGGCAGCTCCCTAAAATAGCCAGTGCCACCTCCCTGTCCATTGTAGGGCATGATCTGGCAGGGTCTCCCTGAGGCCRGTCAGGGCCTGCAGCCCCTCTCTGTGTGACAAGGTCTGGGGTCACAGTGGGGCACTCACGCATCATAGCCACAGCTCCCCTCTCCCCACGGTGTGCCTGGCCCCTGCCCAYACTTCACTGCGAGGCCTGCAGGATCCCCGTTGCTAGCTGCTGCTCTCTGTGCTGCTCTCCTCCTCCTCAGGAGCTGCTTTACCGGAGACGCAGAAGGCAAAGGGAGGCAGTGGGCTAGCGGTGCAGGGCTGTTTGGTGAAGTGTAGAAGGGGAGAAGGAGACTGGAGAGGAGGAAGTTCCTTCTCCCCCTCCTTCTGCTGGTGTTAACCTAGAGAGAGGGTGTGAAAAGATGGAAGGCATGGAGCCTAACATGTTTCCAACACTCYGCGATCTCACCACTGATGGTAAGGCCTTCAGGAGCGATTTCATGTGTCTATTTGAAGAGAGGAGCAAGTCTTATTAATGTGTACAAATATCTTAAGGGAGGGTGTCAAGAGGATGGAGCCAGACTCTTTTCAGTGGTGCCCAGCRACAGGACACGAGGCAACGGGCGCAAACTGAAACACAGGAAGTTCCATCTGAACATGAGAAAAAACCGTCTTTACTGTGAGGGTGACAGAGCACTGGAACAGGTTGCCCAGAGAGGTTGTGGAGTCTCCTTCTCTGGAGATATTCAAAACCCGCCTGGACGTAATCCTGTGCGATGTG
>NW_020448319.1:0-1040 GCF_003343035.1 Apteryx rowi
GGCATAGACATTACAATGGATGCCAGATGAGTCTGTGGTGCGTGCTCACCACGAATCAGCCTGGCTGCATATGGGCTGCATTAGGAAGAATGTGGCCAGCCAGACAAGAGCAGTTCTTAGGCCCCTCGACTCAGCACTGGTGTGGCCATATCCAGAAGAGTGTGTCCCAGTAGGGRATGCCCCATGCTGAAGGAATGGGCAGGAACTGGAGAGGGTCCCGAGGAGGTCTTCCAAGATGGGGTTAGATGCCTATGACCTGCATGGAGCGGTTGAGGGACCTGGGCTTCTTTAGCCTGGTGGAGGGGAGACTAAGGGCAGTAGAGTAGGAGCCTATGACTGCTCAAAAGGTGGTTTTCGGAAAAGATGATGGAGCTTTTCTTGGTGGCGGGAAGAGCATGAGAAGAGGAGGCAGCCACAAAGTGCAGCTTGAGAGGTTCAAACTTGACATTAGGCAATGGAAATGTCACTTGAAGGGTAGTGCTSTGGTGCTACAGATCACCCAGGACGAGTCTATGATCACCCTGGCTTTGTGTTTCAAGAAAGAGCCAGTGAGAATGGAGAGACATGAGTAGAGGTAGGAAGATCCCAGGGTGAGACATTTCTGTTTTAATTGGGCCTCCACCATTAAAAGGGATATTTTTGTGTCTCGCACAGAGCCCAGTACCCCCCAAACCACTCCCTGTCCATGCCACTCCTCACTCCTTGCAGAGAGCAGGTCGTATTGTGAGGGGTGGAGCTCTCTCAACTGGTAGAGGAAAGCAGGGTGAGCAGCTTCAGGGAAATGCTCTATTTTTGGATGGCCAAATTTGCACAAATCTCAGCATACCTGCATTACAGTGACGTCTTAAAGGAGTCCCAATAAATCTCACCGCATCCCCTTTTCATTCCCTGCACATTAAATGAAGTGCAACTCCACTGGAGGCGACAACAGGGATGAGAATGATCTCAGCCGATGCCAGACCCCTTCAGTGCAGATGTCTCTGTGTAATCCAGTTGTCTGGACTTGCCTTTCTTGTCAAGGGAGAGAAATAAGGTGTCTC
>NW_020448319.1:3273-4311 GCF_003343035.1 Apteryx rowi
CCTGAGTTCAGTGTGCACCCTGCTTCAAGCAGGAAGGTGGACTGCAGACCTCCCAAGGTCCATTTGCATCTGCACAACATCTTTACTAAACTGACTTGCTGATCACTGGCAGAAAAGAGAGGCAGACTGATTTCCTGGGATCATTTCAGTGATCGCATCCTCATCCTCAGAAGGAGATGGATCATCTTCCAGATTCTCCCTGTGTTTCTCTGATGATGGTAAAGTGAGCCTAGGCCACAATCTGAGATGTTTGCTATCTGGTGTGATATGACACTAATTCCACCCTCTGGAGGACCGCTCTACTGTGATTGCAGCACACCACGCTGGAGAGTATCCAAAACACCCTCCAGATGACTGGATGCATCTAAAGAGTCCCTAGGCATCCTTCAGATGATGTACAGGAAGATTCTTCAGATGTCTTTAACCTCAGTGTATAATTGTTGCTTGACATGTTTGTTTTGGTTTAAACTTTGAAATGGTGCTATTGTCTGCCTGGCTTGCATTGCTGTCACTTTAATTCCTTTTAAATCCTAGATCTTGAATGTGTGACATATCCTTTTGTGGGGGAAAGACAGACAGGACTGGAAAGAACTTGCTGGGTCATCAAGACAGATGTACGGATGCTATGGCCCATATCTGTTATGATCATTGCAAGGAAATGCTTTGTGGAGTCAATGTCCTCGGAATTTAGTCGTGGCCAGGTGGGATGCACTTGGCCTGCTCTGTTTCACACATACCCAATATAGGCATTTTAATCTGATCTAAAGCCCCACACTTCCCTAAGAAAGRAAGTTGAAGAGCTGGCRTTTCTGGGACATGAATCACCCTGTTTTCAGAGAAAYGATTAAAAACTCCAGGGGAGAAATATTCARTCAGAGACAGGYCCAGCYTATCCATGTGAGAGACTCACCCAGATGGGTCAAYGGGAGGGCCTCCCAGGATGGCATTGCACACTGCAGATGGGGTTTACTGCCTCTGAGCATGTAGGACTTATTCTGGGATGCTGGGAAGAACATTTTGGGATTATGCAAGACTTAC
>NW_020448319.1:6610-7627 GCF_003343035.1 Apteryx rowi
GAGCAGAGTGGCCCAAACCTATGCAGGTGCCTCCTGGGGTTGCAGGTGCCTCGGGGTATGCCAGGCATGCATGTGTGCTGGGTATACGCAATGGGGACCTTGGGAAGAGGTCAGCTGGGGATTGAGAGCAGAGAGGAAATAGAGGCCATAGGGAAACATGAGGGCATCTGAGAAGGCCTTCATTGCCCATGTGTGGCCAAGAGCACTTACTTACTCCTGCAGGCAGGGACTTCAGTGCCAGCCTGTTGGCAATTCAGCCTGCTGAGGCCAAGGCCAGCACAGCCCGCAGGCAGTGTGCCTGCAGAGCCCCTCATGGCCTCCAAGCCTTTCCAGGGAGCCTGGGGATGAAAGCAGGTGGGGAAGCCTGGCTCAGCCTGCTGCTATGGGCGAGAGGAGCTGTCCCTGAAGCCCTTCTCCAGGGCTGCCTGGAGCCCTCCTCTCACCTGGCTCTGGCTACCAGGGGTGGCCACTGGAGGAAACATAGCTGTCTCCAGTGGGGACATTCATCCATGTGAGCTCATCAGCAGAGGCTCCCTTTCCATCCCCTGGCCAGCAGAGTAAGCCGAGCCAGAGCCATATTTAGTCTGGCCTCTCCTCATGCATCATGTACTTCAGCCCCATGACCACTTTGGTAGCCGTTTGCTGGACCCACTCCAATTTGTCCTTGTGTTTCTGGTACTGGCAAGCCCTCAAATGAATGCAGGATGCCACATGTGGTCTCATACCTTCCAAACAGAAGGGTAATAACCCCTTCCTTGGGCATGCTGGCTGCATTCCTAGGAACACAGCCCCGCAGGCTGTTGGCTTTTGCCACCGGTGCACGGGGCTGACTCCTCATCAGCTTCTTCACCAAGATGCCCAGGTCCTCTTCTGCAAAGCTGCTCTCTTACCACTTGGCCCCAGCCAGACTTTTGCAAGGGGCTATTGGGCTCATTGCACCCCAGGTGCAGGACACTGCACTTGCCTTGGCTGAATTTCAGGAGGCTTCTGTCAGCCCAAATGCTGCAGCATGTTGAG
>NW_020448319.1:9312-10324 GCF_003343035.1 Apteryx rowi
TTTGGGAACATGTTTGCTGGACCGTTTGGCCCTCTCCACTCCACACACCCTTCATGCCAGGTCTTCTCTGGCCTATTCCTCGCCAGCAAGCAAGCGGGCCTGCGATGATTAGCTGAGACGTGACAGCTGCTCTGAACGCAGGGATGCTCAGGGGAGATTAATGCCACCCATCATGTGGCTGCACCCTAAAAGTCTGCCAACAAGAAGGGAGCAAGGAGAACAAGATTTCCCCTCTTCCTTCTCCAGATTAGCTACATTAGCTTGGCAGGGACCACAAGAAGGACCTTATTGCTAGCAATCAAACTTAGCAACTAAGAAATCTGACTCCTGCTGCTCACTAYCGGTGCCCGCAAATGAACAAAAGAGAACAGATAATTTTATCAGTTTGGCAACTCTGGTGGGGCACTGCGGGCTTCCAATCTGGTGAGTACTGGAACCGCATTTGACACAGCTGGCACAGGGTGAGTTCACCTGACAGTCTTTGTGGTGGCAACGCTCACTAGGGAGGTAGTAAAACCGGGTCAGCACGAGTTGTGTGTGTGGGGGGGGTGGTAGCAAAGGTAAAATGGGGTTCACTGCTAGCAGAAATTCTGCAAAACTGGAAGATACCTCAGGTCTCAGTAAGGGTAGAACAACTACCCTCTGTCAGGAGGAGTGGCCACTACAGACTCGAGAAGGGGACGCCCTCTGAACTATGGTCTCTGGATGGTTCATTTGACTGCTTGGAGGGTTGGAARCCTCAGCAAATGAACTACTGGTATATTTGGGATAACTGGGCGTTTAAATATCCAGGGAGGTTTGGAGATTCAAGTAAGGTAAGCTGTATGCTTGTGCAACAAATGCTGGGAGACTCGAGGAATGGCTTTGCCCCTCCTCCTCCTCCTTCCTCTGCTTCAGCACCTGAATCCACTTCTGCTCAAACTTCTAACCTATACCCATTGCTTCCCTCAGGAAACTAATCTGTCACTTTGCAAGCTCCTATGGTTGGAGCTGTGATGCCTAACCCAGCTGC
>NW_020448320.1:0-74465 GCF_003343035.1 Apteryx rowi
GCGGAGCCTTGCGGAGAGGCGGCGGCTGCCCCGGGCGGCCGCGGGGTGCGAAGCGCGTCCCGGCGTTTGGGGGCTCGCAGGCAGGTGCGGGCAGAGCAGCAGGGCGACGGCAGCAACTGGCGGGTGACCGCGCCGCGACTGTGCTCACCCGTGCTGGAAAAACCCTGCAGAAGTGTGCTGTGGCTCCCCGGGAGAGGCTCCCCTCTCGTGCCGAAATCAAACGCGATTAACTGCGAAGAAAGCTTGCTGCGTAAACTCATCCGACGTACCAGTGTTCACGGGGCTTCACATGTATCCAACATTAGACATCATTATTATACGACATATACATACATTATACGACGATTATACGACATTAGATTACACGACATACGCACTTTTTAAGGAAAAAGCACGTGGCATTTATTCTTAAAATTTAATTTTGCTGTGGCACTGTCTCCAGGTGGGGGACCCTGCCTCCTTGTCTGCATTGCCATATTAAAAAAAAAGGTCAGAAATAACAATAATAGAAACCGAAGTGCACTCATTTCTTTTTATAAGAACAATGTTTGTGCTTCACTGCTGCTTTTCATATCTGGCACCCCAAGGATCCCATGGAGTTTGTTCTGTATGTTCTCTGCCCTGAGCTTTTTTCCACATTGGAAATGACACATTGGTATGATTGATTTCAGCATCACCCCATTGCCTGGCTACTCTTCTCGCATGTTTTTATTTTTCTTTACAGCATAATCATGTTAAATATCTATGTGAAAAAATATTTTTATGTTTGAATAAAATGGATAATATACAAGCTAATTAAAATAAAAATTATGTCCATGTTTCTGAGAAAAGCTGTTCTAAATTGTCCTGCACTTTTTTTTTGGGGGGGGGCAGGGGAGATGTGAGAAAAAATGTTCTAGATGGATGAAAACATCACCATCTTGCTGTTGTAAGCAAGGGTCACAGGTGGATTAGTCAGGCACTGACTATACATGCTACATACTATAAAAATAGAAAGTTAAGTATGTTTTGAAATTAGTGTGTTCTACCTAATCTTTTCATTTTCAGTGTTCAGGAAATAGAGAGCTGACCATACATCCTCTGGAAGTCAGGTGCATATCAGGCATCACAGGTTGGGACGTTGACAAGTGAAAGCACACAAAATTCATTAATCACATTTGAAAAAGTTGGCCTAATTCTTAGACAGAACTTGCTCCTATCATTTGTAGACTGTGAAGTGCTTTGCAATTGTAGGTAAGCAGCATCTTTTCCTTTGCGGTATGTGTAAGGTGCAGTTGCCAGGCAGACTAAAAGGCCTGAGCCAAACTGTTTAACTTCCTTGGTATTGCTTCTTACCTCTCAGTACCAGTTCCTCGTTTCTTGGATTCTTTTACTCGTATTCATCATATACCATGGAGCCTTTCACACCTCTTCATTGCCAGCTTAAATCCCATCAAAGCAAGTAATTACTGAACAATATAATTGATGTAGATGTTCAGTAGTATACATGCAGTTCATTTTAAAGGATGCTTCACTTTCTTTTTAACAGGATTGTGTATTACAATTGATGCCCTTACTAGCCATTTCAGAAAAGAGGTCAAGCTAGGAGCACCTTGCATGTAATGTAGTTGTTTATAGCTATACAAAATGGATATACAGTGCTACTAGTTAGAACAATCACGTCTTGTGCCCTGCTCTGTGCAGTTACAAATGGCTTCATGAGTTGCAAGGCAGCCACCTAATAGGCCTGTAGAAGCAGAAGCATTTTGTCACCTTTTAAGTGAGATGAGTAAGCTGAGGTGCACTGGTATGGTCGGAAAATAAAAGGCTTGATTTTCCACTGCCTTTGATTTACTGTGTCCATAGGGAAAGAGAGGACTGTTGTTTTTGTTTTTTTTTTTGGGGGGGGGGAGGCGGCTATCAATCCAGGACCTTCTACAAACACTGAGGTCATGATGGGGGAGGGGAAGGATAGGAGAATACTAAATAATTCTCTTTTTCCATTTCTCTCTATATTAAGCAAATTAATCTCTTTGCATGCCCATTTGGAGATATTTCTGGCATTAGTCAGTCACTGTTATCAAGAGTTATAAGGTGCTAGCAGGAGTCTGTGAGGAGTTTTTCAAGGGACAGCAAGTGCTGAAATTTTTGAAATTGCTTGCTGGTTACCAGTTGTTTTAAAAATCCACCTAAGTTGCATTCCAGCTGTTTCTGCAGAAACTTAGGTCRTTAGATGGCCCTTTGCTGGCACTTTGTGTAATTGGCATTTGTTTTTCAAGGAGTGGTGCCTCAGCCCTGCACTGTGGTCTGCTCGTCTGGACTCCTGTGTACAGCCAGAGCTCAGCTGAAGTCGATGCAGTTCTGCACGGATAAAGCAGTCCTCTCAGATTCGCTTGCAGCAGGATCTGGGGCTTAGAGGTTGTACAAAAACCTTGTGACATTTTTTTGAGTGCATTTGGATCTGCCTGATTTGTGCTCAATTGACAGTGGAGTATCTCCCTCCCAGCTGCGTGTCCCCTCTAATTAATCCATGGCACAACATAAAAGGCATAAGTAAGCAAATGTCTGTACTCTGTCAAAAGAGAAAAAAATACTACTTCCCTTCATGTTGTTGTTATTTAACAATAACAGGAAAAATAATAATATTGATAGACTAATGAGGGTTGGTTCTTTTCCCTTCCCATGGCGCCTGCTGTGGAGCTCCCTAACATTGGGGTGCCCTAAATTTGGGACTTTTTTAGCTACCTCTGTCCTCACTSCGCTCACAGCTGAAGCTACCTGCTCTCTGTGGAGCAGAGGTGACTGGCGGTAGTTCTTCCAGTCCGAGATAGATGTGTGCTCCCATGGCTGTTTTCAATGCATTCAGAAAATAAAAAGGGAGCCTGCTGCAGCCTGAGCCTGCAGGCCCTGGATCCCTTTGAGCTGCTACCATGGCTGACTACAAGTGACGGTTGTCATGTGAGCAGGGAAGGAAGGCCATAAGGCAACTCTGGGAGCATATGCTTTATCTGCGCTAAGCTTTGCACACAGCCCGGGGAGAAGCGTGGGGAAGAAAGGGTGAGGCAGATGCAGCCTTATGGAGCCTGTCCCACCTCTGTTGCTTCTTTTCCTGTGGCTTGTGCCCACCCACAGTCCATGGAGGAGCGTGGCATCCTTCAGGTTAAAAAACACTGGAGTAGGACAATGCATTAGTGGGCCTATTTTCCTCCCCAGTGCACTTGTATAACATGGTAACATTAATAGCAATTTATGTGCGAGCACTGAAGGGAGGAGGCATTTTATCTGAACTAAAGCTGCAGAATATCCACTTCAGACTAGGAACAAAGCCACAGGATCCATGCAGAATAGCCATTCTTCAAGAACCACACTTTCAGGAAGTTACTGTTCCCACCTCAGCGCCTTTTAGGAACACTTTCCGCTTCTTGAGAACTCAGCAGAAGTTTGTGGCRGTCGAAGAGAGGGCCAACTCTTTCTATCGATTTTTCTGTATGAGGACACTGCCGAACTTGGTGGCTGTACTTCTTCATTCCTATTCCTTACTCCTAGTATTTCACAATATTAAAATAACCACGTTATTCTCTGCTTTGTAATTTTTACATGCTGCTTCTGAACAGTCTGTACCTCTGCACCTGTTTCCCACAGTCTCTTCACTATTAACTCTTTTTCCTTATTGCTCACACCTCTTTTTATTAGTAGAGCATTAACAACTGCATCCCTCCAACAAAACCAGCTACCAAGAGCATTAGATCCTACAAACAGTCTCTGATGCGAACAGCTAGCAGTTTGAGTTGACAAGCTAGACAAGAGAGTAGGAAGGGGGACGGACAGGTGAATTGACTTGCGCGTAGTCTCGTGGTATAGCAGCAGCAAAGTCAGGAATCAAATCTGGGCTTCTAACTTTCAGCGTGTTGCTTCGTATACCTTGTTCTTTTTCTCTCTGTGCTGCTCTAAGATTTTTCTTCCCTAGTGACTCTCTCTCTCAGAGACACATTACGCCTTGAGGAGCTGTCTACCATTGCTCCCTCTTTCAGAAGAATGGAATAATAAGTTGGGTTAGCCACAGCATCCAGATCTGTCTGAGCCTGTTGCCTCTGCGAAGATTGCTTCTGATTCTCCAAGACATTTAAGTACATGTTCAACTCATATGTGTTAACTGCTTACCATACTAGCATATGTGAAACGTGCAATGTCTGCAGTAATCAGGCAAGCATCAGCAGAGCCCTAAACTCAGTAGCTTTTCCCTGTCATCATACAAGTATACTGCCAGTATGTTATAAAAAATACATAAATCAGGCCAGGCCTACTCCCCGGAGGTTATAGAGCCCCTTGAGCTAGTCAAGTGCAAGCAAATTGGTTTCCACAGCCTGTGGCACACATGAGAGCAAAGGGCCTGTCCTGCACACCCACTTACTCTGGATTCCTTCAGACTTACTGACCCAGGTGCTGTTAACAGCTAGGCCAAAGCGTAGTAGCCTTCCCTCAGCCCGACACTTCTGAATCGTACAGTGACCACTTTCTCTCTCGTGTAAACGCCAGTAATATTTAACTGCTTTGAGCACAAAATGTAATAAGAACTCTTTTTTTTTCAACTTTAGGTTGCTTGACCTTTCATGCTTCTATCATACTTCAGTGCTATTGAGTAGGTTTTTCGCTCCTCCACTCCAGGACCTCTTTTCCTATCTCTGTTTCTGGTGTTATTGAAATATTTATGTGTTAGCTTCTTTGCTTTCCCTTTCCTATACATATTCGTGGTGTTTTGAAGAAACTACAACTCGGTTCTAATGTCCTCCTCCATCCTCCAATATAGCACCAGAGCCTTCAGAACTACCTCACAGATATATGTTTTTTTCTCTGTAGAAGAACAAAACTGGACAGATCTTGAGACCTTCCAGTAAAAAGCAAAAAAAAAAAAAAAGAAGCTAAGAAGAAAACAATTCATGTCTTGCATTAGTGCAACCCACTATAAATATTCCTGCAGGAGCAAGGCTATTCACTGCTTCAGTGCATCCAGGTGAGAGGCCTCGCGAGAGGAAATTAAATCAGCACATTGCATTGTTTCTGTCCCACTGGGTTAAAATGGAGAAGAAGGTGAAACTTTAGAAGGGCACTTTCTTCTACTCCTCCCTGCTCTGATATGAGAAGTGTTGGCTGGCCAGCCTGTAAGAACGAGACCTTTTAAAAATGTAGTAGTCCAGCACGCCCTCTTAATGTGGCTTTCCCCTGAAGTCGGCAGGTTCTCACAGCTTTCTCCCATGCCGGTGCTGTAGCAAGCAAAATATTTTACTCCATCGTACAGGCAAATCCCATACTGGAGTCTGTCTGCCAACCGTGCTTGTTCTAGTCCTCAAACACCCATCGTGGGTGGGTATTTCCCTCATTCAGACTGTTTACAGCTCTAGTCAATGCATTTGTTTGTGCTGAAATCTCTGCATCACTAAAAGGTAGCAGCTCTCCCTGGCTGGTATGCTCTCTGTCGTATCTAGTCTAAAACAACAAATAATTTTGTAAAATTTCAGCGGTGGAGCTGGCCAGTATTTTAAGCCTAAACTTTAGCAGAAAAATTTTGATTTGATAATATTGAGATATTTTTTCAAAAATTTTATTTTTGACAATTGCYGGGCTTGGCAATTACATTTCTGTATGGCGGAGGGAGGCATAAGTACCTGTATTTGCATGCGAAGGTTAAAATGTTTAAGTGCTTTCTAAATTAAACATTTCTGTGGTTCAATTAAAAAACCTCAAACCTTTAAAATGCTCAATTTTTTAGTGYGCTTTCCTGGCCTCCAACACAACTGTTTGTTTCAGCATAAGTTTTTGAAAAATAATCTTTGTGATTTGTTGCCCCAGTTTTTTTGAGCTTCTAGCAAGTTGAAAAATTGGTGGTTTGCACAGTCCTGTCTGCATTTCTTCAGATGGAAGTTATGGGAAGGCACGCAGAGATCTTAGGTGAGATTTATGGTCTGTGATGAACAGGGTATTCATAAAGAAACCTTAAATCTGTGACTGCCTTGGAGTTCTGCCTAGATGAACTCAGGTTGTGTGTGCTCAGAAGTGCTCAGATTATGTTAATAAGTATTTCCCCTTCATTCTTAAATAATCCAGGCTGTCTGGTTGCTTCCACTCCACTTTTCCGGCTGATATAAAAATATTATTTTAGGAAGTAATAGAGCACCTTATGTCACAAGTGGAGGTCCCAATCCAAGGGCGGTTTTTATATGCTCCTATTGGCTTTGAGGGAGCTGTTCACACCCTTGAGGTTCAGCATTGGCATGGTCTTGCCAATGATCTTGCAAAAGATCTACCTGGAATGAGCTGACTGTACGGCTTCAAAGGTTTGTCCCTTCTTCATCTTCCTGTGAAGCTGGAGCTTTGTGTTAAGACATGTTTCTTGCTCCAAGGCTTTACAATCAGAGAGTGAAATCCTGACTATGAAAAGCAGTGCCAGAGTGCTTCTTGACTGCAGTGGGGTATTCCCCTGCCATCATTGGTTTATAAGTATTTGTCAGGATCTCTTATTTTGCAAATACTGATGGCAACCACGAGGTGGAAGGCCCACACTCAGATTTCTCAGACAATAAGTGCTGCATCCTAAATTTCTGTTACTGGAAAGAAATGAGGAAATTGGTTGATATAAACACATTTGCCTATATAGCTTTTAACTTTAGGATAATTTTTGTTTATTTGTTCTTCATTGTGCTTCTGAGTGGATATGCAACATACCAAATGCCAAACAAAAAATTGCCCCTCTATGACACATCTACGTGAAAGCCTATCTGCGCATATTTCAGTAACAACAAAATACTAGCAGTATTAATGTTTTAGTGGTACAGACCCCTTTTCATCTCGGGATGAAACATTGTATATGATGTTTGCTAGTGTAGGCGGAGCTAATGTTTCCTTCAGGACAAATCCTCCCAACCCATCAATTATGGCTGATGGAAAACTCTTTAAAAGGCTGAGTAATTACACTTGGGCACAGAGCAGAGTGGGATATGGAAGTTCACATAACAAGTTGGTTCCAGAGCAGGGAAAACACCCTCAGTCACTTAACTCCTATTCACTGCACAAGATACCCTTTGCATTAAGCAGGGCCTGTAAAAGCAGATGAGGAAGCAGGCACATTAACCTAGGCCTTCATCCAGCAGTTGCGAGTATGTGGAGACAGCTGCAGAACTTGGCCCTAAGGATTTTGGGGAACATCTGGCAGGTTCCATGGTGGAACAGGGAGTAAACTGAGTACCTCAAGCAGTTGAAGTCCCAAATCTTAATGATAAACATTAGAACCTTCAATTGCAATTCAGAAATATGTATATATATGTATGTATATATGCATAGATAGATAGATATGGCAATAACATCAGTAACAAACAGTTAACAGTGATAACATTGGCATATATATGTGCTGGGCTTTCTACAGAGAATTTCTGGCACAAAGGGCTTGTTGCAATCTTGCAAAGGGATTCAACATTGGCTTTAGTAGGCCGCGAGGGGACATAAAGGTTTCAATAAGTCCTTGCAGGCTTGAGTCACTGGAAAGACGGAGAGAAGAGGAGTGTGTTGCTTTCCCTAAGACTCATTCTGATTCAGTAGCAAGTCAGGTTCATTATCGGAGTCCAGTCCCACACCTCAACACATTTCCGAGTGGTAGGAAAGTAGGTATTATTATGTCTGTTTTACAAGTAGAAAACCAAAGCACAAAGAGAAACAATGGCTTTTCCCAAGCTACATTGGAAGACAGTGTCAAACAGAGGATTCAACTGCATTTTCCACAGTCTTAAGTTATAGACATAAACCCTGAACCATCCCTATCTTCTGTGGGCAGCCTGTGAACCTGCTCAGGGGTCTGCCATCACGGTCATCATGACAGAATGAGTTCTGTTTTTTCAATGTTCACATGGCTTTTGATTTTCTGGCCTGTTTTTGTTGTTGTCATTTACTTGAATCCGTGCTCAAACTGGCATTCAGTCTTGTATGTTCACACTCTTGGTTAGGTCCTGTACCAGTGTAACTCATGAGTCAACTGGAAACAGTTGAAAGCAACTTTTTAAAATGTGCATTTACATGAATAATCATGAAATAAGATGCTGACTCGTCGAAAATAAGTGTAGCGCTCTCCCTGTCTGCCCTCACAAATCAATACCAAAAGTTAGCAATGCTGTGTGAACCCATTCTAACAAGGGTCCTGTACCAAACCCTTTCAGAGTTACTGGGAGGAATCACATTCATGTAAATCAGCTCGGGGTCATTCTCCAAGTTCTGCTATTCTGGTGAAATTGCTGTAATTTAGAACTCAGTGTCTTTGCATCCACACAAGTATGTGGTAGCAGGCATGCAAGGATGAGGGGAGGAGACACTGTGACCGTGCACCCTGCTCTGTTTTCCTTCCTTACCATACAGAGTGTTAACTGATGTGGGAAGTGCTGTTTCCTTAAGGACAAATCCTCCTAGTCTTTCACATTATAGTTGACAGGAACCCCTTCACCTTCCAATTCCGAATGAATACATTTCATTAGMAATTCTTCAAATTTCTCTTGCAACAGATACTAAACAGAACATTTATCCTCATTGACCTTTTTGCATTTACTACCAAAAAAAATGTTGAAATGGCAAATGCCATTTTCCCATGGGCATTCTCATAAACAGCAACAAAACAACATGCAGCAAAAAGAAAAACTCAAGTAAAATACAACCTGCTTCCTGGCCTGAAAAAAATTGTATGGGTAAAAATTTCAGCTTTGCTTGATTCCACACGCAGCTCTCCTTTTCAGGGAAATGGAAACGCTTCATTGTAGAGGGCTCTAACCACATACAGGCAGGAGCTGATTACGTAAGGCTAGATTGTGGAGCTACAATACATGTTGGCAAGCATTTTCTCAGCAGGTGCAATGATCTAAGTAAATGCCCACCAACATGAATAAGGTCTCCACAGTTCCACCTGCCTGTTAACATACTTATAGAGTGAATACTGGTAGAGTTTCATTATACACACAAGTTTATAAGGAGAAGCAGCTAGATACATGGAGATGGGGTGAGCATGTAAATAGGAATACAGGTTATTGCTATAAACAAATTCACTTATACAAAATGTACATTCACCCAATATGCCTGTGAGGTTCATCCCAYGCACGCTAACCCCAAATACAGCAGTCTTTCCTAAATTAGAGCCTTTGGCGTAAGAAACAAGATGGGTAAAACAATATATGTCCCTTATGAATTTGAACATTTAGTTGGCCTATTTCTAGACTGGTTTAGCCTCTTTCTGAAATGGGGCAAGGAAGACAAATTAAATATACCATTAAGATGCAGAATACACAAATATGAAATGTGGATTGGAACTACTGGATATCAATTGCCCTTGGGAAAAATACTGGAAACTGTAATAAGAATCACTTCAGCTATCTGCTTGCTCAGTAATTCCAGATGTTTTAAAGCAACAAATTCTCCAAATGAAACACTGCCAGTCCAGATTAACTAGTGATGGCCTCAAAATGGTGCTAGATGGAGCAGCCTAATCTCATCAAGGACTGACTGAAGAGCTTTGAATATCACAGCCTCTAAATCATTCAGCAATTAGACACAGCATGCGTCTGGGAGACAACGAACTTGCATGGCCCTCGATAGCAGAAAGGCATGAGAATTAGCACCTCTCCTTCAAAGTTCAGGTGAAGCCTAATCTGTCCATGGTCCTATAGGAAAATATCCTCTAGGAAAACGAGAGCACAAGGATGCCATTGTACACTGAAACTCTATTATTGAACGAGGCAATTCTACGCTAGGGATTTTTTTTTTTTGGTAGTTCTTTTTTTGTCATTTTTGCCTTTATATTCACTGGATTTGATTTCTGATTATAAGCATTGTCCCCTGAGGGAAAAATTCTTGCTGACTGTTTCTCTGTTGTGTTTTCTGCTGAGTCGTTCTGTCACCTTATGAAAGGCTGGAATACCTATTGTCCTCCAAGACAGATTCAAAGAGAAATATGGTACACACTTTGTTTAATGTATTTTATCCCCCATCTCTGCTTCTCTTTTTACCTTTTCTCTGCATTTGTTTTTCACTTTCCCTGCATTCTGTTGTGTATTCCCTGCATTGTTTTTCCGCTTAGATTATTTTATTGTTTTTCATATTTCAAAATCTCTCCCTGTGTTGAACACAACCTCAATGCACTTTTAATCAAGGAAAAATGAGTTCATTCACATCTATATCTGTGTATGGTTTAGGGCCAGTAATAGATATAGAATTCTTCCCAAAAAGTAGCTTTTGTGTAATTGGCTGTACTGGTTTAATGAAAGGGCCCAAATACGTTTGGGCATCTTCCAGCTACCAAGAATAATAATGCACTTTTTCCAAGGATATGATGTCATTTTGGCTAAACTGTGACATCAATAAGACTGTGAGGTTATTACCTTCCCCGTTAAGATCACTGAGTATCTTCCCAAGACAAGACCCAGGTGGTGAAATCTTGGTGTTACTTTTGTTAGAATACCAAGTATTTAAAACAGTGTTTCAATCTCTTTTATTCTCCAGCTTTATCCAGATCCTTTAGAGTGACACTAAAGCAAGTCCATGGTGTGATTTTGTCAGGTTGTCTTCACACTGGTGTCTATAGGGATGGTCTGCTTTCAGTCTCCGGGCAATAACCAAGCACATATGTTGCCACTGGAACTCATTGCTTTATTCTGCAAAATGTATGTGTTATTAGAGCAGTTTCATAAATCTATAGCTAGTGGCTTTTGGTTCTGAACAGGTGTGTGTGTGAAATGAAGAGGGGAATAATATCCCACAAAATTCAATAGTTTAAATATCACCATGTCTCAGTATCAATGTGTACAGCAGTTACCTACTCCAGTTTGTGACTCCTTTGTATATGGCGAGGTAATATTTTGGCCTAATAATAAGAGGAAGGTCAAATTCTTCAGGTGAATTAACTTTTGGAAGCCTTAATTTTCTCACTATTCATGGATGCAGCAATAATACAAGGATGCTAACACTGACTGGTCCAGAGTTTATCCTTTCCCAGAACATAACACTTGATATTTGCATCCTGTTGATCTTTGTCCTTTGTACTGAGCTCTGTGAAAGGCTGCTATGTGGCCATTGTGGTGCTGGGGGCTGACAAAGCCATAGGATGCTGCCATACCTCCATTTCAACCAAAGAAATTACAAAAGTATTAAAGGGTTATTTCTTATCTGTGATTAAATCCAAGGTTTAATTCCCCAGCACCATCAAACTAACACCTTTCTTTAGTGTAATGCATGCATACATTTTAAAATATTTTAAAAACACTCATCCATCATGTATTGTAATAGAAAACTAACCACTAAGAAGCAGACTTGCTTGCTTACCCTCCAAGGGTGAAATTCAGTTATGTAGAGGAACAAAACAAGGTTTATGTACCATCCAAGTCCCTCATAGTCCTACTTCTGCTGACTCTTCACACACGGGTAAACTCTACCACAAAGAAACTATTTTTGGGTGGTGTCTGAGCGCCACAATCGATTAAATTTTGTCTGTAGGGTCCCTGTCAGTACTGTGTGTGGAAGGTGGAAGAGGTGCCAAGTGGAGTTTTATGCCCACTGGGCCTGGCTCCTGCCCAGCTGAAGTCAGTGGAACTTTGCCGTTCCTTCCAAAACCAACAGAATGGTTCCTCCACTCGCTCGGCATTTCTCTTATTAAACCACAGTTTTCTGATATTTTAAGGCACTCGTGCTCATCAGCTTGGAATATGCACAAGGCTGGGTTTCATAACAAAAAGCAGCCAGATTCTCTCCCATTTGAACAGACAGAAGAGAACAAGGTGAGTGACTTTTTGCCTTGCTCATCTTGACTGGGTGCTACAGGTCTGCCAAGGATAGCTTGAGCTTTCCCTGAACAAGGTGTGAGTGAAGACTGCAGCAGTTTGAATCAAACTGGGGTGTTAGTTTCATAGGTTTTCTCCTTAATTCAGTGAATAAAACAAAATACATGTTCAGCACTATTCTAGTGCTTCTCCGTCAGCTGTATGCRTTGTAGCAGTGAATGTTCCCTACTTAAAAACACCTCAGTAAACTGCCTCTCTCAGTCCAAAGACTCTGTCGTTCCAGAAAGCTTGCTGTCTCCTTGCAGAGAGCTTAGAGCACCTTGCAGGCCTGATACAGAGCCCTGTGAAGTAAATGGAAAGTTTCTTAATGACCTTAAGAGTTTAGCTAGTGAGCTCTGTGGATGGCARAAGACAGGTAACACCATCAAAAGCACCTAATAACCACTGACTGTCAGTGGGTCTTAATCTCCAAATCACTTAGATGATTCTGCAAATATTTGTCGCATGGCTGGCTATACATTCTCAGCAGTGCAGAGTACATGGATAGTACTCCATGAATAATATAAAAATTCTTCTAAGTAGAAAAATCTCTCTTCACAGGAAAATGATAATTTTATGCCTTGCTATTTCTTTTGTGTCAATCTCTTTGTAAGCATCCCTTTGGCTATAGTATTTTCTTAAAGTACAAATATGTACTATGTGTCAAAATAAAATATTTATTGAATACATTTACTTTGTGTATGTTGAGTTATGAGTGGATTCTTAAATGCTTATTTTCTGCACCTGTTGGGGCCATTTTACATTCTCTGTTGGCTGGAGACAATGAAAACTTGATGCCTCATGGTTTAGAAAAAAAAAAAAAGGAAATTCTTGAAGAGAATTTGAATTAGAATTTAGCACAAGCATTTTCTGTTGCTGGTACTCCAGGACCAAACACAGGACCCGCTTAAATCCCCAGGATAGTAATAGTTGTCCTGACCAGTGCTAGTCTGAACCTCTTGAGCCATAGGTGGGCTGACACTAAAGGGTACCACAGCCGCACGATAGCGAGTTGTCCAAGTATGCTTGAGGTGAACTATGGCTTTCCAGAAGTCCCTGAGAGGGAGAAAAACCTTGGGCTTGTGTTTTTTCCTCTCTCTTTCAGCGGACTTGCAATAATCCAAGGAGGACACATATGGTCCACTGGAGGGCTGAATCTCCCACACACCATGGCCTACATCACCCGGATTTATTCTGGCAACTCTCCAGCCCGGAGGAAGATGTGGTAAAGTAAAGAGCGAGGGAGTGCACGGCCAAGCACCAAGTCACTATACTCCTTTAGTCTTTCTCCTTCACAAGAGCAGTTGAGTGAGGGACCTGTGCAAGGCTGGCTTCAGATCAGCTGTTTAAACAGATGATCGGGAACTCGTAGCAACTGACAAGTCAGTAATACAGACAGACTAGCTAACAGCAAAATGTCAGCTGGTACAGGAGCTGATTGCTTTGTATGAACAAAAATGGCATCTCAAACCCCAAATATTGTTATTTCTTCTGCTTTTGGGGCCCAGCTTCAGGAAACTCTGACCTAATAGGCATAAAAGACTATGCCAAAACCAGAGTGGATTTTGTAAATGACCTTGACATTACTGAAGAAATGTACCATGCCACCTCTGAGAAGAAAAGGAAAGTACTGCTCCCTGCCTCCAAGGAATCTCCATGATAGCTAAGAAACTAAAGCAGCTTTGCTGGCACTAGCAGAAGTTCAAAAAAGAGCCTTGGGTCCAGACAGTTGACCCTTCCTGTCAGAGCAATTTACTCCTAGGCAGAGGAGAAAGCAGGTATTCAGATACTGAGCAGAGGAGCTACTCAAAGTGGATTACCAGACAGAAAGTGATACGACAGCTCATCAGGAAAATAGGAGGATGCCTTCTCAGACCCTGATTGCTCATGTGAAAATCACCGGGGCAGGAGACGGGCACCGGAAGTTCGGGCCTCTGCTTTGTGTTCAACTTCCCCTTCAGACACCAGGCACTGCAACTGCTGCCCTTCTGTGTTGTTCCACAAGATGTCCTGCAACCCTCACTCCGTTCCTTTCCCTCAGCTTTGGTTATAAGAGCTAGCCTTGAGGAACCTTATGCCTCTTGCAGGAGGTGAAGGACAACCAGAGCCAGTGCAGTCCAGCACGTGCTTTAATTCTGAAACAAAAACAAAAGTTTGGGCATGTTCTTCAAGGCAAATCTGTGGATAGTTAACTGGTAGGCTCATAACCAAAGGGTTTGTGAATAAGGAGATGAGCTTCTAGTATTGCTGTCTTTCTGTTAATTGATAAGGTCCTTTGAATACAGGTAGGCAATAGATTACGAGGCTGAGAACAAGGAAAATTAGGTGAGGATTCACGCTGTGCAGTTTAGGCTAGATTGCTTTGGGCTCCTCCTGTTACTGGTGAAGAGACACAGAGGCTCCTCTTGGATTAGATTCACTCTGGATTTCTTTTGGGGGTTGCTCAGCTCCCCGCAATGTCTATAGACAGAATCTGAAGAGACTGTGTTCTGACAGAGGTGCTTAGGTGCCTAAAGCTACGGTGTGCCGCAATTCCTCTTAGCTTTCCCATGTGAACATTTAGAAAAACAGAGAACCCCAAAAGTATTTCCACACCCACCAGATCTGAATTAAGAACCAGGCATCCTTGCCTCAGGTAATCAAGTTTGTACAGACCAAAAAAATCTTTCAACCCAAACAAAAGGCCTAATTCAACAACTATTTTATTTCCTCACCACCATAACAATGATTATGCCATCAGTCTGATGACATAATTTTTTCCCAACACAGGAAACCAATTATTTCTACTGATTAGCTGTTAACCTTCACTGGGACATTGACTGCTAGGGAACAGGAAGATAAGGCCTATCAAAGCAAAGAGACCTAATGATGACCGGTCTTTCAAAAGATGTTTCTAATTTCTTAAAAAGCAAAGAAATCTCAACCTGTTCTTTTATCTTTGGGTCTTGTATCAGACAGAAACAGGTCTTAACACTCCTTGAAAGCAACTCAGAAGGTTCCAAACAAAGCACGGATAAAGAACAGGAGCTGACACATAAAAAGTTTTTAAAAAAAATCTTCTGGGATTGAATAAAATAATATCTTTAATTATACCTCCACTGAAAAGCTATGCACATACAGAATGTTTCCAGGATTTGACTATACCTTGAGAGTTGATTGTCAAGACAGACCTTTGCACTTGCTGTAAAGGGAATTTGGCCAATTTACAAGAGTCAGCTCATGCAGGGTCAGAACCAAAGGCCCTGATATGGAGAAGTCATACATATGTACTTCACTTTGTGGGCAGAGATCTGTCCTGTTGAGATAAATAGACCTCTGCGAAAAGTTAAGCACATTCATCAGCTTTTGCAAGACAGTGCCTGAGTCTGTGAAAATGTACTGAGAATCTGTATAGTACTTCCTCAGTTTACTTTAATAAGAAAATGTCTGTATTGCTATAGAATTACATAGCTGGCTGTATTACAAATAACATTTCTTGCAAAAATTTTCTGGTTGTTGTAGCTGATTTTGCCCTTTGACAGAAAACGTATTGATCTGATCCCGGGAAAGTGACTGTAGTGCTCAACAAAACAGTTTCTGCCATACAGTTTTGATGTTTATAAGGTTCTGTAATATTTCATATGAAAAGCCTCTGTCAACTTCTACTGACTGTTGAATCTTAAAATCATTCATCCACACAAATATATTTTTCAGGAAAGCTTCTGAAGGAGGCTGACCTCATTCCAAAATACAATTGCATTGAACATATGTTGATTTTAAAAGTATGTGTATATTTATATATGCTTCGTTCTTCTTTTCTGATTAATTTTTCTGAATCACGTGGAAATCTAATGTTTAAAATATAAGAAAAAAAGAAAATTCATTAAATGTAATATATATTGAAGAAAAAATATGCAAAACCATGTATTTCTATTCTGTAACTTTTGAAGTTTATATATAAATAAAGAAGTAATAAAAGTTAATATGTGAAATGATTACCAGTTTTCACCATTTCTCAATTCTGAACCAAACAAAGTCTATATTTCCAGTAATCTCAGGCCAAATTTGTATCTTCAGATTTTCATCTCATTATCTCTGAAAATAGTTGCTAGTCAGATTTCCACATGTATCAATGGAAAATCTGATTTCTGTTCCTACCCTCTATAATTCATCAAGGTCTTAATTCAATGGGAGGTGCCATCCATTATGCACCATGACAGGAGAGACTGGTTCCACTCATAGCAAATTAAGTTTTTCTACTAATTTCATCTAAGTTAGGAGTTTCAGCCTCAAGACACAATGAAAGGCAAGGATGGACTTGCTGAAGTAAATGTGTAGACATTGGCTTCAAAGGGGATACATTCCATTCTCAAATATTTACTTTTAGTAATGTTTTAAAATATTCATGTACCTATAGGTGTACACACACACACACACACACACACACACACACACAGAGTTTTCTCTCACTTTTTTTTTAAATATGGGGGAGGGGGGGAAAGACAGGCTTAAAGTGCTCAAAGTCCTTTTTTTAAAAAATACAAAAATAATTTGCAACAAAGTTTGCTCTCTTTGCACTCATACAGATGGAAAGGACCTCTTCTCCATGAAAGAAAGAAGAGCTTGATCAAGCTGACTCTGACACTGTTATCAGGGCCACTGCCTCACTCATGTCTGATATTATGTTTTCCCATAAACCTTTGTTAAGAATTAAATGTGGAAACTTTAATTCATTTCTTACTCCTACAGCAGTCAGTGTTTTACAAAACCAGGACCAAATTTCATAGTAAGTTTACAAAGATTGGTGTGTTATATAAAGCCACATTTTCTCAAGCATAGATGCATTATTATCTGAAAATCTCCAAGCCTTTAAGCCAATCTTACAATTTTGTGACCTGTTGTGTGTCCACACTTGAAGTAGCCAGTTTGAAAGCTGAGCAGACTGGAGGTGAGTGCAACCCAAATGCAGCAACCAAATTCAAACCACTTTGGAAAATTTCATCTAAGAAAATCAGGTATTGTTCATCACTAAAATCTCCTTTGAAACATGATTAAACTGAGTTTAAAATGGTGTAGAGGCCTGGAGGTAGTATGACTGACTTCACCTTTGCTGACACTGCGGACTGAGCTATGGATCTTCAAAATAAAACACCATAAACCTCTGCAAGCCATGAAGACCTGAGAGTTTTAACAGATGTTTTCTATGAAATGGCTTACAGAGGCAAGAAAAACACTCTGATACCAGATGATGAAATTAAAACAACTACAACAACCTCAGATCAAAGCTTGGTATGGATTCTAACCAATAATCAGATGGAGAAAAGAAGCATATCACAGTACTTGTTGAGCCTTTAACTGTATAGTTTTTATTGCCATTTAGAGCCTCCGATAAAGAGTTTTACTTCATGCACGCAAAACCTTTTCAGGAGAATGATGCTAGAAATTAAAGACCTCAGAAGCACTGACSTAAATAAAAGCTACTCCTTCCCTAAATGTAACTTTTGAGGCTTCTTTCTGATTTAAAGGCTATTTCCCCCTCTCCCCGTTCTAATTATTGCCAAGGAAAAGTGCTGAGATGCCAAAGAGGGAGGCTGTAGCGTTTTGCTGAGTCCAGTAGTTCTACTCAAACAGCAGTATTTGGACATCCACTGGCCTGTTAAACAGTTGTAGGTTGTCTCCATAGAGCTAACAGGTCATCAGTGCTGTTTTACTGGTTTTTTTTCAGTTGCTAAATCAATTAAAAAAGAAATCATATAATACTATCCTAATATGACTATTTCAAGTGAGCAACTGCTGTAGTTGCCATAGGGACACTGAATGAATGCAGATGAGGTAGGAGATATCCAGAAGGTACTGTGAGCATGAATTTCTGTTCAGCAGCCCAGTGTGACCAAATGAAGGGAGATTTCTGCACTTCTGCAATACAAGGCTACAGCTACTGCATGGCCTGCGCTTAAATAGCCACCTGGCTGTCTGTGAGCTGCTTCGGCCATGAGCCTTGGGCACCTCAATCATTTCTGAAAGTGGAACTTGGGCTCTTAGGTGATTTTGAAAATGTTACCACAGGTTCCTTAGGAGTAATACTTAGAAGTAGCCACTTACCACAAAGATTAAAATGCCACTAATACTATATTTGCAATAAATACACCGAGGAAAACTGTGRAAGTTTTGTTCCAGTGAGATATATTGGTGTACTGGGGGACCTATAGAGTCTAATTAAAAGGAACTAATGTTTGGAGAGGAATAGCTTCTCCACAGGGAAATTTTATTCAGTCTATTTTATTATATAGAAGATGTTGAACACTGTGACACAGAAGCAAACAATCATTCCATGGAAGAGGGCTAATAAGCGAGCTGTCTGCAGGAATACTTTGGTTCCAATATTATTTAATGTATTGATGACATGGGAGTAAAAGTGGCCAACCACACAGAGAACTGGGATCATTTCTAGTTTATTTGTGTATTTGCATCTGTTCAAAACAGCACAAATTCTAGACTCTGTTCATTATAGAAATAATCCTCTAAACGCAATGACATAATTGCCTTAATATCCTCAGAAAACACTAATGAAATTAAATGGTAACTTGGCAACCCCCACCAGCACTCACAAACTCTATCTTTGGAGCAACATTTACTCCCAACATACTCATGGAAAGAAATGGACCTTGTAACCTAGGGGTCCTCAGATTTGAGCTTTCCACTGGAAGCTGCAGAGAAATACCAATGACATTTATGACAGCAAGAACGGATTCTACCCTCAGGTAGCCATTTACAGCTGTAGATGAAGACACTGAGCTTAGTCCAAAATTCTTTGGCTAAAAATACACAAATAAGTGCAGATTCAGACTGTACTTTTCTCATCATATACACAATTCTAGTTATTATGGCAGGGCTAGAGCCTGAGCTGTTGTAGATTGAGGTATCTCAGCTGTCTTTGGTGAAATATTAGTGTTTTACTCCAGGTCACTCAGAACATCAGCTCAGGCTTTCAGCAGCAAAAATACAAACTCTTGCCACCTGTGCTGGAAGAATAGCCATGCTAGCTGGGAATAGGTTGTAAATCTAATGCTGTCTGTGGGCAAGGTGATATGATCCCAAGCACTATGTGTTGGATGTATTAACAGTGTAAGATACTCTTTAAAGGATTGACTTTGAAAGGTACACCCAAGTTTGAGATAGGCTCATTAAGTTGAAACAGTTAAGAGGTGCAAATGGCTGTTATTAGAACAGATGCAAACATCCCCCAACTAACTAGAATGACTTAGCAGCCAAAGAAGAACTGGAAGACACATAATTACTAATAAATACACAAAATCTGGCTTACCTTGGTCAGGAATGGACTAGATGTCTCAGTAGGTTCTCTATTCCCACTGATAAAAATAGTGTCCGTCTTTCCTACTTACACCATCTTTAAGCTTAAAGCTCTACAACTTCTTTTAAAAAGATCTCCCCCCTCCTCAATTTTAGGCTTCTTATGATATTGTTAACAGTATGCATTATTACCTTTCAAAGTTGTCGGATGGAGGTTAATTAAACACTTTTAAGCCACTCAAGACTTAATTGAAATAAACAAACATTATCATACCCTTCTTCCAGCTGAAGGAGATAAATCACAGAAAAGTTAAGTTGTTTCTGAAGTCATAAAACAAGTTAGTAGGCAAATCAGGGATAGAACCAAGTGGCACTGGACTTCTAGACTCCTGCTCTAATCATTGCATTAGCTGACTTCCTTGAACCAGAATGTCAGAATGAGTTAATTTTATTCAAAAGAGTTCTCAATTACATTCACATTTAGGCTTGATTCCAGTATTATGAAGCCAGTGGGAAGACAGTGGAAGAAGATTTTGGTGCTAATATACCTTTTTCAGTGAAAGGAAAGACAACTGTGTGACAGTGTGGATTAAATCATTTTCCTAATAGGGTATATTTTTAATGTTAACAGGTGTCAGCATCATAGACTTGGAAGAAAGGCCAGGTGCTGTGTTCCGGTATGATCTCACCTTCCTTTGTAAATGAGCCTTTAATAAGTCCCCAATTTCCTTGGTCAGGAAAACTTCTCTCCACCTACTCTTCTGGACTGTACAGCCTTACCATATCCACAGATGGCACTGATGGCGGGCTTGCAAGGGTGATACCCAAGGCGCAAGTTTCTCTTGTCAGAGAGTCACTTGACCAGTGATTGACTTTGTTGTGGACCCTTCTCTGCTTTCCGGTACTTGACAAGAGAGTGTACAGAAGGTGGGAGTGGATTAAACTGGAGGGGGATGCTGCTACAGCGTTGGGGGTGACGCAGGTAGTGCCAGCTAAGGGCCCCAACACCTAGCATCGGTAGCAATGGGGTCCTACAAAGAGGAACAAAAATGCACTGGGACATGTCTACCCAGCCTTCCTCCTGCTCCCTGCCAGAGGTGTAGGATAACCAACCATATACCACTCTGATATATCAGCACTCAGTACCCAGGCTGTACATGACACGCTGTATGTGCTGTTCTGTACAAAGCTTATTGACACATGAAAGTGGAAGCTTGATGTCAGTGATTTTCCTGTTTTCTCCTGTTTATTCCTGATTTCCACTGACACCAGAGAAGCAGATCATTTCTGGGCAGCTTTTTATAGAGCAAYTGGACCAGCAGTGGAAGGAAAATGAGCCCACATTTATGTTCTACTTGAAAAATATTGATAATAAACTTCTGCTATGACTGACTTTCACCCTATTGTGAGTAGCTGAGACCAAACAATTCAATAACCCTTACTATTAAGAACAGATTTAAAGTATCTTAATGTATGCAATSATGCACACAAAAATGTGAGTGTAGCTGTGAACCTAATTAGCACATGACACCATGCTCAATTTTGCATGCAATTACCTGGATAGACCATGTAATTATGCCACATAATTACTCATGCATTTTAGGAATGAAGGTGCATGTCTGCAGCTCAAGATGATGTAGCCCTTTCATGTCAAGTCCTCTGGCACTTTTTCTGCCATACACATCTTCTCCTTCTTAAAAGCAAGGGCCAGAAGTTGTAACAAGTCCACTAAGAGCACAAGAAACATTTAACCATTGAGTTTTAGGCAGTGAATTTTGTTTTGGAAGATTAAGACCAATTCTTGAAATTTATTGGCAGAAGCTTGTTTAGAACATGCAAACTATTGTTCACATAACCTTTTATCACTGGTTTCTATTACATCTCTTAATACGTTTTAGATTCTCTCTGAGGGCAAAAAAAGAAATAAACAAATAGAAAATTCTCTGCTGTATATAAATCTACTCAGTGCAGAAAATAGGAGGAATTACGCTGGTATCAGTTATAATTCCCAAATACTCTATGATAATCTGTTTCAGCCCCAGCGTAGGTTAGCCATATAGACCTTATCCTAGTTTACACTATGGAAAAGTAAGACTACCTCCAGAGGCCAGCTGTGTCAACTCTGGCTGCCGGACTCCTGCCTAACTTGTGCAGGAGGTGTGCAGATATGACCCTTAAAGACAAAAGGCCTGATATTCCATTGCCTTGGATCTCACGTTGCCCTTTGGTTGTATTTGTTCAAACAGAAGTCTGTATAAAATGCTGCTGTTCTGATTGCAGAGGTCTGTGTTACTATGCAGAGAATGCAAGAAGAATCCTACAGCTGACCGCCGTTAGAGTCATTTGCCGTTCCAGGAAAGAAACAAAGAAACAAACAAAAAAAACGAAAAAAACCTTGAGAACTATATTAAAAATATATTTCATATGACCTGTCTCAAAATATTTTATTCTGGGTTTGAGGGTTTCTTTTTAATCATTTTATTGTTCTTTAACAAAGAGAGAGGCGTTTCAAAACACAAACGGTTAGGAAGAAAAAAGACTTTGCATGAGTTTAGTTAAAATAAAACCTACCAAAACGAAATGCAGAGATCCAGTAATTCAGGGAAACAAAGTCAAAGTCACGCCATAGTTGGATGTTCTCAAATCTGCAGTTAAGTGCCAAAACAAATTTTGGTGATAAATTGTGTCCGCCGTTAGTGCCAGGCAAGCTTTATTTTTAGTAAGTAATATAGCCATTGCATTGCTACAAAACAAGACCCGTAACAGTGAGTGCAATCTAAACCCTGAACACATGGGAAAAAAAGGTAAGGTAAATCATAAGCTAAGCGAAGTAAAGAGCAATTATCCCAGCTATCAATACAGCCTTTACAAAATTAGGCAGTTTTAAGGGGTATGTTTTCCCTGCAAAGTGTGATTAGCCCTGTTGTTCCTTGTATGAGTATAGTCTAACCCTGGCAGGTGGCTACGTCTTGCTCTCTGACTAAGGCTAGGATATTTGGACAGGATTAAGAGAGAAAATTTACAAAGGAAATGCCCAGAGATGGAAACTGTAGTACCGTGTCTATACAGTGTGACAGTYAATGTCAATCTAGAAGTCTTAACATTTGGCTTTCTGTTTAGCTATGTGCTCTGGGCTTCCCATTAAAGAAAAATGAAGTGAGGCAAATGATCAAGATGGGTTTTCTCTTGGGTGCTAAATCAGAACTTAGTCAACTGAAAATGAAGCTTCCTTTATTCAGAGGGCATTAGGGGGCTTAACACCAGTGCTGGCCAGGGCACCCTCAAAAATATTTACAGCAAATCTGTAGCAACCTAAAATTCAAAGATGGGCTATTTTGCCATTTTTTTCTGTGAACATCTCTTTATACTTAAAATTCAGAATTTATGGGCAGATTTCTCTTTAATTTAGATCACCATTTCCTTTTTTTAGATTGCTGAGGATGATATTTTGAAAAGGTGTTTAAGTGCTTAATTCTTTAACTCATTTAAAAACATGGCCTAAGGTCCTGTTGCTCAAGTAGAAATAAGAGTATATGGTATCGTAGTGGATAAAGTTTGCAATGAAATCTCCTGTCATTAAATCTGTGGCAAAATAGTACTATGTATTTCATACAGTAGTTTAAATGTGTAGCTCTCAAAGCCCTAAATGAAAGAGGTTGTAATCATCAGCACTAATGATTGCGGCTGATGGAGAACCTAAGAAACCAGGAGATAAAGGGATTTACTGAAGGTCATCCAGCATGCCAAAAAGGGAATTGAACCCTGCTCCTCCTGGGAGCTAGTCCAATACTCTAACCCATGTGTCATATTTCCTCTTTAACAGGTTGAATTTTTTTTGCTTCAGGTGATTTTGAGCTAAGAGTGAAGCATTCAATAAGAATTGAATACTTTGCTCTCCTCCCTCATTTAATATGTTCAAGCTAATTTTTTTATAAGGGTTCGCTGGAAACAGTGATAGATAACTGGAAAGAATTCTGAAGGCTGTAATAAACAAAAGCCATTTTTCTCCTTTAACTGATGCATTCGCTAACTTGCTTGGTGTAAAAATCCTTGTGCCCAGCTTTCTTCTATCACAGGCAAACAGGTCATACAATCTCTTTTATAAATATATCATTTTACTGGATAGATTTCCTTCCCTCATGTTCCTCCTGGAAGGCTGCTCCAGATCCTCTCTGATGCAGTAGGTAGAAATTGTCTGTCRTCATCTTATTCAGAGCTAGCTTTTTGCCCATCTGTTTCCATGTCCTTTGTATTGTCCTTTAGGTTAAACACCCCCTTCAGTTTTATGTATTTCTGAGCATATATCCCCCACAAGCCCATATTTGCTATGCTAAATAAGACAAGCTATGCAATACATTAGGCTAAGGTACACAGGAAAAAAACAACTTCCCTGTACTCCACTTATCCATATCTAAATACTATTTTGATGGCTTAAGTAAGACATAAAACCCTTCTAATTTCATTCCTGTAAATTTCACAGTTATAAAAAATGCTCCTTACTAGACCTGGCTGAATATTTTCAGTAAAATGCTTTTATCAGAGACATGGCTTTTCATTGCAAAAACAGATATTTAGTGAGAAGAAAAAACATCTTTTAATGTTCTGTTGTGAAAATATATTTTGAAAGCACTTTTGGTTTAAAAGATATTAAATTTGAAGCAATTTTGACTGACACCCTCCCTGTCACTCAGTACCATTCCCTCCATGGGATTTTTTTTTTTTTCAGAAAAATTCAAAATCCTTTGATTTCATTCTTGTTTGTAATGAATACTCACTGAAATCGTAAATGTTTTCGTGGAAAAGAAATTCTGTTCCCTCACAGTTCTACTCCTGAGTCTTTCCCTCATTCACGCATAAATCTATGGCAGTGAATGAAACTACACCTATGTTTAAACATAGGTTTTAGCCTGTGTTAATTATTTATAATTTGTAAGAGGTTTTAACCTATGTTTACTATTGGCAGTTATCAATGTTTCTTATTGGCAGCACTCCTATGAGTAGGAATGAGGGTGGAAAAAAGCACATGGAGAAGCGATTTCACAACAGAACTTTAAACAAGATTAAGGACAATGCGTAGAAAATGAGAGAATAATAAAAGCTGGAAGATAAGAAGACAGAAGACAGAAGGGAAAACATCAAATGTAAGACCTCGCAGTCTTTGACTTCCGTAACAATTTTCCACAAGGTTCCCTGGAGACTGGAGCAAGAGCCCTGTCATGCCATGTGCACTCTGTTCAGGCATTCATGGGAGAGGGCAGAAGTGAGGCACCAGAGGAGTCTGGACTGACCATGGTTGCCATCCTCCTCCTCCCTGATTATAATTTTCTCAGGCTGAATCAGTCAGTGTCCTTCCTCCACCATGGCACAAGCATGGCTCCATCATCCCTCTCGGCCCAGGGTTGCTCTCTGTACGTCCTTATAGCGGTTAAAGGCCGTGGTTCCCTTTAGGTGCTGTTTGACCAAGCCCTTCTGCAGCTGGCTCAGTGACCCTGCTGCCATGAGTGGCTCTCCAGAGTCAATTTGCATACCCTTCCCAGATATTCCCATCTCCACTTTCTCTGGATGACCTGAAGATCTGGGACTGTGGAGCTTCCTGGGCTGGCATTTGTTATAAATTCAGTCTATCATAGCATTTTGCACATAGCATTTTCCCCGAGGAATTTGCTTTTGAAGGTCTGTCTATGCCTTTGGTGGATTTCTGGCTCTCACTGCCATGTGTTGAGATAGAGGCAACATTTGCAGTGAATATCTGTAGTTTAGCCCTTATACTATAGATTTTTTCTGATCAAATCCTATTTAAGCATATGAATGTAACTGCCTTATTTCTTATTCCTCTGGACATTTCCTTGGCATAACAATGTAGATGACTTGATTAACTTCTTGTATTCCTTCCACCTTCTAACAGAATGATAGAGTTGCAAGGGAGAGATTCTCCCATCCGTTTTTTTGAAACAACTGGCTATTCACCTTGTTGTGTTGCTGAGCTCTGTTCCCATCTTTCTCTGCAAATTTTTTGGGCTCCATCATCAACACTATTTGGATATTTTAGTGTCTATGTGCATGCTTATATGAACTTTGCTCCAACAAACTACTGTGAGGTTACAGATATAGAGAAAATTTTGCAAAATTAAGATTCTTCAGGTGAGATGTTTAGAATCCAAAAAATGGAGCTCCTGAATAGCTGAATAGCTCCACTCTCTGTTCTCAAAAGGCTAGAAATTATTGGATTAAAGAGCATTTGTATCTTAAAACAGAAAGTCAACACTCCAAACTAAATTCTTTAGAACATCCAAGCCAGCGGCTCTTGGATTAGCCCATCTTTGGTAGAAGGTGAAGATTTGCTTTTGCCCCGTCTTTTCAATTCAGTGTTTATCAGCAGCATTGCTAGGAGTTAGAGTGAAAAAGAAAATAAAGAAAAGCACATGGAAAAGAAATTTCACAGAGATACGGCCCCTTTCTTTTAACAGTGAAGAATATTTGGGGATGAAGAATTATCTGAACACCTATGAAAGCCAAATTCAATGGAATCATTCATCAAACCATAAATGTTAAGCTTCTGGAAAGCTAAGCTATGTTATGACGAGGATATCCATTAAAGGTAGGATTCTTCTGACATTATGTTGGTATCTATGGTTAGGCATTTAGATTGCAGATATCCACATCTGAACAAGTCACTCCAGGCTTCCTTTGAGTCCATGGAAGGAAAAATAGGCACATCTAGGCTGTGATTCATTCCATCTAAGTAGGTCTAAAATAGGTCAGATGAATCACATCCTATAAGCGCCTGCTTCCCTCCACTGACGGTAAAGGGGAACTAGCCTAGGTGTAGATATCTATACCTTTGTAGGCCTCTGAAGTTACACAAAATGAATCTCACCTCAGATTTGCACTCAGTTCTGATATAAGGAATTTTAGAGAGAAAAATCTGAAGGGAAGAAGAGCAATCATATGCATGCAAGAGAGATGTTAAGCCAGGTAACTGAAGAAACTAAGAGGCTGGTCATAAAATTAGTCAGAAAGGAAGTATAAGTTGCAAGATACTAGAACTTCTAGCATTTGGTGTTCGGTGGCCGCACAAAGTGAATGTAATGGATGCAGTAAAGAGGCAGAATAGCAGTGTAAGTGAAAGATGGCAAAGCAAGGATCTCTCTGATGTAATCAGTGTCCCTACAATCCTTAGTGCCTTAAGCCATACTTTTACCTCATTATTAGTGGTTTTGGCGAGAATTACCCTGGGCCTGAATTTGATCTTTTGGATCAAATTTTTGCACATCCACTGAATACACATTGTGTTTTCAGCTGATCCAATGCCAGTTAAAGTCAGTGAAGCCACCCCAGATCTAGACTGATGTAAAACAATAATTTATGCTTAAGTCAGTGGAAGTACAATTTTGACCTATGTAAATCCTCTGTAGTCATTTTTTGCCTGGTCATTGGTTCTGTCGTCATTTATTCTCCAGAAGTGGTTCTGTTTCTTTTAGGGTGGTGACACCAGAGAAATACCTCTATAAAGGAGACCAGAGAGAAGCCATTGCCGTGTGCTTTACATGACCATGAAGTGCATCACTTAATTTGGCCCAGAGTCTGCAAAGAGAAACAGGCTGATCTTTATTAGGGAACTCTCCTGCAATTTACTGTCACATAGAAAATAACCTTAGCAGGATTTTTAAAATATTAAAGTGAACTACTAAATTCCTTTTTAAATGCCTTCAGATATTCTACACAAATATCATATAACATGCATGTGCAGAGGAACCCAAATTTCTCTTAAGAGTCTAAACTCACTCTTGCCCAAGAAGTAAGTGTACTCATAAGATTTTCTATCAGAAAACAATTAACTCAGTCTTAACTTCTATTACTGTTTGGACTTATAGCTGTATTTTACAATGTGTTCTCTTCTATAAAATCACTCAAGGAATTTCAGATTTCCAGAACAGCTTTTTTATTGAGACCCATTTGCTGAGACTATTCTTCTCTTCATGATTTAGCTACTGTTCTAGATCATTTATTTTTATTGACAGTGAGCTTAGTCCATTTGGTTGACTTTCTCAAACATTAACTTCTACAGCTTTGGTTTAGACTGCCAAGGTTTCCCCATCTACACATGAAATCATCCCATTTACCGCTCTAAGGAAAGGGAAGTCAGAGCTGGTGTTTCTTCATCTCCAGGAGAGAAAAGGTAGCTCCACCTCATTGGCCTTGTGTTTTCTGCTTTACGACTGTCACTGCTGAGGACTTGGGGAAGCCAGGCAAGGGCAGCCACCCTCCATGTTATCTTCCAAAAGCGTCTCACAAAAAAATGATGCTCTATCCTTTAAACAAAAATTATTTCCTCCTTGTCCTTTCTCCGATTCATCACCGAACTACAGCAGAACGCTATCAAACTTAGTGCATTTCCTAGAGCATTTGTGATTTAAAGAGTTCCAGTGGGTAAGATGGGAAATCCAGCCTTACAGAAGCTGTGGGATAAGCAGGGAGAGATGACGGCTCGGTGTGGTTGTTTGGGATTGCAGTGGATTGGGTTTGATGTCCAAAGGGGTTCTCCATTCGCTGTTTCCCTAGCCTTAAATCTCGAGCCGGAAGTCAGAAAATAGGTTCTGACTGTGTTCAGGGAAGGAGGAATAGCATTAGAGAACAGACTAGATTTATCAGCTGTAGGTAACAGTGACTTCTTTTGGCTTTTTTCAGTGTCCTAGTGCATGGAGCCACTGCAAGCTCTTATTGGACTCAAACTAATAGGCATAAGACAATTAATTGCTGAGTACTAGAAAGTTCACCTCATCTCATTTTGTGACCACTCTCTGACCACCTCACATAGACTGCTCCAGGGGAAGATTCTGTAAATTACTAGAAGTGAATGAAAGTTGAATTATGAGGCTTTACTACTAGGAATTAGATTACTGTTTTTCAAGGACGCATTTTTCTTCACTGTTAAAAGTTCCTGGAAATAATAATTGGTTTTGTGTTGCTCAGAGACTTCCAACAGGAGAATTATTTCTTACAGATGAGGCATCAATTACCTGATGACTTCTGCCCCTTGCAAATCAGCAACTGATAAGCACAGTTAGGTGTTGAATCAGAGAGCGTCTTAAAGATCTTGGTCTAGATACCATGTACCTGTGCCTGATCCAAGCTGGGAAGATCAAGAGCAGTCCCAGGAAAATAGGAGACACTTAGAAACAAGACCAGGATTTTATTTTCTGTTTCAAGTCTCTGTAATGTTGACTAATACTCAATCTGAGGAACTAGATCTACAGTGTTATTTCTTCTTGTGTTTTCCATACATTCTTCTACTCTCTGTCTGAGAAAGATGCACTGGAGACCCAGGACTAGACCTACATTTGATATAAATTAACATAGGTCCACTGCAATCAACAAGCTACAATGCTCTAAAAGTGTCAATGATCCTTTCCTACATCTTATTTATATATTTTTAGAAAGGACATAATATCTTTGTTTGTATTAAAGTATAGATGTCATCACATCAATAATCCTTAAGACGCAGGTCCACCTATCTTCTGTGATAAAGGAAATACATTTCTTCTAACAGTGATGAGAAAATTCTGCTATCCCTGGGAAGCTGAGTTGCTGGAAGCTGGATACATTGAACTTGCTCTACCCTGTGCTAAGGGCTGATGAGATGTGATCCCTGACCCAACCAGTGAAAGAGGTGTTAATGTGGTTATGCTAGCAAGATTGTGCTCATGTTGGCTATTTTTTTAACATGCTGATAAAAAAATGTTTGTTGCTATTATTGTGGCCATGCAAAATGAATGGATCCAGTAGAGGGTACCAGTAAAGTGTCATCATGTAAGGATAGTCTAAAACAAAGGTAATAATTTCCAGTGGGCAGAGTTCAACCCTGTCACAAGACTTACTCCAGTCTCCTGTCTTTTGCACATTTCTCCTGAAGCTTATCAGACATGGAGATGGAGCAAACGGTGTTCCAGACTCAGAGGTTTGGTATCTCTCAGCTTGCTACCTGCTATCCTTTTTCTTTGGAATCTTACACTGTCTGGTTGCCCTAACAAAATGCATATATGTTGAAAAAACAAAATGCAAATATGTTAAATTGAGGTGTCCCCATTATCCATGTGGTTGATTTTAGATGTGTGTTGAGTTGTATGACGGTTTTGTATGTCATACTCACCAGGTGTCAGGAGCGCATGAGTGCAACACAAGACAGAAATATCTGCTCATTTAATGGAGGAGACAGATATGGCCTGTTACAGTCAGATACTTGGACAGTGTTGGTGTAAAGAAGTGGTTCTTAGCCAGTGGCTTGCAGACAGCAAGTTGGTCTAAAACTGAGGCTAAGAGCAACGTATAAATTGTCTGCAGCACATCACCCACTCAGCAACTTTGCCTATGGCTCAGCCAAGTCATGGGTTGCTGGCTTAACCAGTAAAATATTCAGCCTCTCTTGAAGAGACTGAAAACATAATTTACTCAATTATCAGTTTTCAGATGTGGGACCTGATTAAGTATTTATTCATTTTTAGAGTCCTGAGTGCGTTTTCTCTTTTTATTGATGTTACTTCACACCATGAAATGCTAGAAGAATCTCCAGTTGTAATTATGCAGCAGAACTTTTTTTTATTGTTTCTGGTTGAGTTTTATGGTCTGGTTAACATTTAGTCATAGTACATATCTACCATTTCTATTCATTACTTATTGTTYGTATTAGAATGAGAGGGTGTGAGGACTGGACAATTAATATATTGTATGATGATGCCAAAAGTGCAAGTGCAAAGCCTTGCTCCAGACTATCGTGGAAGTCTTCTCCAAGTCAACGCTGCCAGGAGTAAAGCCAGGATCCCTGCGTGTGCTGTGTACACTGGGGTAGATAAAGCCACGCCACTGAACACAGAAGTGAAAATGCCAGTGTCTGGGGAGCCATTTGGCTGCTGATATGAGACATGGTCCAGTAGTCACAAGCTGACCAGTATGACATTAGCAGGGAGGAAGAATGGGTCTAAACCAGTTTAGGCCTTTCTAGATACCCCATGCCTGGATAAACAGTGTCAGAAATATTGGTTGCCCTGGTGAGCTAATAATCCAGACAGACATACACAGAGAAGGGTCCTGGAGAAGGCAGCACAGGTAAAATGGTTTGCCTGGTATAAACTGCTAATTGTCATTAAAACTGGGAATAAAATGTAGCTCTACGGTTTCAGCTCAGCACCAGCTACTCAATGACACTATGTCCTATCTGCCTGGCTTTCCGAAATGGCTGCTCTCATCCTGCTGTCCCCCACCCGCCAAGGAAATAGCAAACCACCTACGATCTTTCTTCTGCCCTAGTTTCTTTTTTAAAAAATCACAACACCGCCAACCACTTTAGTGCTGCAGCCTTAGTCGTCTTTCACTACTCTGGTCCATCCAGCCTGTTATTTAAGTTCCTCCTGAAAAAAAAAATTCTTCCACAGTGCCCACACAACATGAGTCAATGTTCTTTTCCATTCATCTCAGAGAGACCAGGATTTCGTCCAACATGTTTTCTTAAAAAAAAAAAAAAGGGGAAGAAGCATGGTAAAACCACCCGGGCGTTCATATAAATCAGCTGAATAATTGCACAACTGTGTTTCTACAATCCGTAATCTTCCTCATTCACACCCTCCCTACTATCAAATATGCCATGTGGTCCCAGCTGGTGAACTATTAACTCACTTTGTACAAAACATAACATTTAAAAACCATAGTAGCAACCTCTTCTTCCACATGTGATCATGCTTTTTTCCCTGAGATGGATGATCCAGTTACACATCTTGAATATGAAGGTCTCCCAGACGCTATAATAAATCTTTAAAAATCTAAGTCACAGAATCACAGAATGGTTGAGGTAGGAAGGGACCTCTGGAGATCGTCTAAGTCCAACCCCCCTGCTCAAGCAAGGTCACCTAGAGCATGTTGCACAGGATCGTGCGTCCAGGAGGGTTTTGAATATCTCCAGAGAAGGAGACTCCACAACCTCTCTGGGCAACCTGTTCCAGTGCTCTGTCACCCTCACAGTGAAAAAGTTTTTCCTCATATTCAGAAGGAGCTTCCTGAGTTTCAGTTTGTGCCCGTTGCCTCGCGTCCTGTCACTGGGCACCACTGAAAATAATCTGGCCCCATCCTCTTGACACCCTCCCTTCAGATATTTGTATACACTAATAAGATCTCCTCTCAGTCTTCTCTTCTCCAGGCTGAACAGGCCTAGCTCTCTCAGCCTTTCCTCATATGAGAGATGATCCAGTCTGCTAATTATCTTTGTCAATCCACCTCACTGTCCACTCATCTAGCCCACACTTCCTGAGCTTATCTATGAGGATGTTATGGGAGACAGTTTCAAAAGCCTTGCTGAAGTCAAGGGAGACAACATCCACTGCTCTCCCCTCATCTACCCAGCCAGTCATTCCATCATAGAAGGCTATCAGATTGGTTAAGCATGATTTGCCCTTGGTGAAGCCATGCTGACTACTCCTGATCACCTTATCCTTCACAGGCTTGGAGATGGCCTCCAGGATGAGCTGCTCCATCACCTTTCCAGGGATGCAGGTGAGGCTGACTGGCCTGTAGTTCCCTGGGGCCTCCTTCTTGCCCTTTTTGAAGACTGGGGTGACATTGGCTTTCTTCCAGTCCTCAGGCACCTCTCCTGTTCTCCATGWCCTTTCARAGATGATGGAGAGTGGCCTAGCAATGACATCCGCCAGCTCCCTCAGCACTCGTGGGTGCATCCCATTGGGGCCCATGGATTTGTGGGTGTCAGGTTTGCCAAAATGATCTCTAACCCAATCCTCCTCGACCAAGGGAAAGTCTTCCTTTCTAAAGACTTTCTCTCTTGCCTCCAGGGTCTGGGGCTCCTGAGGGCTGGCCTGAGCAGGAAAGACTGAAGCAAAGAAGGCATTCAGTAACTCTGCCTTCCCTGCATCCTTCGTCACCAGGGCACCCACCCCRTTCAGCAGCGGGCCCCCATTTTCCCTAGTCTTCCTCTTGCTACTGATGTATTTGAAGAAGCCCTTCTTGTTGTCCTTGACATCTCTTGCCAGATTTAATTCCAAACGGGCCTTAGCCTTCCTCGTYGCATCCCTGCATACTCTGACAACGTTCCTATATTCCTCCCAAGTGGCCTGTCCCTTTTTCCCCATTTTGTGTACTTCCTCCTTCTGAGTTGCTTGACTTCTTACTCATAGGGATGCATTGCTCTTGAGCCTGGAGGAGGTGATGTTTGAATATTAACCAGCTCTCTTGAACGCCCCTTCCTTCTAGGGCCATAACCCATGGGATTCCTCCAAGTAGGTCCCTGAAGAAGCCAAAGTTTGCTCTCCTGAMRTCCAGGGTTGCGATCCTACTTAGTGCCCTGCCTCCTCCTCGCAGCATCCTGAACTCCACCATCTCATGGTCACTGCAGCCAAGGCTGCCCCCGACCTTCACATCTTCTACCAGTCCTTCTTTGTTTGTTAGTACAAGGTCTAGCAGCACACCTTGCCTCATTGACTCCTCCACCACCTGTGTCAAAAAGTTATCATCAACGCTCTGCAGGAACCTCCTGGACTCTTTGTGCCTAGCTGTGCTGTCTTTCCAGCAGATATCAGGGTGGTTGTAGTCCCCCATGAGAACCAGAGCCTAAAGTCCTGGATGGTGTCTCCATCTCTGCAAAGTTTTGGCCCTTTAGTTGTCTGACTATAGGTCTCATGGACTCAGAGCGCAACACAAACATTTAATTTCCTTGATATTAGTCTTGCCCATTTCTCTGTTGTACTTTAAATTCACCAATAGTATCTGTAAGGCTTGTTTCTCTTGGCCATGGTACCCCTTCAGTGTCCACTGTGAGTAATGCTGTGGACTGTCAACCACTTCTCTGCCTTAGCCACTGATGTCTGGTGTCATTAATAGTGCTGGGTGAGATCTAATGGATGAGGGTTGACAAGCACTATCAGGTTCAAAAGGTAATATCAGATATGCTTAAGATTTTTTTCCTGGATTTTTACCTGGATTTTGCCTGGAGTTAGCATGGAGAGCTTTATTTCCTGTTGCTGAGGTCTGTGACAGCAGGTTAGCTTGCCAAGGCAGTAAGACTGCTTTGGATTTTGTTTAACTCTGGGTGCTCAATCTATGTCCTGTAAACCAGTAACAGGTTGCCTGAACTTGCCTCCTTCTAGCAGCTGTAGGTGCAGCACACTGTTGACTTTGGGTATGATGGTGAGGGCAGCAGCTTGCAGCAGTGGGGTAGCAAGGGTAGAGTGATGATATGTGGACTTCTCCTGCCATTGAGAAAAGCTCCATCCATTGCAGAGTCAAAAAGGTTGGACAATACTCATCTTGTGTTTTAAGGGATAGATATGATTAGCACTGAGTAGTATTGACAAAATAATGAAGAGTCTTTGTAGGGGTGGAAGCTGCTTCACACATCGCCATGCTTTTGTACTGATACATGTGTTGGTCACGAGTGTTATTTTAGAAAGCAGATTTTAATTGCAATGTTGGTAACCAGACAAGGTGTGACAATAAAGACAAGGTTTCATCAATATAGTTCTTCCTTTTTGTGTAAGCAACCACCTTAAAATACCATTAAGCCAAGTTAAGGGTCCACACTATGTGTGGTTGTTTTTCTTTAATCACTGCAGTTACTGAGATAATGTATTGAGCAACTGGTATAGCTTTCTGGTACAGAAAAGGCTTTTGCACCCATCACCTGCAGCCTCTTTTCCTAAACTGTAAAATAATAGTAATAAAAAACCCAGACATATCATTCATCGTATCATTTTGTTTTCCACGTGAAGCCCACCAAAAAATGTGCAAACCCACAGTCCTGTGTGCCATCTTTTTCTCTTGTCAGGAGATGCACATGGTGAAGAAGGCAAGCTGGGAAAAAAACAAGGCGTTTTTGGATTCTGTGTGTCAGTGAGTTTCCGACGTCAGCAGGACGTTTAACAGCCCTAATGCATCCTCGCGGGATTTCTGTAAGGCTGAGAGGAGTATTACTCCCATTTTACAGAGAGGATGCCAGCATGCTAAAAGGCTCTGTATTTTTTGCTCCTGTTTGTTCAGGAAACTTGAGGAAAAAGCAAGAATTGAAGCCAGATCTTTGAAGTCCAGCTTTTTTCATCTCATGCTTTACGACTGAGGGGAGCTGGTGCGAGAAGTTGGGGTACAGCCGAGGCTGGTGGCTGCTGCTCGGCAGAGCGTGCTCCCCCTCTGCTGGCTCTGCGCAGCAAGGGCTCGCCAAGCCTCCACGTCGGAAATGCGAAATACGACTGCCGTGGCAGACTTTAATCCAAGGAGTTTAGCTGAATTTCCATATTCTGTGGATATCAGCACGGTGGCAACCGTGCAGCAAAATAGCAGTGTGCGAGAAACGTCATGCCGAGGAGGGATTTTAAACTGAGCTTTTTTCAGTTTGTGATAGGTGAAGACTTCGGGGCTGTGCTATGCATGACGTAGCCGCATAATAGAGTATCTTGCAGAGTACAGCTTTGCACACTGCACCTCTGTTATCCATTCAGCACCAAGCTGCCAGGTGCTCAGCATTTCTGAAAAAAAATCAGGCTATTTATTTTAAACGCATAAACAGAATTTTGGGAACCCCACTTGCTTTGTTGGATACATTCAGATAAAAAGAACAGCAATTTAAAGATGGAGACATAAAATTGGGACCTTCTTAGTTAAGATTTTTCAGAAACCTTACATTCTGTTGTATTCTGCAAAACCAAGACACAGACCTTTCTAAAGAAAGCCTCTGTGAAGGTAGCACATCTAGTTTCCAAGTAATTTTGATTCATAATAAATTTCTAGCTTCCCTGAAATCAAATAAAATTGTACAACTGATATCAATAAGATCAGAACTTCATTCATAGTCTGTAATTCAGCACTCTTGGTTTTGACAGGYTGAACTTTCCTGATAATTGTTGAGGGTTTTCACAACTCAGGATAAAATGATGTCAGGTGTATTCCAAACTGAAAGAAAAGTTTTAAGCTAAAAAAAAAAGAAGATATTTTTAAAACAAACACACTTGCTGTTTGTTTCTCTGTATTAAGGTGCAATTATCAAACAAATATGAACCATTCTAGGTCTTCTGCTGTCAACATTTAGAGGATCTGTATCTGAGCATGCTTAATATTATATCAGGGTACAGGGCATGCACATGGGAACAGAATCAAGGCCACTGAATACAAAAAGGTTGTGCTAACCTGTGATTTCTGAAGCAAGGAGAACAGCATGCTGGATTTTTCAGAGATGTATATGGTGAAGGAATCCATGTGCCACTGCTCTGTAAAATTCAGCTCTGTGCAGAGGGCCCTACACAGCACTTTAAAACTGTGTTTTGAGGATAAAGTTTTGCAAATGTCTTCTACTGAGCTGGATGGAATATTTCATTCCCTCCAAGTGGAGACTGCAGGAGTGATTGTAAATGAAAGGCTGAGAAGGCTCCTTTTACCTTGTCTCTAGTCCTCTAGCAGTCTGGGGAAAACAAGGTTTGATTTTATAAGTGATCAGGTCACAGTTTTGGCTCTTCTGAACCCTGAACAGGTTTCCTTGGGTAACCCACCAGAACCTTGTTACAGCAGCCAGGTTTTGCACTGGGTCTGTATGTTGGTTTAACACTGAAGTGTGAAGTGATTCACAGGGAAGTGATAGACCACAACTTAAAAACAGAAGGAAGGATTCCTGCCAAACAGGAATAACTAGCTTCAGACATGAGCTTTCCCCAGTCTCCAGGCCATTCATTTCTGCAGAACGGCTCTACAAAAGTGTCAACATAAATTTGACATTCTTATGGAAAGCCACCTCTAGGTGGAAGTATTGACCCTGCAGATAGAGATGTGATCATAAATATCTACGTGGCAGAAGCGATGGCAACGTTTTTTAAAACTACTTCCTCCAATATTTTGCTCTGGAAACTGTAATTAGATGAAGTGCCTTGAGATTTATATACCTGAGGGCAGGTTGCAAAGCTCATTGAAGCCAGGACTTTGTTTCTCCCTTGGCCCTGATTCAGAGACTGTGGTTCAAGGAAGCACTTCAAACAAGCTGAAAATTCACCTTTGTTGATCGTAGCAGCAAAGGATGCATTCTTGGGTTCTGGGGAATTAAGTATGCCCTTACATGCTGTCCCTAGATCCAGTGCTTGCCATCTTGACCACATTGTGACTGACATTGAGGCCTACATCTGTGCTTACTGGGCTTATTTTAGCTTTCAGTGCAATGGAAAGTCTTCACTATAACTGGGCAAAACAAGTAAATTGCTGCTACTTCATTTTCCTGCTTTGGAGAACAAATTGTGAACTCCGGACTCCATATTTAAGTAGGTCATTCAAAGAATTAGTCCTGTTGAGGGCTTTCATAAAGCACTTTGAGTGCTACAGATTGTAAGCAAAATGTGAGACTAGGTACTGTCATTTTTACTACTTTGTAGAGTTAAAACGTTATTTATAAGAGCTCAAAATCCAGCCTTCTCAGACTAATTCCTGCAGAGGTGCTGAAGTAAGATGAAACATTTAGTTCACTTATCTAAATTAGCATGACACTTCTTCCTTTCTCACTGTCTAGGCTGTAGGTTAGAAATTATAAGGAAAATTTTCAAAAGGCACAAAAACGCTAACTTTCATTGAAAATCAACAAGAGCTAGATGCCCCACCTGCACTTTGCTCTCTAAAAGTAAACAAGAAATTGTTATGCTATTGGAGAGGCTTCCTTTTCTTTATTTGCCTTTACTTCTCCTTCTGTTTTATCCTGGGACCAGCCAAGGGATTCTGTTTGGTTAGGGCAATATTTTCACTAACATTTAAGTGATGCAGGCGTAGCACTGAGTTTTTGTTTTTTTTTTTTTTAGCAGGCAGATTTATTTGCTGTCAAAAGCATCATTCATATTAACTGAACAGTTTTTGCTGATCGTTTGGCATGTGGGGGAGAGGCGGGGTCAGAGAAGGGACAGTTGTGGGTAGATCTGAGAGCTCTGTGGTCACAGCACTTACCTGTCCGATGGGACCTGGGTTCAATTCCTCTTTGTGCCTGGGGGAATTCACTTGCGTCTCCCACTCATCTCATGAATGCCATAAATGTGATGCTACTGGGTGCCTCAAGACGCAACTTTTTCAGTAACTACTAATGAAATGTTCCACACTACCTGCAATACCCCTTCGAATTATAGAGCATGGTTACGCTGAAAACAGGATACAGATCAAATAGCTTCAGATCTGAACTGATGGACAGGCTTGTACCTAGCACTTCGTGCATCTCCCAGGTCTCGAGGAAGGGGGCTGCCATTTGTGCGGTGGTGTTTCACAAGTGCAGTTACCCCTCACTAGCTGCCAGCAGGGAACTCGTTTAATTTCTTCAGCTCCAGAGCTGAGATCACTATCAGGAGTCATTAGGTTGTGCCTTAATTTGAGTTTCCTGTGTGCCGTTGAATTGCAACCTGGAAAGGTGCTTGTGCGCGCATGTGCAGCCAAGTCAACACGGGAATCAATTTCCATCCACAACTGGAATGTGAAATTAATTAAGTCAGGCAGTCAAAGAGATATAAGTTGTTTATTCTTTGGAGGGACCTGGCCAAAAGAGGAACAGAGAGCGGGCTCACTCAGCAAGCAGAGGCCAGCAGACTGCCCAGCTCTCCAAGGGGAGGCAAGAATTGTCAAGCACAAAAATTATGTCGCATCCTATCTGCGAAGAAAGATATTTTATATTTCTATTTATTTTATATCTATCTATCTATCTATCTATCTCTATTTATATCTATATATATATCTGTCTCTATCCTGATGTATATCTATTAAATAGATACGCATGTATCTTTCACTATATATCTTTCTATATAGACATATGTATCTATAAATCTAGTTTCCTCAGCCAAGGTAAGCTCAGAGCCACTACGCACTCAGCCACAGCATGAATCCCTTTTGACTACCCATGATGATGCACCCAGCTGTGGTGCTGTGTGGACTAGACCAAGAGCTCGAGAGGGGCAGGGAGATGGTGTTACTTAGCTGGGCTTCTCTGTCTCTGCCAGTAGATACCAGGGAGAGCAGAGTCAAAATGTCAGTTTTTCCTATCACACTTGTCATTGAGACTGACCATTGATCCTGTTAGAGCCAAATGTGGGCAGTTAGTACAAGAGTGGAGATGGGAAATATTTTTTATTATGCACACCAGATGCAAAACCAATGTGGTATTTCCTAGATGCTCTTATTTTTAAGGAAAGAACTGGGTGCCAGAAAAAAAATGAGGTTCTTAGTATTAATGTGTCATGAATGTAACTTTTCCTCCAAGTTACAGTGGTACAAGCCTGCATGCTATGTGTTGAACAAAACATATAATTTTGTCATAATCTGTTCAAGTATCAAGTACATGGAAATGGCTTTTTGTTCACAGGGTAACTCACTGACTGATTATATGTTCGTACAGGGACAAAGTCTGATCTCATTTATAGCACTGTAAATTGTATGGATTTGCTACATGCTTCATAGAGGCATATTAATTTAATGTTAATATTTGTTACCATTAATAATATTTGGACAAGTCACCGCTGATTGCTTGGAGTTAGTCTGGGAACAAGAACCTTGCTTTCTGCTTTATTTATCTGGTTATCTAAAAGAACAAGAAAGAAGTTCAAAGATGTAGTTGCACACTTGGGTTTGCTCTTTGGATTCTGGCAACTTACTTGCACGCTCTCTTTATTAGGGAAAAAAAAATCTAAATGGCAGAGCATATATCCTCCAAGCATTTCATTCCACCCACACAGTTCTTTTGCTTTAAAACAGTGGCTTATTCCCAACTGGAAAGGCAGCAGTCTAGCTAGAAGACAGGTTATGTTCAAGAGAGAAGGAAAGGAGGTAGCTGAATCATAGCAATTTAACTCTGGCTGGGTGGATGTAAATCCAGCCACTGCTTGCAGCTCTCAGAAGCAGASTGTGCTTTTGGATACAGGGAATGGCATATTGTTCTGGGTTTAATGAAGGTTAGAGGTTAGCGCAGGCTATGTGTTTGCCTTTATTGCTTGCATTCCAGCGGATGCAATATTCATCGCTTCTGCTGTGAGCACAGCCACCTCTAGCATTAGAGATGAAATGTCAAATCATATTTTTATTTACTGCTTTTCTTCATCACTTGCAAATAATCACATTGATAAACCCCAAACTGATCGTCTGAGGATTTCTAAGAATGTCATCAGTAAAAAATCAATCAGCAGTAAAGAACACTGATTTCTGGAAACGAACTAAAGAGGCTCATTTGGGTTTTCTCATAAAACAAATGTTGCAAATAAATTAATTTGATTGGCATTAGTAATCATCCTTGCTGCATGTTAGGGCTGCTTCTTCTTGAAGAAACTGTTTTTTTTTACTGAAAATATCCTCTGTTATACTCCGTATTCACAAAGTGCAGAAAAAGGACATAACCGAGTGTGTCATATTCACATGCTTCACTGTCCAGTGTGACCAAGTCATGCAGGCTAGTTTTGGTCACAGAAGAGTTGTTATCATTTTCCCATGAGTAGCTACTTATACCTGCTGTCTTGTCAAGATCTTTGCTACAACAGGCCGGCGGATAAAGGATTCTCCTTTATTTATTGATTTGCCTCAGAACTACGCAGCTTCTGAGAGACATAAGCATTTGATCAGGTTGTACCTTTGCACCAAAAACCTTCCAAGAGAAACAGTACCCAGTGCGTTTCATTTGCAGAGCAAGTTTTCTCTGAGGTATGCTCTACTAAGGTAGATAGGGAAATGAGCATGCAAAGGACTCTTACCTAGACTCATTCCCACAGCCTCTTTTCTTTTGTTCTGCTCTTCTAGAGATTGGGTTTGTTTGTTTGTTTGCTTGKTTTTTTTTGCTTTTTATGCTAAGAGGTTTTTAGGGAAAGGAGAATTTTGATTGCCGAGGGTTGTTTAGGACGCAGAAACTGCTGTCATAGGGCCAGTGCTATCGGTTATTCCTGAGGAGTGTTAGTTCTGTACTGCCCACAGATGGCAGGGAGCTTGCCAGGATCCATCTCCAATAGCACAGAGACGCACACCTTCTCTGCACCCGAATGGCCTAACATCTACAGAAAAGGGGATAGGAGCTTGATCAGAGCCCTTTGGTGGGATATGCCGCTGCTTTTCCCATCGTTTAGCCCCTGAATGTGAATTTTCCAGCAGACTGAACGCAAAGACAGGGCAGTGTTTTGGGGCTCTTATTTCATTTGCAGATATTGGACACGAGAAAGGCAATGTTTTCTCCAAGGAGGTGAGTAATCTGTCTGTACCTACAGGTGTCTCTCTGATTATGATTAATTAATCACTAGTACATGTTAGAAATGTGCCAAGCACTCTCTGATCAGAGAAGCCCTCAGTCTAAGGACAGACACGCAGAAAGAATTTAGAGGAAAGCCAGAGAGCAATGTTTCCCTTGGCGGAACAGCTGCTGCAAGGGCAAATGCTTAGAGTTTTGCTCTTTTTTGGTGGAATATTTTGGGATGCCTACAGAGAATATCTACTAGAATTAGAAGAGGACACTTCATAGTTTCTGACAAAGAAGATGTCTCACCTCCCATTTTTTTCCTCAATCTGTGTTACTTTTCCAACATATTCCAATATGGCTCCTGCTCAGAATTAATACAGTAGGTAAGAGAGAAGTGATGACTCAAGGTGTGCTGAGGAAAATTTACCTAAGTTACATTTCAGAGCAACTCAGGCTTTTGAATTAAGGATGGGTTTCTTAGAGGGCTTTTTTGCCTTTTTTTATTCTGCCTCAGAAATTGTAGAATCTGGGAGATGTTGGACATTTACATTCCTCTGGTCTTTCAGTTTGTCTCTTCTGAAAATTGCCTTTTATTAAGTAGACACTTGAGGCAGGGGAACAAAAGCTTTGATTAGTGAGCCACTCCTTTGTGACTAGCTGGAAAGTGATGATTTGAAGCTTGCCTACAGCTTCTGGTCAAAAGCAGTGTATCTCCTTCTTTGAGAGGAAAGCATTAGCCTGATATTAGATTATTTTGAATTTAATCCTGTGAAGGCCTTAAAGATTTATGTAGATTATCCGTATGTCCTTTTGGGTGCAGAATTTCATAATCATTGACCTAAACTACCTTCACACTCACTACACCGTTCCTCAGCATTAGAGATATTTCATCAGCTCTGACTTCTTCTCCGATTGACATATCACGGTTTACTTAGCAGAAGACTTAAGCGTATGCCTAAGTACAGACTCATATTGCAAGCCACAGGCTCTGAACACATCCCGCAAAATCATTAGCAATAGCAAAATTCCTCATGAACTCTGTGGGATTTTGTCACTTCTTGCTTCTGAATGTGGAAACTCCTCTTAGAAGAAGGACCCATTTGGAAAAGATCATGGTGGGCTTTTGGGAGAGAAAGGGCTGTCAGTAACATGATATTCAGCAAGCTGAAATTTCTATGGAAATGTGACATCTAGAGCATCCTCCATGGTGCTTTTAGACACTTTTCATCCGGTGATTCCAATCTTCATTAGGCACCTACATACTCTTCAGATTCTGGATCTTAGCATGTTGCTGAATTAGTGTTATTAAACAGGAACTTGATATGAACCAGCAGTGTAATTGTCAAATTGTTATTTGCTGAGGAAGCTTCTGCTTATGTGTGCTCAGACTCATTCAAAATGAGGTTTTTCTTTGTATGGACCTCAGGGCCTGCTTATATTTTATTAATAGACTGCAGCTGACTGGTTGGCTCACAGTGAAAATCAGCATCAGTGTATACAATGTGCTTGCTCCCCTTTGAGAGGTGTCTCGCCTAAAGCTCAATAGATTGAACTGGTGACCTCAAATGACCTTAATTTCTCCAAATTAGAGGTTTCATGTCTTACATGGCCCGCAGATGGAATATAAAGTCAAATGATAAATTATTAGACTGATGACCTTTTAGTGACAGAAATATCTAATTTTAAAGTTGTTTTTTCCATCATCAGGGGACCATGATGAATTTCAAAATCTCAACTTAAAAGGAGTGTCAGTGTTTGAAACCAGACTTAACAAAAAGAATGATCTTTTGGAAATCTCAGAAAGAAAGGTCAAAGATCAAATTTGCTTCCTTTCCAAGTGCTTGCATGCAGCTCCGTTATGTATGAGTATACCAAGTTTCAATGGTCTAGCATCATGGAAGTGTGAAAATCAATTGTGTCAGTCATTCACCCAGTTACATGTATCTGCATTATCCTAGACTGCATTTCTCCAGTGACAAATTCTGGTGCTTCAAAGGATTTCTTGCTGGGTGGGAGAGATCATGGAAATCAATATTACAGTTAGAGTTCAATGCATTAATTGATACTGAGGAGTCCAGTACAGAGGATCTCTCATGCCCTAGCTTTTCTTTTGTGCTTTTCTTCAGGAGACTCAGTTTGGCTGAAACAGCTGCTAAAATTGTTAATCTACCAAGTGACTGGTCATACAACTTCACAGAGACCTGCTGTTATTCATACGTAATGTGCTCTTGCTTTCTTTCTCCATGCTGTGTGTTATGCACATCCGACATCAGTACTGCAGCTGTATTATACTGATTGCTTTTCACTTTGAAGCCTCACTTCTAGTTACTGAAGAAGAAAAGAGCTCTCTGCCCCATTTGTTAGAGAGGGAGAAAGGCTGCAGTCCCACACCAGCTACACTGAAGTTATGCACAGTCTCTCTGAGGTTTTACACAGTACCTCTGTTCTGGTCAGTAGCAGACTGTTCACATTTTAAGCAGTGTATTTTATGTTCTATCAGGTCAGCACAATCCTTGATTTCTAAGGCATGAGGATCTGAAGCCTTTCCACAGCATAGTCATGACCAGACATGTCACCATCCAGTGGTCCATCTTGGATGGACCTAAGATGTTCATGTTGTCAACAGCTTGAGAGACAAAGACCTCCTGGCAATGGCTAGAGCAAACTTCTATAGATGTATGGTGGCTGGAGATGGTGATACTGCTTCCTTAAGGGTCACGAAGAACAGTAATCCTGGGTGCATGAGGCAGACATAAGCACTGGTGTAGTAACCACCCCAAGAAGAGGGGCAGACAGAGCTTCCCAGGGCACTGAGGGGATGTAGGAGCACATTACATTAACCTACAGGCTGTCATGAGGATTTAGGTACTTTTGGCTAGCACCTCTGGGAAGTTTCAGAGACAAGTTTGGTCTGTGCTAAGGTACAGAGCAGGATAGAACAGAAAGGAGGAAGTTTCATATTTGCTAGAAGAGTTTCTATTCTGCTCCTTATGGGGGTCATTAATACTCTTTCTTAGCATGAGTGACAGACGAGATCACGAATGTATAGCTTGTCCCCACAGTATAATATTGACCACCTGACTGGTTGCATTAGGCAGGAATCTCCACCATTTCCTCAGAAACATGCTGCAAGGGCCACTGCCCGAGATGTGCACTGGGCTTGATGCATCGCCAGGCTGTTCTACATGGGCAGTTGCGGTGCACCTCTGAAAGACAGCGTGTCTGTACTTGCACTCTATCATTTGCTATCCCTTCCTTTTGTCCTCTGGGAAAACTTTACAGTCTGTCACAAATACGATCAAGGCAAAACCAGATGAATCACTAAAAAGACCTCTGGCTTCTCGAAAACAAAGCGCGTTTTAAAAACAGAGAGCTATTAAGCAACATCCTATGCATTCAAAGCATAACCCAACTATTAGCGGTTCAAGACACCCCTGCAAGGCAAACACAGCACTATTCCCTCCCTATTTCACAAATAAGGAAACTACAGCACAAGAGTGAAGTGACCTAGCTGAATTTTCAAGTTAAGTGAATGTCAGAGAAGGAATTAGCATTCGCACTCCATAGCTACCAAAACTGGTGCTTACTCTTCAACACAACAGTGCCTCCAAGGTTTTGCATTGGTGATTGAACAATACTAATGCAACTTTAATAATGTGTATGCATATTTTATGCCTCCACCATAAGGACATGAATTCCCTAGGCTATATGATTTTGATGTAGTGGTATAGTTGAGAGCAGTGCTGATGTTATGCAAAAAGATGGGCATGTCATAAAATCTGTAATGGGAGAGTTTTTCCCTTGGTGTGTGTTGGATTTGTTTCTTAGTATGAATTCTCTGGTTTTGGGGTGGGGGTGTAAGATCTTCTAATCTACCTGATCCAAGCTTTTTGATTTAAAACAAAAGTGTTTTGCTGCTATGCTGTTCTGCTCCCATTTTTACATCTGAGCTCCTCACTCCTGAACAGATATTTTTGTCTAAAATGTGCCAATTCCCCCTGCTCTCTAGATGTAAGCAAACACATTTACAATGGCTGCTTTTTTCTGTCCTGATCTGAGCAAAGAGCAACTTACATCTTAATCTTCTCAGATTAATGTAGCTAGAGAATATGGCTGGTTTTGCAGACTTTTCCTCTCAAATGCAAGGATGGAGTTAGATACCTAAGCATGCTTATGTGTACATGCAAGAGAGTGCACACAACTTTCTGTTGGGCAGTGTCAGATCTGCGTAATGCTGCATAAATGTCACTGTGTAGCAGCTAGAGGAACAGGCATGTGTGGGTAAAATATCTGCATGCTATAAGAACAGGGGAGTTGCCTTTAAGTTCAGAATATGAGTTTCCAAACAGAGTTTGCTGGAAAAAAACACCATCAGAATTGGCACCGGTTCTTTGGTGGATATTTGTATGTGAAGGAGCACGTATTGTGGGGCTTGGGAACCCTCACTCTATACCTCGATACCGCGGATGGGATTTCCAAAACAGAGCACTCAGCGGTGCCACGGGGAGGCCAACAGCGAGCACTTTCCCCCACGCCAAGCTGCAAAGCTGCAGTCTGCCTGGAGACACGGTGTGGCTCCGTATAGCAGAGTTACGTGCAGGGAAGAAACCTTCCTCTCTGCGGCTCACGGGTAGAGATACAGGCCATCTAGCGGGGAGAGAATTTAATAGCTAAGGAAGCTCTCGCTTCGGGTCTCGGGCCCAGCGGCCCTGAGACACGGCCTCTACGTACGCAGAGAGGACGAGAATTGTAGGTAAATATTTCTCCTCAGGTTCAGGAAGGAACAGCAGAAGTCAGGCCGCTGTGAAGCAGCCAGCCCTGCTAATGCTAATGGCATTTAGACTGCACTATTGTCAGGAGACCTCTGGAGAAATAATGAACCAGTTTCGTTCCTTTCCTTCAAAGTGCCCTGCCGACGTGAAAATGAAACCAAACTATTATTACACATGCCCTCTCCGTATCTTCTGTGTCCTGTTAGTTCAGTAAACTACTCAAGTGCATCTAGTCTACGTCCTGCAGAGTCAGCTTAGCTTGTAAGAGCCATTGCATGAGTTCATAGGGTCAGGCTTACCCTGAGCTGCCTTTAGTGGCCACTGGGAATTGCCGCACATCAAAGAATTGTATCTGCTTTTAGCGAAGCCTGATTCCTTACTTTTATTTCTTATTTCTGAATCTGAAGGTGCCTATAAGGCTGCTCTATCCTAAGTATCATGAGTTCAGTTTTGATTCCTAAAATAGCTCCCCCCCCCCCCRCAATTTGATGAGTGCTCTTATAATAAACTCATTGAAATGTTGTTCCAAAAGGCAGCGCTTTCACAGGAATGCTACTCAATCTCACATAACAAAGATCTATATAAAGATCCATAGATTGAATCCGGATAAAATGCAGCCCCTGCAATTGCTGACAGCAAGAAGATATCCCCCCCCCCCCCCCCCCAATACTGCGCTGAGACGCCCATTGCAGATGAATCTGTGACCCAACTGCGTGGCCTTGAGTGGAGCAGTACTGGAGAACCTGTTTTGGGGGTTGTATGGGAGAAAAAAAAAAAAAAAAAAAAGGAAAAAATTAATCGGGTATCCCCCCCCCCCATGAGTAATTGTTCTAACATCTCCCCCCCACCCCATTGCTAATGGTTATTAAGGCACCTTCTCAGCCCTGCTGGCTGGGTGATACTAGCAGAGCACAGGACTGGCTTTGGCCATAGGCAGGTCCTAGGACAGCTTGAAAGGTATTAGCCTTTATCATAAGGTTTTCTTGTTCATTTTACCGTTTAGGGGGTGATGGGGAGGAGGAGACATCGCAACGAGCAGTGAAGCTGTATTTGTTGCTCTGTTGTTATTGCAGCCTTTCACAGTTTTGAAGGCAGAGTCTTTGACCATTTAAATCAGTGAGCTCTGCTGCGTGGGAATTTCCCCCCTGAATCGGTTCCCTCTCAGCTTGTTTTCCACTTGTAGAGCACTGTGATCCCAGAGAATATAAGCCCTGGTGAACCACTAGCAAGGTCATATGTTCAGTGTTCCAAGTGGGTTCCTGGAAAGTATGTGATAGCTGTGCAATTCTCACCTATATAGTAGAATTGGCCCTATTGCTGCTTCACAATAAATACAGAAAAAAAAAATCAAATTATGCAGAGTGCTGGAAATAAAAACAAACCACAGTCTTGGAGCATTAGGCCTCAGTTTCACAGCTTCCTTAAGCACATGTGTAGCTCAAAGCATGTGTGTAATCCCACTGACTGCAATTTATTTGCTTAGATTTCTGCTCCTTTTGCCCCAGCTTGTGTTTCTGGAAGCTAAGCATCCCTCTAAGTACCTGACAGTGCTATTTTCTGCTATGGCAAGATTCCTGTAGACCTGACCACACAGGCTTTAAACACATTACTTGCATTGCTACCACCACCCAGAAAAAAAAAAAAAAAAAATCACACCTCTGAAGGGCAAAAATCTTTTTACTATAAAAGTTGAACTAAAAGTCTGAACTATTCACGCTGGAGTTCCTGTGAATAACTAGCGCCTTTCCCTTCTTGAGCTCACTGAGAAGTTTTAAGGCCTGGACAATTACACACCATTTATTATTCCTAGACTTGTCCCTTCTCTGTCATCACTTCTCAGGGTTTGCTTCTGTGGCTGGGCCTCGGCTCTGGTGAGCAGAGCCTCCTGCAAGCCAGTTCCTCAGCAGCAGTGCCTCTGTGCTCCTGTCCGTGGGGACAGCTAGCCAGGAGCACCAGCAGCCCTGAGCAGCAGGCAGACAGGTATCTCCTCTTTTAGCAGTCTCAGACCATGCACCAAGAGCCTTGTGCTTGGGAAGCTCCCAGCAAAGTTTCCGCCAAAACAGCCGAAAGGCAATAGAATATACTCTTTCACCTTCTCCAGCTTTTCCCAAAATACCAGTGAGTAATAAAGCTATATTTATAAATATAAATGTAAGTTTATAAATATAAAAATAAAGCAGAATTTCTTCTCAAGATAGAGACAAAGAGACCAAGTCACACAGCCACAATACAAATAGTAAGTAATAAACCTTGTAGGGAGTTAAGGCATTGCATTGGGGGTGGGGTGGGGTGAAACCCTTGTTTGGCATCTGGGTGTGGAAGCCCCTCCTGAGAAATTTTGCATCCCTGAGGAACATTAGCCTTTTTACAAGCATCCTTTTTAACATGCTGCTCTGTCCATACCTGCTCACCACTGCTTTTCCTCCACTTCCATCTCTGCCACAGGGAAAGTATGGGAGAAATGCAGAGGGGCAGCCATGAGCTGAGCAGGCACTGCCTGCTGGTCCCATCCTAAAGAGCATGGTCCAGCCTGGGAGAGGAAAGGATAGTGAAACCAAGGTGCTCCTTGGTCCACATTGGTTAGAGGTACATGTTGCAACACCAGATTTGGATGGCCAGGYAACTGGGCTAGTTCACAGCTTTTATCTGGGGCTGGCCAGAGGCCCAGCATTGACCTTTCCTGCTGCAATCCTCGGCTGTGGTGGCTCCAGCCTGAATGACCTTCAGGTGAGGCCTGTGGCAGGTGGCGTCTGCAGCCAGGATGGGCTCAGCTGGCCACCCAACTAACAGCAGGCAGCAAAGCTCCACCTGGGGCTKTGTAAATCCATTACCCTCTCCCCGTCCAGCTTTTGGGACGCCAGCCATGCACCAAGAYGTCCCGCTGGGGCCGGGGTTGCCCACGCCATGCACCTGGTGCCAGCTCCACTGYTTGATAACTTTGTTACGCCCTTTCTGTCGAAGGGCTTGAATACTGCAGTTGTTCCCACCGTGTGAAGGCGTTTACTTAATAAGGAAGGCCTGGCGTAAGCTTAGTTTTTATAACACCAGTTCCCATTTTTTAATGAGTATTTATTGTAATGCTCGCAAGGGCGGGAAAGCCATCTCTGGGAATTGCACAAAAGAGCTGAACTCCTTCCGCAGGATTTGTTAAAGAAACAGCATTGTTTGCTGGCTACTGGCCTGCAGACTTTAGCCAGTGCTAAAGTGAAACTCTCATCATTTTTATGAAGCTTCTGAAATGCCATGTTAAAAATGCCAGCCCAATAAACTCATGGGGCGATCCTAATTATGCTGGCAAAAGCGTAATTTAATTCAGATTGCTATAACAACGAACAGTGTCCATGCTGGCTGTAATCACGTTAAGGCCTATACACAAAATAATTAGCATCTTTATATTTGGTAAATAGAGGTCCGTTCCAGGTCATCTTCAATGAGGACACTGCATTGTCAGAAGCTGAGGGCTTTTAAAGCTTTAGCAGAATGGGTGTTTGGAAATAAACCTCTTCTAAGAAGGACGAAAGCAGGACTTCATTATCAAGGGAGCACCCCCATTTGCCTCTTCTTCAACTTCTATTCCTTCTGAAGAGAAATAATCATTCCTTTATTCAAGTGCAAGGAATCAAAAGAAACTGCATGTGATGGAGGCACTGTTTGCCCAGCTTCCTTTGTATATCTGAGTGTCACCTGACTAACTTCCCAAAAACCAAGGACATCTTCCTGCAATCCCAAATCTGACAAAATGCAGAGTGTTTATTACACATTTCTCTGGTCACTGGGCCTGGGAGAGACTTGCAGTTATTTAAGATTCCTGAGAACTCTGAGTGGTTCAGAGAAGTTTGGATTACACTCCCCAAAATAAGTCAGTAACCTCAAGGCCTTACAGCACACCTATTTCCAAAAAACTGAGGCTCCTGTCTAAGTCATTCCTGCAAAGGTCTTTGTTATTTATATGTCCAAATATTTTGAAGCTTGTACAGATTTTTAGTTTAGCTGAACACAAGGGATATTGCAAAGGTATGTACCCTAGGAAATGATATGGAGAAAGTGAAGGGGGGGGTATTTGTCAGGGTCAGCTGATGCTTTCCAGGGAAAAATGACCCTTCTTCTTAACTACAGGACTTTTCACTAAAAATCACTGCATTTGACATTTTCAGTATTTTGTAACAGTGCCAAAATATCATTATCATTCTAAACTGATTTTAAAATTGAGATAGCATCAAACAATTTTTACCCTGTATTTTTGATAAGCCAAAAATGTTGGTTAATGTTGGTTAATGATTTTAATAAAGTGTCATCAGTTACATCATTGCTAGAAAATTTGTGGAAACTGTCACAGAAACCTACATATAGGCCCACTAGAAAAAAATCACGAAATTTCGGCTATTTCTCATCAATCTACTATGTACATCTGTTTCAGTGCAACCAGGTGGGTCTGTTCAATCAAATTATGAGCCAGTTCACTCAGTTACAAGGGAAACATTGCATACACTAATGTCATCAATCTATAGATCAGCTTGTCATGCAGATATCATTGAGTCCAGAGCCCAGAATATTTCAAGAAGCATTTATTATACATTTGTTCGGATCATGGAAAAAAGCTCTTTTATTTAGGGAGGACAAGTGTAAAATGGCCAAATGGCTCAGAGCTGTTTATCATGGTTCGGGTTAGAATTTGCGCAAATATTTAATAATCTTAATTACTTGTTAGCTGCTTTCACTCAGTTTTTCCAATGTTTTGCATGCGCTCAGGAGCCAGGCTGTCTTGAGAGAGAGGCATAAATTTGCACCAACTCCAGGGAGCATCAGCCACCCACCGCCCACTTTGGCTCCTGGCAAAGTGTCAGGTTGAGGTGAGCGAAGATTCAGGGGCCGTGGTTTTCATTTTCGAATCACAAGGCATTTTTGCAGAATTATCATGTTTTTTTTCAGCACCTCAGAACCTCCTCTGTAAAATGGGGACACAACCCAGCTCAACGTCTCTGTTTTCTTTTAACACTTCTCCTCATAGAGGTCATCACTCTTTCCAGCTCCTGAAGCATCCATGTTTCTCAGGAAATTTCACACATGTTCTCCTTATCCTTTGCTCTTCATACCGCACTTCTCTTTCTCGCAAGCGTGTGATTTACTTCATCACCAGACTGTTATGCTTGGTAAAGTCTTGTAAAGTCACTCCAACTCAGTAAAGGCACCCCAACTGTAATATCAAAAGTAATCGTGCAGGGGGCCTGATGGCCCGGCAGAGCTGCCACGACTTCCTCTGGGGTCGCTTCTTCTCCTGCCAAGCAGCATTAAACAAATAATCCTGGGAAACCCCACTTGCCTAAACTGTATTTGCTTATGTAAAGCATGTTTTTGGGCTGTTCAGTGGAAGCTGGTGAGAGATTTTGCAAAGGTAATTTTTTTGAAAGTGTATGGAACAGGATCATTTAAGAAATTTCCAGGCAAGTTCAGCCAGTAGCTTCTCAACAAAAACTAGAAAAAGCTCAAATTATCCTTTCATGTAGTTACCTGTAAATGACATTTTTAGAACCAATCAGGGCAATACCAGTAAAAAGGAAAAATTTTTGTAAGACTGCAAAACATTTCCATTTTTAGTTCAGAGAGAATATTTTCCTGATTTTTTTTCTCTGCTATTTCAAAACATTAGTTATTCATGCAGCTTTATATTTACACAACTGATTTAAAATATTGTTAATTTTACACACACATGCATATGCACAAGCATACTGATGTTTTACTGTTTCTGGTCTTGTAACACCGATTATCATGAAAAAAGCCCGTAATTCATCTCTGTTGCCGCTAGAGGTCAGGGCATCTGCAATTTGTGCAAACAAGGGGAAAAATCTACTGTATTAGCTCTCTGGCAGAATTACACCTTTAAATACGCCAAACAAGAAAATGCCCAGTGTGAATTATATCAAGCTGCAAGTCATAAGCATGCTCAGGACCTTCTAAAAACCCATTCAAAAGCGAACATGTTTAAGCAACTGCCAATATTTTATCAAATCATTAAATAAAACTCTCACACAAAAAGAACCATGTTGGATTGAACAGATTATATGATGGGGCACTTCTGTAGTCGTAGAAGTTGGGCTTTGAAATTTGGGAAGCAGGAATGACCAGATCTCTAAATTTGCTGCCTCTCTGAAAGAGAAAACTTCAAGGCATAGGGATGATATAATATATTTACTAGAAACAAATTACATGACTGGTGCTACTTTCTTCAGTGGTGTCTGTGGTCAAAGTAATTCTGTACCATTTACATGGAGAAACTAATGAGCAGACACACCTTTTCATTTATCTGAGCCTTTTTCCTGCTGATATGACATTTCAGAGTCCACTTCTCCTCCTGACCTCTTGCTCCGTGGAGTTGCTGCTGGGTCCCCGGAAGTGAGGCCATTCCCAGCAGGCAGGGTGAGCAACAGAGAGGCTATGCCAAGACCTTGAGGTCCTCCCCTGACATTTTGCTTTTGTACTTACAGGGTTTTGCAGGTTAAATCAGCTGTAAAGAGCTGGGATAGAGCTCAGGCCTGAGAGAATTAAATTCACCCTGCCCAAACTCATTGTTCACTGCTTTCTTCAAAAATGCTATTCTACATATTTGGTGATTTACACACTTCAAGTAGAGGTCTGGAATGAGCCAGATCGGAAAAGCAGATGTTGTGGAAGAGATGATATCCCACGGCAATAACTATGAAGCCTCCCAGAGACATTGCCTTGCAATTTTTCAGGAATACAGTCAAATCACCTTGTTAGACATTCTTTGGCATGGTCAGGATCCTTTCCACTTTATATTAGATCATAATCATATGTGCTATTGTCATTATTATTCCTACTATACAGTACCTGAAGGTTACAACTCAGTTCAGGGCTGCAGCTGGCTAGGACATTTTTGGTGAAAAGAAAATGTATTGAAGTTTGCAGTTTTATTGAAGCTGAAGTATTTTGTCAGTATGTTGTGGTGTCATCCAAGTTTCAACGGAAAGGTGTTTACCGGGTGTGGGGCTCCCCGGGCAGGACTGGCTGGAAGAAGAGGAGAGAGCGTGAGAGACAGTGCCTGGCATTTCAGCTGGAAAGCAGAGGTGTTTGTTTGTTCTGAAAACAACCATTTTGAAAAAAGCCCATGCCACAAATAAACACTTTGAAGGTTTGGTTCGACTCCAAGAGAGAATGTGAGCGAATCTGGAGAGCTGTCACAAGCTGGAGATTTTATTCTGCCCCCAGCTCTTTCCAGGGCCTGGTACACTAGACACAGGGCAAAGAAATAGCAGGGCTGTCTTCCCTGTGGTGCTAGCAACCTGGGGTGGGAAAACATGATTATTATTCCCCTTGAGTACCGAGTGGCTCTCTATCCAGCAAAATGACAAGATTTCCACAGCTGAACTGTTCAGTATGTTGCTGTGAAAATTTATTTGCAGCTCTACTTACATAAAAAGTAGGAAGAAGTCTAGGGGAGGTTCCCCTTCCTCTTTCAATAGAAAAAAAGTGTCATCCTCTCTTCATCTAACTTCAGAATTGCATGCAGCAATAGCTGAAGTAGTCGACCTTACTTCTCCTGCAAAAGGCAAATGCAAATTACACATACATGTCTTATCAAAAAACAACCCAACAGCRTGGGTGATACTACAGTGAATGTGTTTTGTCCCATTCATTGATGAGCTGCCTTCAGAAATGTCTGATATACGGATACTGTCCTGTTGACTGTTATCACCCCTCTATTTATGACTGCTCTGTTTTTCAAGAATGGCTAAACCAAGTATTTCAGCAAAAGGTGTCAAAAAAATCTCTCGTGGAGAATTTGTCCCTTTTATAAGCTGCCTTTTGAAGACGTTTCTTTTTGATTGCAGAAAGTTACTGGCTTGTGTATGTCCTAAAGAAGGATTTCCTTCATTTTATATATTTTTTCTTTTCTTATATAGCAAGAGTTTTCTAAAGAAATATTGAGACACTTTTTTTTATCCTACCTCCTGCTCTCATAATGCACTGCAGGTAACTCAAGAAAAATTGGGAAAGAAAACTTTGTTAGGTTTATTTCATGAGATGCCCTCTTATTTTTCTTTTACGAGAACTAAAGAAAAAAACTGTTCATTCACCTCATATTCACTTGCTGTTTTCCACAGCTGTCATCTTTCCTCCAACTTAATGGTCCTATTGCCACCACGATCTCCACACAGGAAACTCATACCAATCCTCCACTCATTTTTCATGGTCTGTCCTTAGACTCCACCTATAGAAAAAGCAGGAAACTGGACATTACCTGCCAAGGCAGGTCTGCATTTGCCACATAATTTGTCTTCACAGTATGGAGCAATGGTGCCTGCCGCAGAAAATGTTCACCACTGCCCTGGCAACTCCAGGGAGTGTCACTTGGCAGAGGCACAGCTGAGGTGGGTGCGCTTGCCTGCTTGTCTGTCCTGTGCTGCTACTACAGATAGAGTTTATCCTTTTCAAGCAAGAAGGAATTTTTTAGTGTTGTAAAAATCACGCATGAGGAGACACGGCAAAAGCATGTGTCGTCCACCCTCCCCCATTTCACTGCCAGCCATGGACTTGAATTGTCTTCTCCTCTGTAACTAGGTTAAGTAGCTGCAAAATGAGCTAAGATGAGATACAGTGCTGGAGCATCAAGACACCAAAGGTCAATTAAGGCTATCAGACTCCGGCAGCGTTGCGGCAGGAGGAATGCTTCTCTCGCATTGTTACCCTCTTAGCGAAGCCTTGTGGGGAACGGCTTCCCTTTAAAGGCTGAAAATCTTGTGTTAGAAGAGAAAGAGAGAGAAAGCTGCTTTCAGCAATCAGCAGACTCTTACTCAGGTAAGATACCAGTGTTTCCCTGCAGGTCTCTGTTTTGGCTCTCCTGCTTAATATACTGCCTTTCCTTTAATTTGTGTGTTGGCAAACACAACTTGATGCTGTTTGAAAACAAAATCTCTTGGCTATGCATATATACACATACATATATATGTATATATATGCATACATATATGCACATATGCATGTGTACATGTATGTGCACATACATATGTGTACTTTAGTAGCTCGTTGCTTGCTTCTAGTGTGGATACATGGAAAATAGCTCCAAAAGACAGATATTCTCCTCGCTGGAAAAGACCTTTTGAAAAGCTTATTTTAGCTGGTTATTGTTCTTGTCTTCCATCTGGGGGGAGAACTGGCAACTCTGAGCAGAATTTGCTGTCCATGTGGCACTTCTGATGTGTCTTAATATAGATTTTTTCAGCATCAGGATGCTACCTTGCAGCTTAGCAGAGAAACTCTAAAATGGCAGCTGTGGACAGATCAGGCTGCAGAAGCAAGCTATCTGGCACTGCCACATGGAGTGGATGGAAGTTTTACCTTTCTTTCAGTGGCGCTGCTCAGGCTTTGACACACATATTTGAATGAGTAGGTGATTCCCTTGTTTGTGGTTCCCTGCAGCAGCCAGGGCAATGTAAGAGAAGGTGTTGCCAAATCGCACAACCAGAATAAAATGATGTCCAATGATTTCAATCACCTCTTCATAGCCTGCTTCCAAGTAGGGCATTCACACAGAGACTTGCAGCTGTCCTAAGGGGAATTTGTTTGCTTTGGGTGGAAATATATTTCCAGGAAGACAGAGTGGTGAAGGAATATCCCATCAGATGTTAATCTGAGCTCTTATTCTGCTGGTAACTATAACCATAGGGTCATATGATAAAGCCAGTGAAAAGACACAGTCCCAGTGTCTGCACTGGGAGCACAGTGTCTGCTAGACCAGACCTTCATGAGTTCAGTGAGAGCGCAATCCCTGGGCAGAAAAGGCTGGTACACCTTCCAGGCACATCATAAAATACGGGGACACTTTCTACAGCTGAGCAATGGGCTAGAATAGCATTATATCAGGACTTGAGAATTTCCATGCTGGAGCTTCTGTCCTCCCATTTGGACCACTAAATGGGGTTAGAAGTTCACTCATGAATTTCAGTGATGGAGCTAACCACTTTGTTTTGAGGAGGCTGCAGAGAATTAGATTAGCAAAGGGGCAAGGTTATATGAAAAGAAAGGCCTACAGTTAATTAAGTGAACTACTAACTGGCAAAGGGAAGCTTATTGGAGATTGGTGTTTAAATGGAAATAGGTCATGTCTACTGCTGCAGAACCATGCTTAAGGCTTTACAGTCAAGATAGTCAACCTCAGCTGGTGCATCTTGTGCCACCACATTGAGCCTACTCATTTGTCCAAAACTTGGAACTGCATAGCCAAGGACATCTTATAGTAGACATGCAATGGAATTGGCAAGGGGGATATTGAGTCATGGATGGGGAGGTTTGGTTGGAGGCAGATGGCTCTGCAAAGACTGAACAGTGGTGAAGCTGTAGCTGTGGGAAGGTGTTTTGTGGACTGCAGACACAGCGTGACACTGTCAAGCTGGTGCAACAAGATTTCTGATTAAATAAATTTCTTTGATTTTTTGCTATATGGGTATGTGTTTATCAGTAAAGTGCTGAGAGGAGAGAATGAGTACAACAGTCTATTCCATGGAAAGTGAAGTGCCTGCATTTCACTGGCAGTCACAGACCTGTAAATGCATAGGTTGCTTTCACATTTAAGGCTTTTCAAAGATGTTATCCATAAGCTTTCAGAATGTCTTAGAAACCGACATTATGAAAGACCTCTGCACACTTGAATTAAAGCCCACAGGGGTGAAAGCACATGGGCAACTACGAGTATAAACTACTAGAAGTGGGCACTGGAAGGGAGCAAGTAAGATTAAAGGAATCAGCCACAGAGTAAAAGACAAGGGGCAAGTATTCGGCCTGGTTCCATAATAAAACTCCAATTTCTGGAATAACCAGCTAATATTTAGTTCTTTGCCCTCTGGGAGCTTCTGTTTCTTTTTGTTTGGAAACATTTAGATAGCTGTGGCATAGTCATGAAAATGTTTGTGAATCCAGAGCTTCATAAATCTGCAGGAGATGTAAATCACTTGTCATCTGCTATTTGCTATTCTCTTATAAAAATGTCAATCATCCAAGCATGGTTTAGCTAGGATAGCCAACTTTGAATAGAAAATACTGAATAAGGGGTATATCAAGAACTGACAGCCAGGCCAATCAGCTTTCCTTGGACACAAATATTACATGCTTTTCCTTAAGAGAGGCCAAGGTGACCTAATGTCTAGGCATTATAGATCTCAATGATACGGGCAAGAAGCCTCCCTCATTTCACTCAAATCAGGTTTAGCATACCTTGCAGTCTGCCTGGCGCTGATGCCTTGGCTTGCAGCTGCTTCTGCCTCTTTCCTTGAAGTGAGCCTGGCCAATGGTGAAATGTTTTTCTGGGGGGAGAAAAAGGCAAAACAGGCAGTTTCCTAATCTTGTGGGTGAAAATAGAGTGATACACCCTCCCTTTCATCTCTCATGTCATGCTTTTTGCAGTAATTCTTCTTTATTTGAAAGAGAAAAAATGTATTGCATTTTCCACCATACTGTGGATGAAACCAGTCACAAACCCAGGATATCCATATGCATTGAGCGCATGCAGCTCTGACAGCCCCATCCCAGCAGGGGGCCTGGGCACATCGCACCGGCACGGACAGGGCTCCCACCAGCCTGGCACCACCACCAGGCCTTGGGTCTTTGCTGTCACTGGGGTTTGCATCCGCAGCCAGCACCATCACAGTTAGATGCTGCAAAACAGCACAACGGATCTGGCRGTTGCTGAATGCATCCCCTTCCTTCCTTGTTGTGGAGGGGACCACAGAAAGGCTGTCAGGACGGGGAAAGAAAACATTGAGTTATGAGCTCGGATAGCACCTAAGATGTATTTGCTTCAGAGCTGTGCCAGGCTTTATGTCTAATGTACACCCTAAACCTTTAGGAAATAGTTGCAATGCAAACAGCAGCCCTAGAGCCAGTGCTCGAAAGGGGAAAGGGATAGGCAGGTGTCCATATATAAAGTGCTGCTAAGAGAAATAGGGCACAGCCACAGAAGTAGTGGGAAGGGAGGCTTTTCAGGAGGTCCAAGTGATAAGATAGGTGGTAAGGGTCAGTGAAGGTAGAGGAGGAATGGGTGGGAGAGGCCCCATTTCCTTTTTAAAAGAGGCAAAATGATTGTATGAAGCAGGAGGCGAGTGTAAGCTGTGTTTTTGCACAATTATTTGTTGGACTCTGGCACCTTCTCTCTGCTTTAAACACGGGATCTTTTTAATGAAAAGGTAGGTGCTGCCTCCAATGATCCTGCCACTGTCTGGCAGCAGGAATTCCATTTTCAGTTGATTCAATCGATGGATTGATTAGCGTGGAAGGTCTCAGGAGCCCCCTTGCTTTATTATAGATATAAGTGTAGGGTCTTACCTGCACAGCACAACGTGGATTCCCAAGGCAACACCTTCAAATCAAAAAACCCTCAATCATCATGCAGTCAAGCTAACTTGATGCTACAATATTAGGCCATGGAAGTATGTTAGCAGTAATTGCTGTTGAATTAGCAGAACATATTAGGATAGTAATTGTGTGGGGGAGAAAAAACAACCAAAAAACCCTAAGTGACTTAAGAACTTATAAAGTACAAAGAAATGCTCTTAATGAGAAGACAGGTTTGTCTGTGACGGAGCTATCTCCAGTTCCTTAGGCACAAACCCATGAGTGTTGCATATTCCAGAGTGGGATTCTGAAAACCAGCATCAGTTACTGATGATTACCTGATGTTCTGTGTGCAAAGACACACCATACACAGAATCACATGAAATACTGTGATAAAAAATACCATAGACCAAAGAAGTTATTGAACACCTTCTACCATTCTACCTCCTTAAGTGGCTATTTTTGAGAATTTTTGTTCATTTTTTAGATAGGAAAACTCCAAACATAGTGGTTTTTTTTAATTATTTATTTATATTAGTTTGAACTACTCTGCTTATTTCAAAAAATTCAACAAGTTTCTTCTTTCAAGATCATTATTAATTATTTTTAGTGCCAGAGGCTTGGAGTGAACTCAGTCCCACAGTATGGTCCAAACTACGAAGAGCAACAGGCTAAGACAGGAGGCCGCATATGACGAGGTTTTTTAGATACCGAGCTGCCTCACCCATACCAAAGTTCAGATTATTCCGGCTGGCCTACATGGGAAGAACAAAAACTGCTAGTCTTCTTTCTTCAGACAGCCAATTTAACCTCTTCCATCTCAAGGTCTGCCTACAGGCAACRGAGGTGAGAACAGTCATTTTGTTAAGTCTCTTCAGCGTATTGAATGATTTTGATTTGCATTTCTTTGCAGGAAAGGTGAAAACAGCATACCACTGTCTTTACCACATCAAAGCATTTTCCTTCTCACATACTCCACTCACAGTCTTTTTGCCAGTTTTAAATACGAATATTCTGGTCCTTTACCTAGTGTAAATTGGTGTAGATCCACTACAGCCAAGACGTCTCTATAGAAAGATGAAGCTTAGACATATGTGTGAGGTACAGAGCAGTAATGGTATTAAAATAAATTGTTTGAATGGCTCTGATTCTCATCTAAACCCATGCTGATTTAGTTTAGTGTAACTCCTCTGGTTTTGCTGGAATTGCTRCTGTAAGGAAACCTCAGAGTCTAGTATCTTGTACTTGTAGATAGATGTGGCAGTAAACTGCAAATATTGAAACAATGGATGAAGGAAATACAAATCTATATAGCTTTCAATCCCCAAAGTAATACATTTCTCTTGGGAGAGTAATGGAGTATGAGGAAGGTATGATGTTTATAAGCCTATAATACATCTTTATGCAGTTATATTTCCCTAGGGTTGAATTCGCGTTTATTGGATTACCAAAGTAATCCAGAGCAATGTCACACTTACACAATATATTCCAAGTGGCCAAGGATACTCCAGGGGAGGGAACTGTTTGATAATCTGCTTTCCTTGAATTTCTGAGAACTTTAGAAAGACTCCAGTTCAAGTACCTGCTTTTCTGTTTCCCTCTACTTGAATGTGTGCTGACYGTGATACTGTAAGGAAAATCTACAAAAAGTTTGCCATTTCTTGAAAAGAAATCTCCAAAGTGTCAGAAGTTTGACAGTGGTTCTTTATGGCCTAAAAATCACTACTTTCTGCTTTTTTTTTCAAGAACTAAATGCAACAAAATTATAAAATTCTAGGAAATATGGGATGAGTAATTTCATCTCTTCCTTTTTAGTCTTACAGAGCTTGTATGGGTTGGTCTCAACTTCTGATACACTGTATATATTGTTTTTCTTACTTCAAGGCTGTTTCTTGTCTAGCTTTATGGTTTATCTATCAATATAGAGAATTAAATCCAAGGGATATGTTTTAAATGCTCACAAAATGTCAAATCACCACAATATTCCAATACTGTATCTGTGAAAGAACATCTTTATCTTAAGAGCTGGAAAGCTGAATCACTGAGTAGCAAGCTCTGAGATATTCAGGATGCTGTAAAGAAATAAACCCACATCTCTAGAGTGCTTAAACCACAAGTCTATCCTTACTGCTATACATTTCTTTGAAATTTAAGTTGCAGTCATTCACCGAATACCATACAGATTCAAATTAATTTCTGTATAGATTGGTGGTAGGATTGCACCACGAATAGTCTTATTTATTTTGGTACCTTCTTGCCTTAAAAATACATGCAGAAATAAGGCTGGTCTTCCTGTATATTTTGCAATCATTCTACTATTCCATTCATAAGCATTGCATACCACCCATTTTCAGTTTGAGTTACACAGGGATAAGTAACCACATCAGATAGAGGCCATGAGAGAATCAAATCCTGTGCAGTAGGAGAGACACTACTCAAGTTTTATTTCTCTGATCAGTTGGGATTGCAGGTCTTCCAAGGAGAAGGAGTGTGTTTTGTAGTGATTATGAAATATTGGCCTGAAAAGTGTGATCTTTCAATTTAAAATAAAGTTTGGGGTTTTTTTTTAGGTATTTAGAATTATTATTGGCTTTATTTAAATATTACTCTCCCATCATATTGCAAGACACTGTGAGAACACGGGGCTGCTTCTTGTGCTACCTGTGCTGTCTTTAGATATTTGGGAATGATGGGAGAAGCTGACCCCATAAAACATCAGTGATCTGTAGCGGTCTGAAGGATGATATTTGGATCATCAGCATTCTCCTCAAGGAGGACATTTCAGTTTCATACAACCTTGGTTTTCCGAATAGAGAAATCTAAAGGACAACTATTTGTTTCATCGTGCTTTTTACAGTGATATTGACAGCCCAAATGCAAATAGGGCGCATTGTCCAGGAACAGTAATCATGCGAGGGATGTTCTTCAGATGTCCTTTCGTTTTCCTTCTGCCACTGTCTCTGAAACGCAGAAGAAATTGAATTGGGTATCACCGAAGYTCAAGTTTGCACAAGTCTAATAAAAATGAAATGAATGCACTAACAGGAAGATATATTTCTTTGCTGTAGTCAGAAGTATATGTATGGTAGTTAAAAGATGTTTTTTATTATTTCCTATGTTCTACAAACTGCATGTGGCTAAAACCCATTAATCTGATTACATTCAGGAAGAAAGGTATTGGACTAGATTGCTGGGCTGCAGACCAAAATGGGCTTTCTTAGATGTTTGTTAGGCCACTGATGGAGAACACACAAAAATAATAATTCAGGGGCATTGTGTGGTTCCTGAACATATGAAAGAAAGGCACAAGCTGTGGGGTCTGTTGCTGCCGTGCCTGGGCCTTGGCGAGGGCTGCTTCGAGAGAATCTCTGCCAGCTCACATCTCTGGAGGGCTGACTGCTCACTGAACCGGGAAGGGGGGCCTTTTTATTTGAAAACTGTCCTCTCTAGGGGTATTTTTAGGAAGGATATGATACAAGAACAGTGTACTGTAGAGCCATTATCACTCTTATGGAAAAGCAGGAGAATTTTGAACCATAGAAAGAAAGTATAAGTTAAGAAAAGAGTTGAAAGGAGCTGCTGAAGTTGCCAACTTGTAGTGGGAAGAAAAAAAAAACCTACTGTGAAAGAAAACTGCCGTTTCATCTACTTCCAAAATAGAGCTCAGCATACCTGCTCTCCTGTCCCACATGCATAATAGCATTAACTCTGTTTCAATTATCTTTCCCTCAGAGCACAACTAAATCTCGGCTACCATCTAGGACAGCTTTGGCATACGGAGACCAAGATCTGCTTCTGGGTGGATGAGACGTCTCCCTAATTTCTGACTGACCCCATGCAGTGAAGGGCTCTCCTGTACAGCCCCCTGGATGGTGCCAGGAGTTTTAGGGAGAAGGCTCACCTCAGTTACTGGCTGGCCACTGTTAGCTGCTGAAGACTGATCATGTTATCCAGGGCAGACTTCCTTAGGTGTCCCACTGGTTTTCCTTTAAATCTTTATATTCTCACCCTTTTCCTTCTGTTCTTGGCTGTCCACTTTTGCCTTTTGATTTTTTTCCAGAGAAGAGGGGAATAGTCATAAACAACGAAACAGTTCAAGCAACAGCTGAAAAGCACTCTATTAAAAATATTGAAGGGCTGCACTGGTCCCTGAGCTAGGCTGCGCCTCTCCCCATGCCTCGCTGCCTGCCTGTGTCATTCAGGTGGCGAGCGCCGAGGAGTGAGAGGTGGACTTTCATCCAGGCCATGGCACAGGAAAAGATGATAACATTTTGGCACTGCCACCCTAGTATACATGCCTGAATCTTTTTCCCTCGCACGTGGAGGAACAGGGATAAAGCATCTTGCAGGGTCTTTTATATCCCCCCAGGTACAGGCAGCATTGGTCAGTAGATCACAGCGCTTCTGTAACTGGGAAAGCGGCATCAGTACTTGATGCCATTCAGGACGCGCAGTGACATGCCTCGGAGAGCTACAGATCTAAATAAAAAGGAAGCAGCTGAGAAAGCTGGAAGGACTGGCTGTTTTGTTGGTTTTTTTAATTGCTGTTGTTAACTTGCTTCTTGAAGGAATCACATCCAGAGTGAGTCACTGGCAAGGGGAGGGGAACTGTGGGATGGAGAAATGGGTCTGCCCTTTGCAATGGCATGGGGCACGCCACAGAGGCTGCTTGGAGAGGAGGGGGCGCGTGGGCTGGAGGAGCAAAGGAGGCCGGGGCACAGGGTATGGGATGACAGCTGTGGTGGTTTCGAGGACTCTGCCTTTCCTCCAGAGTATTGTAGCAGAGGCCAAACGATGGGGAATAGTGTTCCCAAGGTACGGGAGCACAACAAGGTGCTGTCGTTGTGAAGAATACAGGCTACATTACAGCTCCCAGGAGGTTTCCCTGCCACCCCGAGGCGCAGGCTCCCACGAGCCGAGGGGGTTTGCATCTGAGCCTGGGGGGGGGGGTCTGCAGATGCAGATGGAGACCGGGTGCTTGCAGGTGCCAGGAGGGACACGTGCCCTGAGGGCAGGAGCTGGGGGGCTCCAAAGCATCCTCCAGTCTGCAGTGAAAGGCAGGGAGTGTGAGCGTGGTGATGGCAGTGGGAGCAGAAAGCACAGGGGCTACCAGGCTGTGGTAACTCACGCAGCTGCTGATAGTGCTACAATGTTCATGTAGCTGAGCAAGTCCATGATAAGTGACAYGTTGTAAGTTTCCGCAAATTTCTGCTCCATAAGAAGGAGAACAAAAGCCAATCTGTTACATCAAAACTCTGCAAAATATATCAAGCACAGTGACTGTGAGCAATAAGCATGACTGGACCTTGAAACTACCTCCATGTCCTCTGGCTACAGCATACTCTCTGTGGTTATCTGAAGTGGGACCTGAAGGTTAGCTGAAGTGGAATCAATGTCTTCAGGATGTTGCAGATGCTCACATAACACTCTGGGAAGGTGCATCTCATCAGCAGTGAGGTGCCAACAGTAGCTGTGTATGTTCCTGATGCCTGAAGGACGTTCTGCTGCCTTTCTTGTCACTCAGCTGGCATGACTGTAACTGTATTCTAAGACTCAAACGTGGCATCGGGTTGTAAAAAGTCAGCTGTCTTTGGAATAAAAGGAGAGTGAGGGTTTGCATTATTGTCATTATTAAACCAGGGATACAACCAGAACCACAGACTGCTAAGGGAAGTTAAACTCTCCCCCGTTGCAGCAGTAAATAGCCTTGGAGAAAGACAAAGCAAATCCTATAAAAGGTTCTTGTGCTTGTACACACAGAAGAGGAAGAAAGGTACAGCTCCAACCTCATAATGCAACAAACACCATGCCTCACCCAGGAAGGAGTAATTTYGAAATCTCCATTTCAATTGGTGCAAAGCTGAGTGTGTAAGGTGCTCTATAATGCAAACTATGATTATGTTCTGTGAGATCTTCTCTGTTGAGCCAGGCAAATCAAAGCTGAATGAATCATGAGCAAAACCTGGAAATTCCCCAAGTATGTGCATCATCACCAGGCCCAGCCACACGCCATCTGGATACTGTTGATGATTAACTGTCTCTGATCAGGAAACACGGTCCTCGAGTCAGCTGTAGGTGTACCTTTGATAAGCTCTTCTGGTTCCGAAGTCCAGAATCTTAGGAAAGATGGAGCCAAAATATCATTCATGGCCATTGTGTCAGGGAAGAACAATGACGTGTTTTACAGGTGTGAAGGGGGATGGAAGGGTTTGGCCACTGCAACAAAATGAAGGAGGAGCGTGAATACTGTTGAATACTATTGCTGTTTGCAATAGATAAAGGAAGGAGAAAGGTGAAGAGCCATTCAAGCCAAAAAGCAATGCTGGCATGATGACAAATGGATAGCTGCAATTCATATCTATGCCTAGGCTGCAAACAAGAAGATACTTAACTTTCTTTCTCTCCACTGTCAGCTACTGTGAAGATATAATTTGATAATCTGTAAAGGGCACTGTAGGGTTTGTTGCCCATAATTGCAAGGGGCTGTGCTTCATGTCTTGGAAGAGCGCTTTGCTACTAATTCCTCTTTATAGCATCTACAGGCAGTTTCAAGTATTTGAAAAAGTTGGTTGTTGAAAAAATGATACACACTTCTGAATTCCTGTAAGGAAACCAGCACTTTCTGAGATATGGCCAGGTCTTGTAATGCAGAGAGGCAAGCTGGTGGGAAAAGGAAGAGCCCAAAGGAAGGAAGTGCTTGCTTGAAGCACTGCATTATCTCACTTTCTGAAATGCCTTAGGTTGATATGGTCAGACTATGTGGTTTTCATTCTTACCTTTTCCATGCGTTGCTGACGTCTTGCCGGTAGGTGCCAGGACAGAGGCAAAAGGATTATCTGCTATTCCTGGGAATCTGACATTTAGAGGAACAGGAAGGTGGCTAACAAAGGTCAAAGAAGGTGTCAGCTAATGACATACCAAAGCATGGTCAGCACATTTGTTTGTGTAATGTCTCACAGGATAGTTGGATAAACCTCCATCCTCTTAGTCAAACTGTGGCTGCTAGGTCATGCTCCTATGGATGTTTTGGGCAGGGACAATCACTAGCTCAAAATCTTACCTTTCCCTTGGGAAGTAAGGGGCAGCAAGTGAATTTAAAACCAGGCAAYTTGAGTAAGATCATTTCTGAGCCACAGCTTTTACTGAAAATCAGGGGTTGTGTCAGCTGGCCTTTCTTGAACTGAAAGTGTCTCTAAGCTATGGGGGGTTCCAGGTTTATAGTGAGGCTACAAAACCATCCTAGCAACATGCTGTGGCCATTTTAGGGGTAAGCATTTTAACGACACAAGTCTGAACATTTTCGTTTGGAGAACGCTTGCTGACTGACCAGCAGCAAACGCAGCAGCAGCAATCGGTGCCACGACAGCAGCCTTCTTGCCCGCCGCCTCACCGAGCTACAAACGTCACCCGTGAGCCTGCTGGTTGTCCTTACCAGCCTGGGTGAGAGACAGTCCCTAAGGACGAGCACTGCCATCACCTATGTAAAGTGTCACCAGGAAAATGTTGACCTGCCCATGAGTGCCATTCTCCATCCATGACACCCTTGTCTAATAACAACGTGTGTGCAGCAAGCGAAGGAGATTAGCTGTGTGTCACTTCACTGTAGTCGGTTGGCAGGCTCAGAAGGATTCAGAAGCAGCATGTTCTCACAGGAAACTCTATTTTGCTTTCCACAGACTGTGTGGACAAAAATAGCATCAACTGATGGCCTCCAAGTTTTTCCCACAGCTAGGAAAAGTGACGGCAGGCTTCCTAGAGGAGCTAGCTGTTTGCATGCGTAGTCTCCAAATGTCACAACTCCTAGAGTGAAAGAGGGAAGCTGCTTTTACAGTTCTTTCCTCTCTTTCCATATGTCCTTATTAATGTGAGGAGAAGATACATTCAGTATGTCAGTCTGGAAAGGAGGAATTCCTAAATTGGATTACACTGATGTGTGGGGTTTCCCTCTAAAAGCTTATACAGCTATAGTACTTGTATATTATACAGTCTTTGATTCAAAGAATGTTGTTGACTTCAAAGATCACTGAATTGGGACCATAAAAAAAGAATTATACAAATTGTCCAGATAAAAAAATCCAGTTGACCTCTCTGAGTATTGGATGATGTTTAAGTGCCTTCCCTCACTCTTCTCTCCTCAGTCCAAAATAGGTTTGTGCATTCGTATGCGAAAGGCAAAACCAAGTTCCTGGTAACATAAATCCAGATCCAAATGGATGGCAATGTCATGGCTGTAAAAAATTAACAGTGAAGGTGACACATTTTTATAAAAGCCCAAAAGACAGGAAGGCGTAATTGCACTTCTCAAGCCTTGAGTAGCAGAACCTGAACTAGGCTCAGGCTTTGGACCATTGAGGGCTGTTAATTGCCTTCAAGCCTTGCTCGCAGTAATACTGACAGAAAGGGAAGAGCCTAGGGTGCAACAAGTGTTAGGAGCTGTACAAGTCCATGCTGAGAAGGAGGTGCACAATGGTCTAACCCAGTGAAGCTGGAGAGCCACAGAAATGTCCCCACTGAGCTGGAGCAAACCAGGAGCTCCTGTTTTCCACTTCAGCAGAGCGGTGGGGCTCCATGCAAGTTAGGCTGACAGCAGTTGTGATGGCACAGCAATAGTGGCACAGTCCTTTCCAAAGGAGGTGGTCCATGCATGACACCTCCCATAGTAAAAGTAAAGGAAATACACATTTATAGTCCTTCTCTATGGAACTGAAGTACCTACAAGCCCAGAAGGTTATCTGGTTTCCCAGTTGTAAGAGTTAATCTATAAAACATATCTCCTTAACGCCCTTGCCCTTTTTGTATCCTGAGACTTTTATCACAGCTACAGCAACACCTCTACAAAGAATGATTAGTTACCTATAAACAACACAGGCCTGTAATGATTTAGGCTCTCTCAGCAAATAGTGTCTTCTTTTTCTGTGCTATCAATAACACATGCCATTCAGCACAACTTAATTTCCTTTTTTCAGACATCCAGTCAGGAAATAAGAATAATAACAAGTGATGAATATGATAAATATGAATTTCCATGTCCTTGAAGTAAACAGTGTGTAAACATCTAATAAATGGGGAATTATTCACTCTCTGTGAATATTGAAGTCTGGAATGGGCCAGGGTAGTGCCAAAACTTCCTGGCATATTCATTTCCTAAATGAAGATGCATAAGAAAATGGGACTTGTCTGCAAACATTCCAGTTTACAAACCAAAACAAAACAAGATTCTGCTTTGCTGTAGACCAAAAACTTCATTCCTTTTCCTTTTGCAAATTTCCATCATGAAAGAGAAGTTTCAAACATAAAAAATGTCGAAGGAAAATTTCTTGATGAAAATTCTTACTAGAAAAAAAGTTAGAGGCTTTTAAAACTAAACCACACACACTGACAAAAAGAGGATGCAAACGAAGTATTCCTCCTTCAAGAAATTTACAGAATGGAAATGAAGACTCACAAATAGAGATGTGGGCTGTGCTTTCATGGAAAGTGTACTGCAGCAATTTTAAAATATCTGATTTAAAATGAACATCTGAAGACCTTTATCAATGTGATCTCTACTGCCCAGCTGATTTTAGCCACAAATGGGCTGAATACGGATGCTTCAGGTAAGGGTAGATTTTTCCACTTTTGGAAGCGAATGAGACAACCTACAGCCTGAAAATTTTGCACGTGCAGAAGGGTTTCCCATATGCAGTGAGAAGGAGCCGGCTCGAGAAGATGCAGATGCAAATGCTCAGTGTTACGACAATTTCCAACAGCAGACATGGTTATCGCCACCCGATCGACGTGGCCAGGCACATCAGGGATAGGCTGCAGAGCGGCCGCCCACGTTTTGGGGAGCCGGCTGCATTTTTGGTGTGCTCTTGCCCCCTGCTGCCAACTGTTAGCACAGAGCCGCACACCAGGGCCGTCATGGCTGCCGCAGCTCCTTTCCGACAGCCTGGTGATTCAGTGCATAGGAAAAATTCACAGAATGACTCATCAAAAATAAAAAATAAAAAATCCAAAGCTCAGCAAAAATACCGTGTGGTAGAAGTGACTGAGTGTCATTAGTGTGATCAGTCAGGTCCAAACTTTAAAAATGGGATTAACTGACAAACAGTGAATGGCAGGCCAACGTGGATACATGCCGCTGCTTCGTTCTGCTTGGTGTTGGCTATTGTATATAGCCTTTTACAGAATGTAAAATGATGTTGTTAGTCTTAGTCTTATCCAATGTCTTTAAGGCAGAAAGCTACCACACTGCAAGAAAAGTAATGTCTTGTCAGGAATCAGCATGTGGCACCCGTACTATGACTTACTTTTGGGAGGAAGATGTATAACTTTGAATTTTTTTTGTCAGATGAGTTGAGCATAATTATTCCCTTTACAAGGTGTTTACACATCAGGGAAAGTAAAACAAAAATCTGCTGACACCTTCATTTGCTTATTATTATTTACACAAACATATTTAGATACTGGATAACAGAGGCTCAGAACCAATTTCAGTGCTTCGCCCACCTTTGCTTTTGCTGATATGACTGGCTTTTACTGTGTGTTAGCCCACTTTCCCTAAGCACCCTGCAGGTATGGTCAGTGTGCTGTCACCCTCATGGTCCTCGGCATTTTCTTGGAAGCCAGTGGGCACAAAGACTTCCCACATATTGCATGGCTTTGCTTTTCGAACTGCGTTTGGTATTTACTTAAAACTGACACATCAGGAAGCGTGCATATTTTTCTTAAGAACACCTTCAACAGCAACATTTTTTTTGTTTGTTTGTTTTTCCCCCCACCAGATTGTTCAGTGCTCTTTCAAGCCTTGCCTTTCTGTCTGGCCTTGATGAATGAAGGGTTGTCCCACACTTCCACAAAAAATCGTCTCTATTTGCTTTGATCTTTAAGTGATTAGGCTACTTGTCTCCCTTCTGCTCAGCTTTCTTGGCTTCATCAAGTTGTATAAGAATTTTTTACTTACAACTTTGAAGGCATTTCATCCTCCTCCTCAGCTGGCTTGAACTGGTCCAGTAAAACAGCCTGTCCCTGCAAATGCTGCTTCTTTTACATCAAACCTCAGCGCTCAGTACAGCTTTGCCTTGCTAACGTGGCATCCTTTAATATGAGTTTTTCCACTTTCTACACGCATCCCTTCAGTGGTGCTGTTAAGGGCAGGCGCCTTCACACAGGTTATCACTTCACTTTTGAAGCAAAGCAGAATTTACTCCCTTCTCCCATTGCACCGGACTGGGTGTGAAACCCTCTGCACTACTGCTTGCTGTGGGCTTGCCTGCCCACCTCCAGACCCCTGCAGGCTGTGATGCCACCAGGCAGCTGCCGCACTGGCTCGGGGGCACGTGGGGTCATTGCCGGGCCCCTCTCCTCGTGCAGAGCCTTGCCGTGAGRTTGCAACCACCGTGCCGGGCAGCCATGTGCTGGCGTGCTGCTCAAGGGACCCCGCGGGAAGACGGAGCAAAACCGGTGCTGGTGGCAGGATGGGTTTTGCTGGCAGGGGCGGCGCCATGTGGGGCAAGGCACAGCTGCTCGCCCACAGGGTGGGATGGGATGCATGGGCTAGCTGCAGGCAGGTGATCAGAGGCTGGAGCTGCGGCAAGCTGTGCTGGTGACCTGGTTAGAAAATTATTAAATGTCAAAGTCAGGAAGCACGCAATGAAGCTAAGAGGCAAACGGGAAACAGTTCCTTGAAGAGCCGAAGGTACTGAACAGCAGCAAGAGGATGCATAGACCATCCAAAAGCAGGGCTGGTGTGGTGGTAGCAGTCCCAAACTCAGATTGATGATGTTTGGTGCTTTTCGGCTCAGCCACACATTCCTGCACAAATCACCCAATTACCAGCTTTAATCTTTCCCCACCTGTAAATGATCCTGGTACTGGAAAGTGGAGCTTGAAAAAAGAAAGAGAGAGAAGATAGGCAGATTTATCCTCTGTCTAGAATACAGCAAATGTGTGGGAAAAAATAACATTAGAATAAATATGTGGGAGGAGAAAAAATATGTGCCTGCCTCATCAGGAGCTGAGAAGGGGTCAGTAGCACAGTGGACAAGTACSCTCTCTGGCAGCCGTGCATTTGTCACTTGATCTTTTAAAGGTGCTTTTTTTAAAAAAAGACATGCAGAGGAGAGGAGAGGGGAAATCATTAGACGCCACTGAAATACCCTTTGAATTTTAGCTGTTGAGGAAAGAGTGTATTTGGGTTAAGAAATAAAGAAAATGAACATTTTYTTGTTGACAGGCCCATAATGCAGCTTTACTGCAAGGCTGAAGGAAAACTGTTCTGTTGCACTCTGGCTTTGAACATCTCTTCTATAACTACAGAAGTTTCGCTGCCTCTCCAGCCATTTTTCTTTTTGAGTTTAACAAATGATCTGCGTGGACACCGAGAACTGAATATGTTAGGCATTAAAAAGAGATGTCTCTGATGTAGAGTCCGTGGTTTGGACTTTCAGAGAATGAGTATTTAAGGGCTAAGAGGGTAAACGTAAAATTGTGCTGAATCACATCTAAGGAGGCTGATCTTGCCGGGTTTCCCTGAGGCTGGGTGAGTCCCTAATCCTGGGTGCATCACGCACCGTGCGGCCCAGATACCCCCTGCATCTTGCCTGGGATGCCCTGCCTCCCTGAGTTGTACAGATAGCTTTGGGTCTCTGATGTCGTAGAGTTAGAAAGAGCTCTACGACACTTTCACATGCACAGGAAAGAAAAGCAGCAGCAACAGAAACTTGGTGGCGGAAAAGAAAAAAGTATCTACAATGCCAGTTCCACTGACAGTATCGTTTCACTGATATGATCCCCAAACAGAAGTATAAAAAGTTGTTCCATTGGAGAGTGCAATGAGATCAGTGAGGCCTTATTAAAAGAGAAATCTAATGGGAAAGATACAACATCAATCCTTCAAGACACCATTAAGAGTGGCAGACATTGAAAGAAAAAGAAGCCACAAAAGTAAATGTCTATTAAAAACTAAAGAATAAGAAAAAAGAAGGACTCAGGCACTGGGTTTTTTTTTTCCTCCAAACCTGTGATATCAGTCTTTAGTACTGCAGAGAAGACAAAATACACAGAAAGCAGAGATATGACCAAACCAGCTGAAAAGGAGCACTGAGAATGAGACTTGGTTGCTYTGGAAACTAAGATAAAGTGGAAGCATGGACCCAGGAATCCAAATGACACCGAAGCTACAAGAGATGAGTGGAGGAGCAAAGGCAGCTGCTCTGCTACTTCTGACGCTTTTATACCAAGAGTGTAATCACCAAACACGGGAGGAGAGCAGAGACCAGGCCACAGCTCCGCCTCCTAACAGGCTAAGCAGTAAGCATGTGTTCAGAAACTGCAGGTGCGGAGAGTGCCCATCGTGTGTGACTAGTTGCTAACGGGTAGGGTTGAAAAGTGAAATTCAGATCTCTCATTAATATTTGCAACTATCTCTGCATAAATAAGAGCTCGATGTGGAAAAATCATGTTCAGGTGTAGCCGCTAGCTGTTCCTGATTTATTTCCCCCACCTCGATGTAACAAATCTTCTCCTGGACTGAAATGATAGTCCTCTTCATCTCAGATCCTGTTGCTGATGGTGTGACCACCATCTATGTGACATACCAGCTAAAAGTTGGAGTAAATCATGAGAGGATGATGGTGAGAGGATATTACTTCTAACGCTAAGAAATGAATATTGGCTACAGAATTTATAATCAGCACATCTGAAAAATGTGTCACAGCATCAGAAACTCACATCCGTAAATACTTGCAGAGTCTGTTCTGGATCCTCAGGTGTGCAGAGGGACACAAAGTAGATGGTCTTCCTTCCTTCCTTCCTTAAATTGCTTCTTCTCCACTCAGTAAGCTCCACTAAGTTGCAGCCTGTCCTGCGACATGACAGAGACTGATCACATCAACCCACTCTTAGCAAAGGCAGACTAGAATTAAACTGGTGTGACTGGTATTGTTTGCCTGAGAACTCGTCCATAAGGTACATTAACTTAGGGACGCTTACAGGAATGAATCAAACTGCTGAGTCTTGTCCCAAGTGTAATGTGTAAATAGGCTGTGACATGAATATCTAAAGGACCTGTTAAGGTAGGTGTGGGCCCTGTGGCTCATACCTCCGTGCATGAAGGCTCCTTGTACCAGCCAAAATACTCAGTGGAGACTTGAGCTTTGGGATGGCTCATCCCTGCAAGGTCCAGCATCATGGTGGTGAGATACCAGATTGTCATAACTCAGTATTTTTTTGCAAGGTGGATATAAGGGTCCTTTCTAAGGGTACATCTGTAAGGTTTGGAATTTTCCCTCCCCCTAAATCAATAAGTCTTTATAAGTAGATAAAGCAGGTAGCTGATTTTTATGTCAAAAAGAAAAGATAGTGAATATAAGTCCAAAAGAAAAGAAAAAAATGGTCAGATTACAACTTCCCTATTCCTGGTTGTTTCTCTTTAATTCTACATTCTAGAAAACAGTCTTGCCTCAAATAAAACACACGGTCCAGTTCATGGCGCTATGTCTTTTGAGAGGAGAAAGGAAAAGAAGAAATTCAGGAGAGGACCTGAAGACTACGCTTCTGTTTGGAAACCAACTCCCACCTTAACTGTGGCATGGCTAAATAAATACACCTGAATTTTTTTTATTGCTAATTCATACAGCGTACTTCATTTGTAGGGTTCATACAAGGTACCTTATTTCTGACTGACATCACATCTGAAGATGCATCTCCTCAGGTTCTCTAACTCTCAAAATATGTCAAAGATGTTCTTTCTTGCTTTTTAGTGGGAAACCTTTTATTGTTTCAGAGCTTGGCAGAATAGCTCTTCAGCTTTTCACCCAGAGGTGTGAAGCAAAAAGAGCTCATTTTATAAACTTTTTGACCTAAGAAATGGAAGTCCAGCCTGGGCTTTTCAGTGCGCTTTGTCTCCTTACTTTTCTGACACAAATATATCCAGAAAATCTGTTTCTGGTTTGCAAATAATCACTTTTAAAATATGCAACTGATAGCAGGGAAGCAATCTTGCAGCTATGGCCTCTCCAGAGCAGGAAGCTGTGCCTGAGCAGTCATTTGTTTCTTTATTTTATTTTATGCTTGCTTTTCATTAAGCTGAACAATGCTTTTGCTTGTTATGGAATAGCTCATAAGTTACATGTGCTTCAATGCAAATATTTATATTATGTTTCTAGGTAAAAAATATTTTTAAGCCCTGATTGCTGACATAGGAATTTATGCATGCTCATCATTTTTGGAAGAAATCCTTTAGTGAGCGTTTTTGATAAAGGTCATATTTTTCTCACTGGAGATAATAAGGAGCAAACACCTCTGCTCCACCTTCCTTCTCTTCAATACCTTTGAAGTGCTTTGTCCTACAGTTATTAGCTAAAGCACTTCCCTTTCTCAGAGATCATTAAACCAGCTGAAGCCATTAAGTGGTTCCCTGCACAGACAAGACTTTTGTGATGGTATCAAGGTTTGCAGACACACAGTGGGTCATCTCAATATGGCAAAGGCCATTGCTATAGCCAAGCAATTTTCTTTACATCCTGTAACAGCTTTCTTGGGCCAGTGTGAGAAGTTAGTGTCAGGTGGCTGCTTTAATTACTGAAGGTTACTGTGGCCTGCTAAGACTGTGTTATCCTCCCACACTGTTCAAAATGACACTTTCACCCTCCTTCCTTGCAGAGAGGAGAGCTCTCATTCAATTAACCAGAGGCTGCATCTTCTGGGGGAAGATACAGCTCCTGTGTCTTGTTTAACATCAGGCCTGGTAAGCAGATCTGAGCGCTGAAGGAAACAAAGTACATACAGGCTCTGCTTATACACTGGCTTTGAAAAGGGGAATGCAGAGGCACAGAAGATAAGCAGATATGCTCCATCCTTATAATCTTCTGATCAGAGGAAAACAAGAAAACCCCCCAAAAATCAAGATTTTCATTCTTCAAGATGCCATTATGTGCATTCAAAAGGGATCAACCATATATTTTTTAATGATGCAGAAGATCATCAGATGGTAACATCAGAGTAGAATTAGACTAGCTCAGCCTTTAGTGATAAGGGGGAAAAAAGAAAGAAAGAAGTCTTAATTGCTTTTTGAGTCCAAAACAACATTTGTAAGCAGTTTTGTATATCACAAAAAGGAGATAGTAATTTACAGTGGATTAAATAAACTGGAGATTTCAGCTACAGTGGCAATTAGAGTAAAGAAAAAGAGGAAACCTCAGGCAGCCAGAAGGAATCCTCCTATGTGGCCTATGCTACAATTTTTAAAGAGTGCATGATTAAGCATAAAAAAAATGACCTCAAGTACAGAACAGTGACTGCGGTCAGACAGCTTCCTCCTGCCACCACCTAGTCCTATGTGCTTCTGTAGTGTTTATCTGTAATCTCAGATGTCTCATACATACAAGCATCCCTTCCCTCCACAGCTTTCTCTAGTACCGCCACTCTCAAAATGCTACACTCCCTAAACACAGTCCACAGCCCCAGTCCCCTCATACAGCACATGAACTACATAAAAGAGTTAAAGGAGACCAGAGAGAAGAGGAAACTAAACTTTTTTCAGCTACCTTCTACCCCATCCTAGAAAACACACCCTGCCCTTCCTCACTGCTTTTATACCAGCTTCCTGTTTATCACCATCACCTGGGGCAATCCCAGCTGGCTCCCAGATTGATTAGGTGGAGTGAACACAGGTTTAACTCATTTGCCAGTTAATAACACACCTTGTTACCCTCCTGTTGGACCTCTTCCTTGGTGAATCAGACTGTTAAAAATAACTAAATAAGACCTCTGAATAAGTCTGTTTAAAGGGATAAGCTTGGGACTGCTGAAACAACATGGGACTAGGAAAGACGGGGGAAGGGGAGAGTTATAGTGCCAGGGTAGTTGGCAAAAGACAGCTCAAGTCAGGACGCCTCCAGYAGGTGAATGCAGCCAGGGAAGTGCGCATGGKATGTGGCTATGGAGAACCCTCTTTTACCCCTCCTGGGAAACCTGCATGCTCGATCACCTCCCTGAAATGCCTGTACACCAATGCACGCAGCATGGGGAACAAACAGGAAGAACTAGAGATACGTGTGC